>NC_056729.1:1332061634-1332421634 GCF_019279795.1 Protopterus annectens | reverse complement strand
AGCTTGCAATGCAGACAACAGCAATACTTAAAATCAGTCTATAGTTCTTCAACCTTATACGAACTTGTATGTGTCCTGTTTCCGCAAGTCCTGTTGTGGAAGTTATTGCCACCTTCTGTCTATAACAGTGCTGCCTACACAGAGGAAGAATATCTTCCATACAGGAAAGGTAAAGGGACAACCCCCACAGTATTGCAGTCATTTCTTGTAGTGGGTTGCTATGATATTGGCTATTGGAAGTACTACACAGCTGGCTGCATGCAGTTAGCAAGTGGGTAACACCAATTGGTGGAGAGGCCATCACCTGCTCCTGAGCAACATCTACAAAAGGCATGCTGCAACCTTTTCAAAGTAGCTCAATCCCTGTAGTGGAGAGAGAGACAGAGAGAGAGAGAGACAGAGAGAGAGGGAGACTGAGATTCCAAAAAAAAAAAAAAAGCCAAAACAAACCTAAAAATTAAAAACAAAAGTTATACAAACAGGAAAAACAGCATTCAAGCCAGACATCCTTGAGGTGCAACACAGAAAAGAGCATACTACTATAACAGGTACTTGAATCATGACACCATTGTATGTGAATGTAGTATTTGGTCTATAATAATGAGACAGATGATTTTGAAGGCTTGATATGTGCCATCAAAACTTGCTGGAATGATGTCATGCTGAACAACTGCTAGGGACATAGCATCTGGCCCTGTGGGCAGTGGGCCATACCTGTCAACTGTGTGGATCTGCACAGAATGACAAGATGTAACCCATCATAATGTCTGTGTTGTTCCTCCAAACATGTATATGAGTCTAGCAAATAGCTGAAGGTGGGAGAAATGAAGTCATTATACACACATGAGTGTCAGACCCCACCACCTGAACAGTCATGCCAATGTGAAATGTAACATGCATCTACAATCTGTCCCTATATATCCCCCTAATTTGAGGCTGTGTCCACATGTGATGCCCTGTGTTGTAGCAAAGCAGAACAGTGCAGCAGTTCAGGAAGGAGTGTCAGAGTGTCAGCGTGTGGACCTCATGTCTAAGATCACTCTATATATATACATACATACATATATATATATATATATATATATATATATATATATATATATATATATATATATATATCTATATATATATATATATATATATATATATATATATAATATATATATATATATGTATGTATATATTCGTATCACTACACTGAATGACCATTTCACTGAGACCAAATCACCTACAGTTCATTTCATTGAAAGTTCATTTCATCCAAAGCCCATTTCACTTACAAGTAGTGGTCTTAGGCACGTCAAAGGTATATGTCCTGCTCCCCACTGTAGTGCGATATTGGTGTTAGTAGATATAGTTATCAGGGTTGTGGGGGGCACACACCCCACAATGGGGTGTGTGTGTGGTGTAGACCCCCACATAAGTTGGTTTTCTGTTGTCTGATGTTGTATGGTAAAACCCAACTTGGTGTGGGCTACGCCCCCCCCCCACACCACCCCTAATTATATATACTAACACCAGGATTGCAATACAGTGGGGAAAAGAACATATACCTTTGACTTGCCTTACAGTACTACTTGTCGGTGAAATGATTATTAGGTGCAATGACTGTTAGGTGACATTAACCTTAGGTGAGTTTGTCTCAGTGAAATGGGTGTCAGTGAAATGGTCTTTCAGTGAAGTGATACGAATCTGTATATACATATTAAAAAATGTCCCTACTGTTGAATGACTGTGCTGTATGATATGTTTGGTACCACCTCACACATACCTGCAGCCCAGATGGGTTACTGGTAAATATATGTGGCTATGGTGTGCAGGGTCCTGGGTTACACACCTGCAAGGACTGATAATGTATGTGCTGGCCAGAACAAGGGCTGTTAGATACATAGTGATTAAGTCACCTATAAGCACATGTTAGTGGGTGCAAAATGGACAGTCATGTATAGTGTGACATTTGTGTTAGTAACACATTGCCCTGTGTGTGTTAAGGTGAGAGTGGAATGTTAGGGAAGGATAGTAGGTATATATGGGGAGGAAGGGTGGTTTGGAAGACAGACATGATGGACAAAACAGCATAGAGGGTTGGTATATGACACGTGTGGTGGGCAAACACCTCAGATAGGGAGGGGTGTTTGGAAATAGGAAGCCCTATACAGGCCAAATGGAAATAGTGGGGCTGAGCTCCCCACACATAGGTAGTCACCACTGCACCTTCATGGCCCTGAACGTGGCTGTGTTGGAGGCTGAGCAGTAGGGGCAGGCTGAACCTCTGAATGTGACACAAGGACATCATGGTTGTGTTGCTGATCACACAATTCTCAGCAGCGCTCCCTATGTACCAGACCCTGGACCTGACATCAGGTTACAGGATCCTGTCTGTGGGCACTCCCAGGGGGGGGCACAGGCCCCATCCCCTGAGGTGGGTCCACCTGAAGGTAGTACAAGACCAGCAGATGAAGAGGTCCCATATTGTGTCCCAGATGTGATGCAGCCTACAGCCATGGTCAGATGAGGTGGAAGAGGTGGGTCTGCTGGGAACAGCCTTCCCAGATGTGATATTGAGTTGCAGTGTTACAACATATGTTGTCAGTAATAGTCAACATAATCTAGGATTAGCTATAACAGCACGCATACATAGTTGCAGTAACCCAAAACACCAGATTTGGAATGGTTGCATAGCAAACAGAACAGATGCATATATGGAATGACAGTGGCCATTACAATGGCATGCAGGTGACATTGTTAGCAACAGGCCGCCAATGATACTGTTTAAACATGGAACATAAATAACAACAAAGTTGAGTATGTGCTACACAATAGGATATATGTCCCAACAGAAGGTTTGGTGTACACCTACCGATTGATGTGTGTGTTCAGATTAGGTATGCATATATGATGGGGGTGAGGGAGATGTTAAGTATCAAGTACGATAACCTTGCAGTATGATGTCCTCAGACCTTGTCAACTGTATATGTCCTTCAGGTACTATGTCCCAGGAAAGGTTGCCTGCATATACTACAGACAAAACAGAGATCACTGTGCATTACCTCATGCAGCATCACGGAACCCTGTTTTCACGGACACCACATGATATGCAGGAGAGGACTGCCCCGTGGAACGAGCTTGTCTGCAGGGTAAACGATGTCGGCCTGTATACCCAAAGTTATGAGCAGGTACGAGATTGCTGTACCAACCTCATCCACCATGCCCGTCAATGTGCTGCAGCTGTCAAAAGGGACCAGCAAGCCACAGGTGGGAGTCATACCATCCAGCCCCCACTGACTCATGTGGAGGATCTCCTCGCCAGCCTTGGGGCACCCAGACACTGGAAAATTCCAGCAACCGAAGAAAGTATTATGGAGGTGGGTGCCACCAACACAATGGAGCAGGAGCATCCAGGTAGGGCCCCAGGGCACATTAGTAGACCAGTGTTGCTTATCTATCCTCATCTGTAAAGTATATATATGCATATGCCAGATAATATAGTCTGTTACTGCAGTGTATTAAGGAGCAGATGTGCATAATCTCTAGTATTGTGGGTTTGTATAGATGATGTTCTGAAATGCTACTCCCACCCTATACCAATGGTACAGGTGTGGCTACTAACATTGCATTTCTGACACAACTATGTAGGTCCCTCTGGTATCCAACTAGGGCAGCAGCTTGTGGCTGGTGAGTATGGAGTTTTTTCTATTTCATGTTTGCCAATACACTGGCCATGTTATGGCCATGCTATATGCCATGCACACATGTAACACACCTACCCATAATGCATGCTGTACATGTTCATTTATTGTTGCTGTTAACTGCACTGCATCACAGTGGTCACCTTGGTGCCATATCTGAAGGGTATGTATGGGCTTGCAGTATACCGCACAACCTGCCAGTGCAAGATTTGTGGACAGAGATGAACATAATGGTGGGAGGAATGGCCTAGTGTACAGACATGTGTGACACAGTACCCTTCTTCAGTGTGTAAAACACTGTATACACCACTATCACAATGGCAACTATTCCAGATCTACACACTGGCAAATCACAGAACCACATTACACACTGTTTACAACCTGTAATGTGATCCTAAAATGAGCAATGAATGTGTAATATGGAACCCTATGTTAGGACAACAATTATGGGGAATACATACCTTAACAAACACTGGACACGTATGTGCATACACTCCAAATAACATATCGTGGAAGCAGCTTGTGAGGTAATGACAGCATTCACTGTTCTGGAATACACACCTTCCATCATGTACAGTGCCTAGATGTCAAACTAAGTAATGTTCTACTGTCCAAGACACCTGTCCATGACATCTGCTCACTCACCTGCAACAGACGCAGCCCTGGCTTGCACACCTGTTACAAACCATGGAATACATTCCAAGGTAACTGTCAGGAGCAGGAAAAGTAGCCTTACATCAACATTGCATATACCATGGCAAACAGTGCAGATAGTCATATGTGTGTATCCAAAGAAAAAGTGACTGTAAAGGCGAATCAATAAAGCCCAATGGACGACTGTAATCCACTCCAAACCAATTTAATAGGAACACAAATACAAAGCATTAATGCCAAACAAATACATTTTCATTTTGAAAACTTCATCAGATGTGGGTGATGGTTACCTAGCAGCTTAAATACCTTCCCTAATTGAAAAATGTGCTTTCCCTTGAATAATTAAAATTTTCATTAAGGAACTTTAAAAACTTTTTTTATAAAAAAGTAACAGAGAATATTCAAACAAATCCAAGGTAAATCTTGTGAATGAAAGTAAAATATTTTGCACGATGGCATTAATAAAAACTTTTCTCCCTTAATTCAAGGTATGAATAGAAATGTAAATACATTCGTAAATTGAGAATGAAGGAATTAAATCAATATAGCTTATAGACGTATTGATATGATACTTGAGGAACTACTTATTGATGGGTTAATTGATCATAGGACCTACAAATTTTTAAAGGTTGACAAACCAAGGATACCCACAATATTTAGGATCCCGAAAATTCATAAGGATGGACTGGATCCCCCTCTTCGGCCTATTGTCTCCGCTGAAGGTTCAAAAACTTTACCACTTGCTAAATATGTTGATTCAAAATTTAAAAAATATATGGGTATAAAGAAAGAGCATTTTAAGCGATTCCTGGGACTTATTAAGGAATTTGAATCAGGATTTATTGTATGAAAACACCACTTTTTAACAATAGATGTTGTGGATTTGTTTTCCAATATACCTCATGAAGAGTGTTCAAAACTTTTAGAAGAACTAATGTTTGAAGACAGTTCGTTAAGCCACAATGAATGTACTATAACTATGCAGTTATTTGACTTGGTATTAAAGTATAATTTCATCTACTTCAGGGGTGAATATTTCCACCAAGTAAAGGGCGTAGCGATGGGGGCAGCATCTGCCCCTACCTACGCCAACCTGGTTTTAGCTAAGTGGGAAGAAAAAATGGTGTTGGAATCAATTTATAAGCATTGCTGGAGTTTCTACAGAAGATTTTTGGATTATATATGTATTCTATGGGTGGCACCAATTAACCAAATCGAGGCCTTCATTGACTTTCTAAATAAAAATACTAGTTTCTTGAGGTTTACTTTTAAAGTAAGTAAGGATAAGTTGCAATACCTTGACATTGAGATTTACAAATTTGCATTTAATTCAAGGGTATACAGAAAAAGTACAAACTCAAACTCTTTTTTGCATTTTAATAGTGCTCACCCCTTTCATTACAAAAATAACATAGTTAAGGGTCAATACATAAGGAGAGGTAGGATGACTTCTAAGGACAGTGATTTTGGTAGTGAAATGAGAACCTAAAACAAATGTTCAAAGCAAGGGGTTACCCAGAATGGCTGTTAGATCAAGTGGAGAAAGAGGTTCAGAATGAAAGGGGTGGGAGATTTAAACCAATCTTGGGTATCAAATTAACTGAAGAAAATAGGACACAGGATACCTTGGATGAAAATTTTGGTAGAGCACTGGTTATTGAATTCAATGCAATTTCCAACGTAGTCAAAGAAATTATGGAAAGAGAGTGGAACAGATTTTCTGCCTTCACAGATTTGGAGAAAGTGTCTAAAGGAAGCTTGAAAGTGGTTTATAAGAACTCCTGTAGTTTGAAAACTCTCCTAGAATCAAATTTTAAAGAAGGGTGTATAAATAGCAATAAAAGAAAGGGTAGTTTTAAATGTGGACATTGTTCGCAGTGTCCAAATATTATAAATAAGGAAAGCATTTTTCTGGAGAGTAGGAGTATAGTCCTTGAAGGAAAGGAATTCAGTAACTGTGATTCGAAAGGCCTAGTTTACTTAGCATTGTGTAGGAAATGTCAAGCATTTTACGTGGGAAAAACTGAACGCAAATTGAAAAGGAGGATTTATGAACACATGTATGACATGCAGGTACAAAAAGAGACTAATGCTTTGTTTAAACAGAAACAAGACTGTCCCAATGCTCATTTTGTATTTTTTGTCATAGAAGGGGTGAACATTGATGTGAGAGGAGGGCTATGGGAGGAGAAAATTGAATACAGAGAGTTGTGGTGGCAGGTCACATTGGAGGCAAACCTGTCACCCGGTCTCAATGAAAACATTTCATTAATGCCCTTGCTCAAACTTAGATCAGCCAAATTGTAAAGTTAGGTACATTCAAGTGAGCTTTCAGGTTGTTTTTGTCCCCCTCTTTTTCCTTTGTTTACATTGTTCAAGCATTCTTTCCTCACTTGTACTAAATTTTTAACTTGTTGATCAACATTCCTTGTACAAAGTTGGATTTGTATGTTTAATGGAGAATGTGTATCAAGATATT
Source organism: Protopterus annectens (assembly GCF_019279795.1). Taxonomy (NCBI): domain Eukaryota; kingdom Metazoa; phylum Chordata; order Ceratodontiformes; family Protopteridae; genus Protopterus; species Protopterus annectens. Next base: position 1,332,414,812 of record NC_056729.1, on the reverse strand, counting down.
TTTATGTCTTCTTTTATACATTTTATCATGATTTTTATAAAACATTTTTATGAATAGCCACAAGAGGGTGCTAGTGTCCTACATATTGTGCAGTTTCCTCTGTATGCTATAGGGTTCTCAATTTACAAATGCATTTACATTTGTATTCATACCTTGAATTAAGGGACAAAAGTTTTTTATCAATGTCATCGTGTAAAATATTTTACTTTCATTCACAAGATTTATCTTGGATTTGTTTGAATGTTCTCTGTTACTTTTTTATAAAAAAGTTTTTAAAGTTCCTTAATGAAAATTATAATTATTCAATGGAAAGCACATTTTTCAATATTTAAGCTGCTAGTTAACCATCATCCCACATCTGATGAAGTTTTCAAAATGAAAATGTATTTGTTTGGCGTTAATGCTTTGCATTTGTGTTCCTATTAAATTGGTTTGGAGTGGATTACAGTCGTCCATTGGGCTTTATTGATTCGCCTGTACAGTCACTTTTTCTTTGGTTATTGGTGTTGTTTGGTGACTACTTGAACTTTTATATGTTTTTCTGATGTATGTGTGTGTGACATATGGGACAATATTCATGTCAGAAATAAACAGATGCCCATCCAAGACAGATGACAGCACATGTTGCAAACCAGTCATGGAAGCTGCCCAGACACATGCAGCAGCACCGGGGACTTGCAGGAGTGTCTAGCAGGTACTGCCTGCAGAGTACCTGTGTCGACAATTACCTGGACTCTGCATAATTGTGGCCTATGGGTTAGGGTATTCAGATTGAAGAGTTGTTCCACAGGGGACATCATCCAGGGCTCTCTCCAGGTACCATATGCATAACATCAAGTCTCCCACAGACATGTGTTGCAATGTGTTATGGTGTTCCGAGACCAAGGCTGAAACCTACAGACATTATTGATAAAGATACATGAGCTACACAAGCATCACCTCAGTCCACCTCATGCCCACCGTCCCCATCTGTACCCTGCTGGTGCCAGTGTACAAATGTAGGTTTGCTGTTAATTAGCAGAAACTATGGTGGTAGACATGTTGTTCTGCATGTGGGACACCACCAAGTCACACTCATGTGTGGCCCATAGTTGCCATGTATCTGCAAAATGGCTGAAGATAGGGTGGTGTGTCACCCTGAAACACAACAGTGAACCAAAGCATATATCCGAATGTCACATAGAATGACTGTATCTGAACACAATCAAGGTCATGCATTGTGCAAGACATAACTGTGACTCAACAGCAATAGTGTAGGGACTGTGTGACCTCCAAGGGCTGTGCACATGAGCCATGCTTGCAATCTGGCAGAGTTGGGGGACATTTGTAGGGAAGGTTGACTACATAATGTCAAGTGAGGATGGGCCATGCTAGAATACACCCTCCATGAAAACTTACTGCTGTTGTTCACGTACAGGTGCTGCAACAAATCATTGTGTTAAGGGTGTGTACACTTATGCAACCCACAAATTGTATGTATCACTATCAACATCTGCACACCTAACACATTTGTTTGATACTGCATGTGATTGCACAGGTCATATGTCACATATCAGGTATGTGTAATGGTAACATATGCAATATTGTGGCCCCATGGCATATTAGGGAAGATGGTGGCATGTCAATAAGGGTGTGTACCCCCCTCATAGCCACAGTAAGCTTGGGAGGTTGTCAGTATAATTGGATTTCATTGTTGAGACAGGCACTGCTGATGATGAGATCTACAAATCAAATATCAGGCACTCACTCTTGCCATCTGTCCTCATATCAGCCCAAGTATGTATCTGTCAAACACATAGGGGCTGTGGCAACGGAGCAAATATAACCGCCACACATATACACAGTCAGCAATGATGTGTATACTTGTGAGGTATGGTGCATAGTACATGGCAGGGTGCTGAACAGGTGCACAGCAATACTGTGTACATGGGTGCAGTGTGTTCCAGGGGAAGGGTCATCATCTACTAACACAACTCACGAATCACAGAGATGTATAATGTTGGTAATGGATTGAGACAGCTGCACTGCATGCTGTTGATTGTTATATGTCATGCATGCTGACATGTGGGCAATCAGAGGTGTCTGTAATATCTATATGCTACCTCACCTGTAAGTGTGTATGTGTGTGTGTGTGTGTGTGTGTTTGTGTGTAGTGGGGTGTGTGTGTGTGATGGGTGTGTGTGGGGGTGTGTGTGAGGGTGTGTGGGGGGTGTGGGTGGGGGTGTAGAGGTAAGCAATGACATACAGGTCTGAAAGTAAGGTTTCTGTTTTCCCCTCACAGGTGGTGAGGTGGGACAGGGTCCCTCCTGCAGGGAATCTGAAGTTAGTGTCCACACAGACTCTGACAATGATGATAGATGTGGTGAGGCACACTTGGGGTTGTCAGTGGCTGAAGCTGTGTCATTGGTTGACATTCCACTGTTATCCACCCCATTCCCGCACACAGTCACATTGCCTATACATACCCCATCACCAGTGGCTATGGATCAGGGGCAGTTGGCGGGTGGTGGCATGGACCAGGGAAGTGTGGGGACTATGGAAAGTGTGTCTGTACACAGCAGCCATAGCCAGATGTCTAGCAGGTCACCACACAGGCAGATGTACAGGGGTGCTCGTAGGAGGGCTGCTGGACATCATGTCCCTGGCAGCAGTGCTGCAGCTGGCATCACTGATGCATATTTTGAGCCATAATGTAGACACAGGTACATATGGAATGGTATACCAGACAGGGTCTGAGGCTACAAAGGGCTACTCATTCAGCTGTTATTGACATAATCCATGATCTCACAGGTGCCCACCGTTATTTTGCAGAGGTCATGGATAGACGGTTTGGTAAGCTGGTGGGACTGGTCGACCATACACTGTCCTTGTTAGAGTGCATGGTGGGAATATGGTAACAGCCACGTGGATATAGGTCAGCAACACCAACAGGTGGAGGTCTACATGGACATGCAGGAAGTTGTAGCTGCTTCCATAGTGGCAGTACCAGCACTAGCACTGTAGGGGAGCACTGTCCACACCATGCCACAACAGGCCATGTGCACATGGCCCTGGCCAATCCCATACCTACACACACCACATCTTCACAGCCCAATTAATAGCAAAGCCCCCTAACACACACACACATGATGTCAACCAAATGACTAAACTTAGGTCTTTGGCAAACCCACATCACACCCTGTGCATATGATGATAAATGTGCCACATCCCTGTCATCCATACCATCAACGCAGGGACAGGATACTATGGTTCTGATGCACAGGGTAAATATATGAAGGTGCATCAATGTAATGCTGTGTAATATGTTTTCAGCAGGCAATTTTAATGCTTACATGTCAGGATGTGTAGCTGTGTAGGCATGATGCAATATATCTGGTATTACCACCAACTGATAGTGGTCTTCATAATGTATTCCCTTTCTGTTGGAGGTGTGTATGTGTCATCAAGAATTTGGTCTGCTGTTGTGTCCTACAAGGGGATTGGCACTGTGGTGACACATTTTGACTGTGTCATATCCTGGGTACAGCTGCACACAGGTAATAGGTCTGTATAATAATTACGGTATGTGCCACATGGCTGACAGGTCTTAGGGGTGTATACATGTTAGTGCATGGTGGCTGATGTCAGCAGCCCATCTACAGTGGACAATGTAGAGTGTACTGGGTGGCACACACCACATGTTTTCGTATAACAGGCACACACTGAGGCTTTGGTGTTGATGCTATAAACACATTACTGTACACATGGATGTACTGTATTTTTCAGTGAACACATTTTAGCCTATTTAATTCCACCAAGACATAATAGGCAAAACATCACAGCAGTACATAATCAGTCTGCTACTTTAATGTCATCAGCAATGGTACTGGCAGGGTATGTGCCCCCTTCACATATTTACGTCAATCCTGGCATTGGTAAACATAGGTGTGCTGGTGTGTGTGGCACAGCTCTACACTTTGGAGGTTGTGGGGTGGTGTACAGCTGCACATAGTGTGATTGATGACTACCTAACCTGTTAACATATACTGTACAGCATTACAGCAGACTAAGCATCGGGATACACACAACAATAACCCCAATGAAGGTGGCTGTGTCCATAACATTAACAGCCAACTACATATACCAACTCCAGTATCAATGTTTAGCTCTACAGTGGGAAAGAGGGCATGTACACATCTATCACCTGTTTTGATGGAAATAATTCCCATCACAGGAGTCCTTTGAAATGTCATCATATGCAAGTCAATTCATGGACAGATGATCTCCTGTGACATGTATATTCAGCGAAATGAAGTATATCCCTTCACATAAACACACACGTACTTGGCAACACTGACAGTAGAACCCCTACCTTGGTATGTATTGATATTAATGTTTTTGGCGTAATTGCACATAACACACAACTGTAGGATGAGGTGTGTCCTAAGTCTCTTCTTAGGTGAGGAACATCACCAGATCTTGTACAGTATGGTAATGGGGGATGTACTGGGTCTTACTGGACAACGCATAGTATGCCATACTGTCATAGACACATTGACAAACACATTACAGTCATAAACACATCTGACAGACCTGGGTTTACCAGTGCAAACTACCATGTCAGTGAGTCCATTCTGTTACAGATACCTTGCACACAGCACAGGCATCATTGGTCTGTATAGTGTACTCAGTTACATGTATGGTTGATTGTGACAGTGGTCCTCATATAGTGGACCTTGGAACATGTGCTGGGATACCATGGTGTCACAACAGTATACCCAACAACCACACCACACATTGGGTATGTTGCTCACTGACACCCATGATAATACTCTGACGTACCCACAATCACACATTGAAAAGGACTGCAATACAAACCCTTGTCTATCTCAACAACCCTACTACAGGGATATGCTTTTATTGCACATGCTACTGGGATAACAGGGTGATTGTTTGCCATGGCTCTCTGAATGTCAGCGACATCACTCTGCCTTACAGTGTATGGGCAGTTGCATTGTACTTGGATAATGTGGCCTCAGACTGATGTAACCTACAAATATACACACTTGCACACATACACACACTTTCCAGGACTCAGAGGGTAACCCATGGCTATCTATCCATTTGTACAACAGTGTTGTGCTGGTACTGCAAGCTCCAGGTAGCCCATAGGGTGAAGAGTGTGACAAGGTACATGTAAGGTGCAGTACAGCAGCAGCCATTTCTAACTATGACAATGCATTATGATTACTGTTTTGACAGACATCTGACACTGATAGGTATGCCAGTACTACATGACAGCAGCCCTTAATGACATGTCTTATACACAAAGCAGTCTACAGTTAATATCCACATATCAGATGAATATCCAGTAGCAGGTATTTGATAACACACAGCTCACACACTGACAACACAGTTGTCAGTAGTCAGACTCCATCTTTGCATGCAAGGGTGTATGGTTCCAGTACTACAATCTGCAATCCACTCTTACTCAGGAAAGTGCTGTCGACAGTGGTAATTTAATGCTGTGACTTCATATAGCCTGGGATGCTCCACATGTATGAAACACATACTACAGGAAGAGATTGATGTCCTAGCCACATATACACAGGTGTCTCAGACACTATAATCACACCCGTTGCTACTGTACTGACAGAACATTGAAGCATGTTATGTACATTACATGAAATACACTTATTAATAATGTCATTACCTGCTTTTTTATCAGACTGGAATGTGATCAGTGCTTACCAAGTCTAAGCCATACTTAGGTGTAACCATTGCTTAAATGTAAATGCTAAGCTGATTTGTGCACTGGTAAGTGAAGCTTACACAGTGTACACACCTATTTGTTTAACCATACATTAGTGGCACTTACCGTCACACAAATCCATGCAAAGATGCTTAAAGCTGCTCAAAACTAGCTTAACCACCCTGTATCCAGCAGCCCTTGTTCTGCCTAGCAACAAAATAAACAGCCCTTACAGGTCTTGAACCCACTACCCTGTACACTATAGTCACAGCAGTTAACCACTACGCTATCAAAGCTGTGATGAGGTCAGGTGCTTTTTGACATATCTCTGTCAGTACACATACTGAATTGTATAGAACAACTGCTGTGACTTCTACAATTGTGTAGTACTTGTAAGTGATATTACTGTTTAATCAAGTATATTGTGATATCTGACTATACACATAACAGATAACTATGGTGTGATACATCTGGGAAGGTATATACAACAGTCAGTTCTACACATAAGAGGGAGATATATATATATATATATATATATATATATATATATATATATATATATATATATATACATATGTAGATATATGTGTCCATGTACATTGACATATATATTTATATACAGGTTTTATATATGTGTATATTGATATATATATATATATATATATATGTATATATAGGTATATATATATATATATATATATATATATATATATATATATAGGTATATATGTATGTATGTATATATATATATATATATATATATATATATATATATATATATATATCAAATGGCTATAACATTGTACTGGAGTCATACTGCAGCAGCAATGGTCACAACCTCTTATTGCAAGGGGATGTCATGTAAGTGTTGCAGGTATAAATGTGGAATGTTGCTACAGTAACAGGGGTTGCATTAACAGACATGTCGTGTGGGACGTCACTTCTGCTACTGACAGGTGCACCATCAGTGACCGACAGAGATCATAAGATCAGCATAGTGAAGTACCACACTAATCACAGTACTGATCCTGTGGAATACAGCAGAGACATGACCAATAAATGTGAACAGTCTGACACAATCTGGTCAGTGCAGAGGTATACACTGACCTCCTTAGTGCAAGATGTGTATACCACACCTCACAAAATGGATGTTGACAGACATGTAAATGGGGATATCACAAACATACTGGAATAGATAAGCTCACAGAGTTGATGCATTCACACACTCCTGTCTGTCCTAACACATATTAACAGGAGGAGCAGAGGTCCCAAGGCCACATACTACATGGTGCTTAGTGACATACATCTTTACACCATCCCACTGCTTTTTTGAACATTCACAACAGTTATGGTGGGCAGGCAACATTTCATCAGACAAATATCTGGACATAACATCACAGTAGGTAAACGCACTGTTCTGCAGGTTCATAGGTTCATAGGTAGATACTAGGCTATCTGCCTAGGGCATTTATAAGCCTAGCCAGAGTGTAGGCATGTCAGACAGCACTGTGCAAACTACAGAAATATGAGACCTACTATACATAACATGTCTAGCACTCTGATATCTTACTAACTTGTTACCAGGTATGATTTCAGTAAATAATGATGTACTGTAGATATGCACCTCTTACTGTATGACATATGCACAAAAGGTGACAGACATGGTGGACGGAGGCACAAACACAGCACCAGTATTGACATATTACTGTGATAATCTGAACATTACCTGGTGTACCAGTATTTGTTGTGTCAAATGTCTTCTGAGGGATATGAAGTCAGTAACTCACATGGATGTCAGCATGTATTGACTGCAATCATTAGAGTATGCTACTGCATATCTACAGATAGGAAATTTGTGAGTAACAACACACATGTAAAACTCCAAACTCTGGGCAGTCTGCAAATAGCCCTACAGGTGAGACTTTCCACACAAACATAAAGCTGTCATGCCAGACTTCAAATCATGTAGAATGGCCATATCCACACAAACCCTATTAAACCAACATTACTTAAATATAGAACAGCATTACTTGTCTTCTGCCCAATGTCTGGAACTTCCCCTCCTGTTTGTTGGCCGGTCTCCACAGTGTATGTTGTAAAGGTATTTCCAAATACCCTCTGTGATGCTGTTTGTCAAACACCCACATGTAGTACTGCTCACAGTGAAGGAAAAGAGCCCACACCCGCATGAAGTGCTTAGTTATAGGAGTGTGTTTCCAAGCAATTGGCTATGGAATGATACCACAGCTGTTCCACATACAATTAGCGAGTGGAGGACTGCTATTTGTACATAGGCCATCAGCTGATCATGGGCATTCCTTACAATAGTCAAGCTGCTGCCTATGCAAAATACTTGTACTTTTCCACATCCACCAGTAAGGGTAAGAGAGAGAGAGAGAGAGAGAAACAGTGAGACAGAGACGAAGTAAGAAAAGAAGGGTGTAATACAGCAAGAGCCAAGTGTGTTTTTGTAGGACACATGGGTGGAGAGTGTTCTCTGAGTACTACAAGGGTTACCCATATTGTTCATCAATCCATTATGTCACATGTGAGGCTATGGATTGTGTACACCAGCCTGTCTGCTGTTTGACATCTGCTGTCCTTGTAAGGTGGACATTGTGAAATATAGTAGGTCCTCAATATAATAATTTAGCAAAACCCACCCCACAATACCTCCTTTCATTACATAAGCACAGCAATCTCCACACGGGATACTGATGACAGACCCACACACACACTTGCTAGTACTGAGATTCAAACCCCTACCTAGTTATGTATTGCTACTATAGTGTACTGGATTTATCACATGCACCACAAAGCTTATTAGGTGAATGTTGTCCCAAGGTACTTCTATGGTGAGGAACATCACCAGCCCTTGTAAATACTAGCACTGGGTAACATAGTTGATGAGAGTTTACAAAAATTATTTCACCCTAATCACACATTTCCATTTGCCAGTGGTGGGGTTCAAACCACTATCTAACAACCTTTACAGGTAATTATGTTACCCATTTACCACATGCACCATTGTCCTGACATAGTTCGGGCTTTACAACAGGTACTTGTGAGGTGGATGCTATCTGCAGGACTGCTAAAGTCAGGCTCTGAGATGTGTACTGGCTGTAAACGGGGTCAAAATCATTGAGGTACACACATACATATGTACCCATATAAACACATAGCACAAATGAGATTCAAACCCATAGCTGTGTATCAACTGCTACTACGTTGTTCTGCACTTACAGCATGCACCATGGGCCTTATAGGGTTTGCCTTTGTCCAAAGGTGTATTTGAAGGAGAATGACATCAACAGGCTTGGTAAAGTAGGGCAATGGGAGGTGTTGTTACTGTGACTGGCCTCAAAATCATTAAACTCTATGCACATAGTTGCCATTTTTGGGATTAGAACTCCTACCTGAATAGTATGTTACAGTACAGCATTATGCAGTTATCACTTGTGCCACACAGATTACATGGCTAGCCCTTGTCTGAAGGTGTATTTCAAGGTGGATGACATCAACAGGCTTGGTAAAGTGGGGCTATGGGAGGTGTTGTGACTGTGAATAGCCTAAAAATTATTAATCTCTACACACAAACACACACACACACACACTTTTGCAGTTGCCATGTCTGAGATTAAAACTTCTACTTGACTAGTACATTACACTATAGCATTATGCAGTTATTGCATGCGGCACACAGATTATAGGGCTACCTCTTTTCCAAAGGTGCATTTCAAGGTGGATGACATCAGCAGGCTTGGTAAAGTGGGGCTATGGGAGGTGTTGTGACTGCAGACAGCCTAAAAATCATTAATCTCTACACACAAACATATATACATACTTTCATCGTTGCCATGTCTGAGATTAGAACTCCTATCTGACTAGTCTAGTAAGTTACACTACAGCATTATGCAGTTATCGCATGCGGCATGCAGATTATAGGTCTAGCCCTTGTCCAAAGGTGTATTTCAAGGTGAATGACATCAACAGCCTTGCTGAAGTAGGGCAATGGGAGGTGTAGTGTCTAGGAATGGCCTCAAAATCATTGCTCCCTACACACACAAACACACACAAAGTTTCACCATTGCCATGTCTTGGATTAGAACTTCTACCTAACTACTACATCACACTATAGCATTACGCAGTTATTGCATGTGCCGCAGAGCTTTTAGGCTAGCTCTTATCCAGAGGTGTTTTCCAAGGTGAATAACATCAGCAGCCTTGCTAAAGTAGGGCAATGGGAGGTGTAGTGTCTATGAATGGCCTCAAAATCATTGCTTCCTATACAGACAAACACACACACAAAGTTTCATAGTAGCCATGTCTGGGATTAGAACTCCTAGCTAATTAGTACATCACACTATAGCATTACACAGTTATCATATGAGCCATGGAGCTTATAAGGCTAGCACTTATCCAAAGGTGCATTTCAAGGTGAATGACATCAGCAGCCTTACTAAAGTATGACAATGGGAGGTAGGGCAATGGGAGGTGTAGTGTCTATGAATGGCCTCAAAATCATTGCTCCCTACACACACACACAAACTTCACAGTTGCCATGTCTGGGATTAGAACTCCTACCTAACTAGTACATCACACTATAGCATTACACAGTTATTACATGCACCACAGAGGTTACAGGGATAATCCTTCTCCAAAGGGGTATTTTAAGGTGACTGACATCAGCAGGCTAGCTAAATTAGGGCAATGGGGAGTGTAGTGTATGTGTGAATGGGCCATAATTCATGTCGCTGGAAACACACACAACACTCAGTCACACACAACTTTACATTTGACAGGACTGTGTATACGACTGCTAGATGAATAATGACTTGTACTGTCATGTTACACAGTTATTACAAACACCACAGACACTATAGTGCTGAGGGCTACCAGAAGCAAATGTCTACAGTGATAGACATTGGCACATCATGTGATATTGCCCAATTGGATGTGTGGTGGTGGGACAGGCCTCGTGATGGGAAGCTCTTTGTCACTGTCTGTCTCTTTCTTCACCACATCTCTGTTTGTGTATGTTTGACCTATTATAGTGTGTTGTCCTTGGATATATGTGTGTATTCCTATCCAGTGTGTATGCAAAGCCTAACTGGTGTGCAATGTGGTGTGTGTGCAGAGACATCTGCAACTGACAGATATGTATAGTCCACTGTTGTTGCCAGTCATGGGCTTAATTTCTGTTAACTGTGGGAGCATGCCCAGTATGACCTTCTGTATTGAATGTGTGAATCCATTCCAGGTAGGTTGTACTCCAGTGCAGGCATTTGTGTTCTACACCTACAGCTAGCAACCTGTTTCTGCAGGATATCTGTAGATAGGTTGACAATATGGCGTCACAATGGGCAAAGGATAGTGGATAACTAATTGTGTTTGTGCTGCTTCTGCTACATGGTTTTAGTGTTAGCAGAGATATTCAGACATATGTACAGCTTCATGTTGTGATGTATTATGTCATCAACTACTGACAGATGCACCTATTTGCTTGCAGTCATTTCCTGGGGAACACAAGATGAATGATGCCATGTCCAGTATTGTGGTTTGCAGCCTACATATTCTTGGACAATCATGCCATTCTGGAGGGGGAGCTGCAGACACTTGCTGATGGGTCTGTGTAAATGGTCCAGCACCTTGGTACTGTGGTGACTGAGGATCCCATGCTTGTGCATCTATCAACATGACAGAATGGCCATATCCTGCTGTGGCTATACCTCTCAGCTGTACATATTCACACAGGTTACCAAGAGGCAGGGCTCATATATCAGGTCATTTCCCCTTCACATTGTGGTTTATGAGCAAGTTTGTAGCCACCCATTCCTGTGTTTGCAGGCAGGGATAGTATGGGCACACATCAGAGGTTCAGACATCACACACTCCCTGGAGTCTATGCTTCTACCCCCCTCTGTTATTCTATCCTCTTCCTAACATTATGCAGGTGATATCTGATAAGTATCCCTATAGTTATCGTTTCATCCCACTAGTATTTAGGAGTTGGTCCACAGTTTATGCAGTAGGACGTGGTGGACATGTTACTGGGATTTGTCAAAATGGCCTTGCAATTGTGTCCTGTGGACTGTGTTATGTCGTTATTTGGGACTCCATGAGATAACATACATTGGCAGTATGGGTGAGACACAGGCCTTTGACAGAGGACTTTAGGGCATTTGGTAGTGATGCAGGCCATATGTAGCAGGCCATTGCATTCTGTCACTCCTACAGTTCCAGGCTGCAAGCCACTGGATTCCCCTGGGGTGACAGGGTAGGTGTGCAAGGTGTTAATGGCAATAGTTTCTGTCCTTATTAATCCATTGGTGTGGATGCTGGCAGGGTGCTGCTTACAGATAGGGACACACCTGCATGGTACACCTCTTCAGCATGCTGCATTCTGTGGGTATTCCCATATAGAAGTGGGGTTCATATTGCACTCATTCCCAACAGCAGGGATATGACCTGTGATGAACCTGTGGCTGATGATGGGGTGAGCTGAGTGCATGTGTGCTATGGAAGCTTCTTGCAGCTGACTCACAGATATATGTGGGACATTCCATTTATGTTGGCTTGTGTGGGGGCATCAGCAGGCTCTCAGTACTTCATTACTGTGCCTTTTGTGGTCTGCCAGTGTTTGGCCAGACTATATCAGTATTCCATACTACACAGACAACTAATGTGCTGCTAACCTGTATGTACAATTCCAAAGGTGTGCCCATCTGACAGTAACATTTTATACACTCTCTGTCTAGGGTACTTCCACCTCTGTACTGTGTGTATGTCTGGGCCCACATTCATGCCATGTCCATTTTTCAGATGGTGAAAGATATTACATCTGAACAATTAGTATGGATTACTGCTGGATTGGGTCTTGCTGGGATGCATTGTATTTGGCACTACAGTTGTTAGAACTTGGCCCTGTCATCCACAGTACCGACCATAGGCCACCGGGACATAACCCTCCATGCCTACATGCTGACCACTTTCACACAATATACAACACACAACAACCTAACACACAGAGCCCTGCATATTGTACACATGCAACAATCTATCCTGCTAATTTGGCCAGCTCAGGTAATCTGTGCTCCACTGTTATTATACCCACACGTACATGTTACTACATTTCTATGTAGGATTGTGGGGGGGGCACACCTGACAGCTGTAAACATTTTCTATGACTGCACTGGTATTTTAGATACTCTGATGGCTTCCATTTCATTCTGTATTATGACCTATCATGCAGACTACAGGCATATCAGTATATCAGTGTAGTACAGATCTTAGGTTTTATTGACCTATATTTCAGTTTCAGACATCTTACTCTTCAGAACTAACATCCAACTGCCTGACCTGTTGTAGTCTGTCTGTGTAGGTCTGGATGGGGGCTGTTCTCTATTGCCATCAATCGGAGGCCTTAGCACAGTCTTTCTTTGTGGTCATCTACACCTGTTCTGCTGGCTGAGACTGTTGTTGGGTATGTGAGCCTCACTGACATGCATGTGTGTGTCCTATGGACACACACATTTGGCCCACCACATGTCCTACAGTGGGATTTGTCACCTTGTTTAGTACTGCCTACTATGTTGACACCAGTATTTCTTATGGATTTCATGCTGCCATATAGGTGTCTACTATCTGCTGCCATCCCATTCAGCCACCCGATTCCCTTGCATGCTCACATCCATACCATAGATACAAGTAGCAGAACATACTACTCCATTCAGCAATTGATAAGGAGAGTGACATACCTAGTAGCTGTGCCAGTATTGAGGATGGTGCTGGAGGGCTGACTATGTTGGATGTACATAGTACACTCCCTATACATGGTTAAGCACAGGTAGTGTCATGTTTGGCATCACTTTTACTGCATGTGCGAGTCAGAGAGAGGTGTCATTCTCTGGCTTCCTAATGTGTCAGTGTATGTGCTATGCATTGCCTCTTTGCCAAGGCCTGGGCATACAGGGCATGCCTCCTTCTGCCTACAGCGGCAAGCTCAGGTTGTTCCTCCTCCAAGTCAGTCTGTGCCTGTGCTGGCCTTGGCAATGGTGGGGGTTGTGTGGCCCTGCCCCGTGCTGTTCCTGCTGCAGCTGTTTCCGCAGAATAATATTGTGTAGCATGGCACATAAAATGACAATTTGAGTACATGTAGCTGGAGAGTACTGCAAGGACCACTGGATATGTCCAGGCACTGGAACCGTGACTTGAGCATCCCAAACACATGCTGTATTATGATTCTGGTTTGTGCATGTGCCTCATTATGGAGTTCTTGTTCGGGTGTGTGTACATTTCTGATGGGTGTCATCAGCCAGGGCTCCAGTGCGTAACCAGCATCCCCCACTAGGTGGCCATATGGGATGTCCCCACTGGCAAATCTCTGGTACAGCTGCATCATATGCCAGATGTGGGATAGCTTCCAGGGCTGCCAGCACACACATTCATTATAATGCCCTGGGCATCTCACATGACCTGGCAGTTGATGGAGGGGAAGCCCTTGTGGTTTATGTAGACTCTATCCCACTCACCGGGTGGTGCTTTGATGTGTATATTTGTGCAGTCTGTAGCACCCACTACTTCAGGGTATTCTGCTATTTAGTGGAAGAGAAGCATATTGCTGGCCAATGCCTCACGGGTGTTGTGAAAATATATATGCTCACCAGCATGTGCTGACATGGCATCCAGGAACTGGTGGAGTACCCTTGATGCTGATGCCTGTGAGATCCCCATGATATCCCCAGCTGGCCTTTGGAAGGTATCTGTGGCTAGTATTCTTAAGCCTACACATACCTTGGTATCCACTGGGATGGGTTCTCCTCTGTTGGCTCTGTGTGTGAGGTGTGGCTGGCAGTACTCAACAATTTGCTGTAGGCGGTCCCTGTCCACCCTATAGTGCTTCACTATCTCCAGCTCATGTAGGCCCTGGTAGGTTACCCTGGGTCTGTACACTCTTTTCCTTCTCCCCACTGTGGGTTGGTTGTCAGCATTCTCATCCTCACCACCCTCAGCCTCTTCCACATATTGATTTATGAGAGAGAAAGCAGCCCCTATCATTTTGTTACTTTTGTTAGGTAGAATTTCCCCATTTGTGTACACCAGTGGTGTAGAGTTTCTGGGAAAAAAACAGAGGGAAAGGTTCATAGGTTCATAGGTTGGTACTAGGCTGTCGGCCCTAGGGCCTATACAAGCCTAGCCATAACAATTCTCTGGCTATTTCTTCCCACACTATTTACTTCCCTGGACCCCTGTCTAGCAGGGCGGCTGATGTGATCCCCGGGGTGAAGTTCCTTTCTCCCATCCAATCATCATGATCAAGGTGCCAAAGAGGCACTCTGCTTGACATGCATGGGCAGTCTATTCCAGAGTCTGGGGAGTCTCTGGGTCAGGAACCTGTCCTTCCAGCATGTTTTGTTTATTGTGATGACAAGATTTAGATCCCTGGAGCATGTGGCTCTGAGGGATTGGGATTTCTTTAAGTGTAGCATGATCAACAGCTCTGGGTTTGACATGGCCTTGTATGTTAAGCAGAGATCACCTCGAAGCAGATGATATGCGACAGAGTATAGGTGTTTGCATAGCTTATAGTAGTGTGCTGGTCTGGGCTGCTGCCTGTGTAATTGGCTGATTATGATACATTTCACCCGCCAGCTATGCTCTCTCTTTGATTACCTTCCTACTGCTGTTTTCCCTTCCCATTGCCTTCCTATTTAAGCCCCGAGGCACGCCAAGCAAATCCAATGCTCAGATGTGAATGGAGCTGCTATTTCCTGTTTTTTTTTTTGTTTGTTTAAAACCTGGTGCATGGTGCGCACACTCGTTTAGGTTATGTAAATACTGCTAGGCAGTTTCAGACACACCCCTTCCTTACCTCTGCTAAGCTAAGGGCAAACCCGAGCCACAGAGCTCCAATAAGCTTACAGTATGCCTGACACACCCCTCTGTGATGTCAGCTAACTGTTAGGCTTACACCATGGTTTTCCTGCACCTACATGGTTGGGGATTGACTAGCAATGAGCGGAGATCTGTGATTCAGTATCATTCCCCTCATTTGCATAGAACTGACTGCTAGTGCCTAGTTACAAGTCTAAGACTAAGCCTTCCCCCTTAGCAACCACTATTTAGTGGCCTTGTTGTCTTCGGCCTGCCATTGACTATAATAGCAAAATTGTGATTTTGCCTAAAAAGCTTTTTTCAAGGTTTTATTTTTATTTTTGGGCCGATCCCGTTTGCGTGCCACTGCCCTACGCTTAAACGGCCGAAATCGGTCAAAAAACATAAAAGTTATTTTTTGTTATTTTGAAATGATTTTCCGTGCCAATGGCCATATATTTGGCCATTGGCATGCCTTCCATATTATATACACCCTTTATTTGGTGCTGTCATGGCTCCATTTTAGAGTTTGCAGAAATGTACTTGGTTATTAGCCGTATACATTTCTACAGGTTACACTAATCCTGCATGGATGACTGCCTGCTTCCTGGATCGCTAATTCACCTAATTGCATGGGTTTCACCTGCAAATGGGGTAATTAGCATACAGGAGCTGTGTACAGCCTGCCTCTACTGTAAATCTGATCTGTGACACTCCTCCCAGTCTAGTGTCATTAGCTCATTCACTTAATATTGCTACAACTCAAGTGCTCTAGGTTGCACTGCATCTGAAGTGTTTGTGTGTTTTAGCTGCTTTTCTGTATATATAGACTTCTCTGTTTCTTTAACTAAATAAGCTCTGCAAAGTTGTTTTATTGCATTCCTGCCTGTATTTCTGAGTTTTTTGCACTTTTAAAGTTTGTTTTTGCTTAGTTTAACTGGTAGGCTACACACTCAAGTGCGCTAGCCGAATTAAAGCATTTACTGTGTTTCTGTACCTAATTTCTGCTACTTTGTAAAAAAAAAAATCCTTGTTTCCCACCTTTACTGAAGTAGAATAGTCCAGTCTTCAGGTACTACTGATCTCTGGGCTGTGCCATAGTTCCTGTGTTGCCCATATCCTTATTTGGATAGGAGGAAGCTTCTTTGTTCACCAGTGAGAGTGGGGAGCTCTGAGCAGCCTATCTGTCCCTTGAGGAGTGGTTCCAGCCCAGTGACCTGTAGCTTATTGGCCGTTTTGGGCCATTTCCTATCTCTTTCTAACCCCTTGCTTTAAAGCCAGCTTTAGCGCGCTTTTGCGCTTGTAATTTAAAGTTTGTCCTGTTTGTTGCATTTACTTGTTGAGGCTACACACTTAAGTGCGCTAGCCTGTGTTACATATTTATTGCATTTTTCTGCTGTTTGTTGCAAAAAAGAAAAAAAAACCCTAAAAAAATTATCCTTGTTTCCTATCTTTCCTGACCTAGAGTAGTCCAAATACAGGCTTTGCTGTATTCTGGACTTTTGGAAAGTTCCTGTGTTGGCCATTTCCTTTCTTGGTTAAAGGGAGGCTTCTTTGTTCACCAGTGGCTGTGGGGAGCTTAGGGCAGCCTATCTATCCCTGGAGGAGTGTTCCCAGCACAAGAATCTGGTAGTCTATTGGCCGTTTTGGGCCAATTTCTAGCTCTTTCAAGTCCCCCTGTATAAAACCCGCTTTGGCACGGTTTGTGCGCTTGTTACTACTAAGCCAAGCTCCTTGTGATCCTGCAGAGTGGTGCCAGCAGCAGAGAGGCTAAAAGAGTGACTGCTAACCTGATAAGTGTTTTTTTCCTGCTACTACCTGGGCGACTGTCCAATCTAGCTAAACTGCAAGTATTTCTGCTTCTTGAACTGTTTTAAACTGTTTAAAGTTGTTTTTGCACCTGCACTTTTAAAGTTTGCCCTGTTTGTTGCATTTACCTGTTGAGGCTACACACTCAAGTGTGATAGCCTGTGTTACATATTTATTGCACTTTCCTGCTGTTTGTTGCAAAAAAGAAAAAAAATAAATAAACAAAAAAATTATCCTTGTTTCCCATCTTTCCTGACCTAGAGTAGTCCAAATACAGGCTTTGCTGTACTCTGGACTTTTGGAAAGTTCCTGTGTTGCCCATTTCCTTTCTTGGATAAAGGGAGGCTTCTTTGTTCACCAGTGGCAGTGAGGAGCTTGGAGCAGCCTATCTATCCCGGGAGGAGTGTTCCCAGCACAAGAATCTGGTAGTTCCTGTGTTGCCCATTTCCTTTCTTGGATAGAGGGAGGCTTCTTTGTTCACCAGTGGCAGTGGGGAGCTTGGAGCAGCCTATCTATCCCTGGAGGAGTGTTCCCAGCACAAGAATCTGGTAGTCTGTTTGTTGCAAAAAAGAAAAAAAAATTATCCTTGTTTCCCATCTTTCCTGACCTAGAGTAGTCCAAATACAGGCTTTACTGTATTCTGGACTTTTGGAAAGTTCCTGTGTTGCCCATTTCCTTTCTTGGATAAAGGGAGGCTTCTTTGTTCACCAGTGACAGTGGGGAGCTTGGAGCAGCCTATCTATCCCTGGAGGAGTGTTCCCAGCACAAGAATCTGGTAGTCTATTGGCCATTTTGGGACAATTTCTAGCTCTTTCAAGTCCCCCTGTATAAAACCTGCTTTAGCGTGGCTTTGCACGATTTTGCGCATAGCGCAGCATCGGGCAGCACCGCTTAATTGGGTTTAAACCATTCTCAGCTCCACAAAGTCTGCTCTTCACTTTTTCCCTTAGAACTGATCTAGTTCTCATAATAAGCACCCTATTCCCACTCTAAAGCCTGGCACTTGCTCACTAAAGCAATTATATAAGTCAGCACTAAAAAAATAAAAGCACTACACCCTCACAAACTCCCCTTGAGTACTTTGTTCCCCATTGGCCCTTTTTTTCAATTATAAAGGAATTCCCAATACTATTCTAGCATGTCCAAAGGTCAGTTGTCAATCTCCTCTCTGGTCCAACTGGTGAATCTGGAAATCTTGAGGCAATGTTACAACTGCCTCATGTACACAGACAACCCTCTCCTCCTCCCAACAAATTCCAACACATGTGAGAGATGCAACCATATAGCCAAACTGGAGGCTAAGCTCTCTCAACTCAGTACTGGCATAACCAGTCAGGAGGAGAAGGAAACCACACTCACTACAATTCCAGTCTCACATAGACCTACCACGACAGCAAACCAAACACATAAACACACAAAAACATACTCGGAGGCTCTAAATAAAGATCTGCCTAAGCAGCAGAGACCTCCAAAGCAGACACCCAAGCAACCGCTACCCCAAAACAAAACACGTGCAACACATAGCCCACAAAGCCAGTGTGCCGAACAGTCACAGCCCTTAAGGCTAAACAACACACCTGATACACTTATAATAGGTGACTCTATCATCAGGCACACTGACATCCCGCTAACCAGGCTGAACAAGGAGAAGGTCACAATGAGCTGCCTGTCGGGCGCTAGGATCCGCCACATAACACAAGTACTCAGGTCACTCCAAGGTGAGTACAAATATGACTCAGTCATTGTCCATGCTGGTGTGAATGACCTGAGACGTACCTCCCTGGACTACATGAAAAGAGACATAGAGGAGCTTTCTGAGCATGTAGCCCAGGCCGGTATGACCCCGACCTTGAGTAGCATCTTACCCTCACCAAGAATGATGCCACAATATGAAGACAAGATGATCAATTTCAACAATTGGCTTAAGTATTGGTGTCATTCAAAGGGGATCCAATGCCTGTCTGCCTGGGAAGACATGCTCGATAAGCCACGATGCTTCGCTAGGGACGGCTTGCACCTGTCACCCCTAGGCTTTTGGATATTGGCAAAGGCTCTTGCCATCCCCATAGTGCCTTTTTTAGGCAAGGCTCAAAAGACAAACCCACCTCCATAGGTATCACAAGGGATAAGAAACCAAGAGTAATGCTACTCAACGCCAGAAGTCTAAACCTCAAGATGCACGCACTCGAAACTCTCCTTAGCATGGAGAACATCGATATCTGTGCAGTAACAGAAACCTGGTTCAAGGCTCCCGAGAGCACCCAGCACTACCAGGTTATACCTCATACCATGTTTTTTGGCCCCAAAACCTGGACCGAACCACAAAAGGAGAAGGAGTATCAATATTCGTCAAAGATACGCACACCTCCAGGTTGGTGGCACAGAGACTATCCATGTGCAACTAACATTGGGTAAAACTGCCTTCCAGTTTATAGCCTGCTACAGACCACCCTCCCAAACCCAGGAACCTCACTCAGCCTTCCTGAGAACACTGGAAAATATGAAGGTCTCTCCAAACACCATTATACTGGGCGACTTCAACTACCCTTACATAGACTGGGAGCATTACTCTAGCTCCAACACCCTAGCTCAAAGGTTCCTAGAATTTATAAACTCAAATGCTATGGAACAACTTGTTGCCACTCCCACAAGAGGGGAAAACGTACTGGACCTGATCATCACCAACATGGGGACTCTATGCTCCAGACCAGAAGTGTATCCCTCACTGGTAAGATCAGACCATAAACTAATCTCACTTGATATTCACATCCTGACCCCAGCCCCTGCCCAGAAAACCACAGTGAAAAACTTCTCTAAAGCAAATTTCACACTCCTCAAAACTGAGGTGGAATCCTTCAAAGCCCCCGGGCCTGTGGAAAATACGGTCCAGACCACAGAATCCTTTATAAACGCATTCTATGAACACCTTCAGGAATGCATGGATCATGCAATCCCAAATAAAACCAAGACCCAATCCTCCAAAGTTAGGTGTCCTGTCTGGTGGACCCCAGCCATAAACAAACTATACAATAGAAGGAGGAAGCTACTACATGACAGAGCAAAATCCCAAAAAGGGAAGGCATCTCTGATCAGTATTAGCAAAAAACTACAGGCACTCATAAAATCGTCTAAGGCCAGCTTCGAGAGAAATATTGCACAGGGCACTAAGGATAATCACAAGGCTTTCTTTAGTTATGTTAGGAACCTGGGTGGGAATTCCCAGATATACTCAGAATTAGTCCAAAATGACAAAAAATACACCAAACCCACAGACATTGCCAATATCCTACCTGACAGGTTCAGTGCAAACTTCTCCCCCCCTTCCCCACCAAAAGGGCAAATATCTATCCCAGCAGTGTGCTGCCCCCCTGACATCTCAGATGCTCAGGTAAGAGCCGCCCTCTCCAAAGCAAAAAACACAGCATCAATGGGACCAGACGGTGTCCCGGGCTGCATCCTACATGAACTCCAAGAAGAACTAAACCCAAATATAAAACTACTGTTCAATCTCAGCCTTACTACAGGATATGTACCCAAAGAGTGGCGTACAGCAACAGTGGTCCCTCTCCACAAAGGTGGTTCCTCAACGGACCCTGGAAACTATCGCCCCATAAGCTTGACTAGCTTGGTCTGCAAAGCTATGGAAAGGATCATCATGGACCTCATAAATAAAGATATTGGGGACCTACAGACACTGGATCTTACCCAGTTTGGTTTTGTTAAGGGCAGATCCTGCCTATTAAACCTGGTTGATTTCTTTGAAACAGTCACCAAGGCCATTGACAAGGGGAAGGTGGTCCACACAGCCTACCTGGACTTTGCAAAAACCTTCGATACAATACCCCACTCGGGCATTATAGATAAGCTCACCAGCTTAAATATAAACCCCTATGTCACTAGATGGGTTGCAAACTGGCTCAACGACAGAACCCACATGGTTAGAATTGTTGGAGCCATGTAAGACTCCAAACCAGTTACAAGTGGCGTCCCACAAGGCTCAGTCCTGGGACCTCTCTTGTTCGGTATATATTTCTCGGAGGTACAGGCTAACATGGAAGGACTGTGGCTGACCAGGTTCGCAGATGACTGCAAACTGGGCGCCATAATCGACTCTCCAGCCGACACAAGCATCCTACAAAAGGGCCTCATAGAAACAGACAACTGGTGCCAGAGCCATGGCCTCAAGCTAAACGCCAAAAAGTGTATAGTCATCCCCTTTGGCAAAAACAACGTGCCCACAAATTACCACATAGGTGGTAATCCATTAAGCATGGAAGAAGTAATTAGGGACCTGGGGACCCAAGTTGATAGCAATCTCTCATTTGACAACCACGTGGCTAAAGTGGTTAGAAAAACATTTTATATAGCCCACCTAATCGTGAAGGGATTCACATCTAGATCAGGGGAGGTCATCGTGCCTCTTTACTCATCCCTCATCAGGCCCATAATTGAGTACAATTCCCCTTTTGGGATGTACCTTACCGGACACCTGCAGCAACTGGAAAGACCCCAAAAGTACCTCACCAAGAGGATCAAAGGGCTCAAACAGATGCCATATGCTGCCCGGTTAAAAAAACTCTAGCTCTACTCAGTGGCATACCGCCTGCTCAGAGGTGATCTGTGCCTGATGTATAAAGCCATGTCCAACCCGGAATTAATGGACATGCTGCACCTCAGAAAATCCAAATCCCATCGAGCTACGCACTTGAGAGACTTGAACCTCAGCACTGAAATAAATAGG
Organism: Protopterus annectens; assembly: GCF_019279795.1. Classification (NCBI taxonomy): domain Eukaryota; kingdom Metazoa; phylum Chordata; order Ceratodontiformes; family Protopteridae; genus Protopterus; species Protopterus annectens. The sequence continues at coordinate 1,332,392,658 of NC_056729.1, read as the reverse complement.
ACATGCTGGAGGGACAGATTCATAACCCAAAGGCTCCCTTCACTCTGGAATAAAATCCTAGTCCAGGTTAGGCAGAGTCCCTCATTGACTCTCTTCAAGAGGAATCTTGATGAGTGGATGGGAGATAGTAGGTTTACCCCGGGTATCACTTCTATGTCACTGTTAGACAGAGGCACAGTATACTAACCTCGAAAAAGGGCATAGCAAAATTCATTTAAAATGGGTGGCGAAAGCCAAACACACTCCGGCTAGGCTTATAAATGCCCTAGGGCAGATAACCTAGTATGAACCTATGAACCTAATAGTGCAGGAGCGCTTGTACACGTCCCGGGAGCTTGTTCCTGGATCTCTTGGTGTCCATATTGCCTCTAGCAGCTCTTGCACTATTTCTACACACCGTGCAGAGCTTGCTGAATCCTGGGGCTTATTACATATATATTAGGTTAGGTTAGGTTATATATTATTTAACATATTTATTTTTCACAGGAATCCACATCACTGATATGCATATGAGATGCAGAAGAATGCTAAAGATGCAAATATTTTAAAGATTTATTCACACCACTAAAGGTCGATTATTAGATGTTGGCAAACAGTATCAAAGGCCTTATATTAGTCAAGAAAATGGCATTTGTGTTCTCATTTATTTATGCTGCAAAGAATGGTATCTTAGCAGGTAGAAATAGAATGGTGTGTCTAGTGTAGAATGGATATCTCGTCTGTAGAGCTAGAATATGAATGCCAAATTCAAACACTATCTTAGCCCTTGACTAAGGTTTTTGACATGTTAAAAGCTTCTCAACCTGAGTGGACATTGTTGAAAAAGAAAAGACAGCACAATACTAAAGCTAAAAAGGATTATACTGTTAACGATATTAGAACATGACTGCACTCTAGATGAGACAGGATGGCTGAATGAGACAAGAAAAAAGTTCTGTTATGGTAATATGTTTGCTGCTTCTGACTCGATAGCTCAGATGAATGCCATTTTACATAAAATAACATTTAGGTCAGTAAAGAATATACTTAATAAAGGTGCAACCTTTGTGTTAAATAATGACTCTTCCATCCTGCTCTGACTTCTGCTTACTACAGGGCTCTCTAATAGAACTAATTCTAAAAAGTTTGGTCCTGCTACCTATGCCAGATTGTTGTCAGATGGGACCCTAAACAATGTGATGGACTGGGCCCCCAGCCATACTAGTATCTCATTACTTAGCTGTCTCTCCCCAATTACCATAAAACACTGTTTAAACCTGTCAGTGTGCACACGGTTCTCTTCTTTCTTTTTACACTGATCAGAGATTTGGATTTAACTTAATACTTTTATTTCAAAATGTACAGCAAAAGACTGATTGTCATTTGCTAAACAGAGAAAAAAACTCTCACATTACAAACAGACCTAGCAGGAGCAACAGTAAACTTTTCTTCCATTGAAAATTATATTTATTGAAAGTGCATCTGGAACTGTATCTGAAGCCATTGAACTGCAAATGATGTTAAGAGAGTCATAATCAAATAGCATATAATGAATACAGAAAGGAGTTTAAGTAGATATATTCACAATTTATATATATATATATATATATATATATATATATATATATATAGATATAGATATACACACACATATAAAAAGTACAAATGTGCTATTATACATCTCATTTTTTCACCCTCTTCTTTTTGAGCAGTGGTTTTATGGAAGCCCTCTCATTAAGTCCTTCTCCCTTTGTTTTTCATGCTGCAGCCACCTGCATGACTGTTAATGTTGTTTACTTAGCAGAATGGCAGTGTTGTCACTCATTCTATGTGGGTCAATAGGGTCTTTACAGACAGAATAAGAGAACATCTCTACAGTATCAGAATTCAAGCAGAACACTATGCACTGCTGAAGCATACCATACAGGCAGGGGAAGCACATAGGTTTAATTTTAGAGTATTAGAGGTAGTAACACCTCATATTCAGGAAGGTGACATTAGGAACCAAACAGAATGCAAGGAGAATAACTGGATTATCGCCCTTAGGGCTGATAAGGGTAAAGGACTTAATGAGATGGCTTCCATAAAACCACTGCTCAAAAAGCAGAGGGTGAAAAAATTAGATGTATAATAGTACATTTGTACTTTTTATATGTATATATACAATTGTCATGTTTTTACACTTGCATATTTGTCAAGTTTTATGCATACATTAGTTTTTGCTTGCATATACATTTGAAAGTTTTAAAATGCTTGCTATGTCTTTTACGTTTTTGGGTGGCTTGATTAAGGGTTGAATATGATTGGATTACAGGGATTTGACTTGTATATAAAATGTGGTATATTTGATTTTTTTCTGTTAAATGGCCTAATGAAGCTTGTTAGCGAAAATGCTTACCCAGTTTGATATATTTTTACTAATAAATTTATGAGAACAGTAGAGAATGAACTGCCTCATTGCTATACTTTCCTGTGGATTATTCAAGCAAATTTAGTCGTTTCAGTGTCTGGCAGTACTGGGTTTTGTGAATGAAGTTGGCAATGCATTTTGCTGTTTTGTTGTAATATGTATCCGTTTTGCTGTATAGGTAGCATGCAGGTTTGCAAGGAATGGTAATGGATTAAGCAGTGATGGAAGGAGAGAGAAAGATGCAATGCTTTCCTAGCCATATCTGTGAAATAGAATTTAGCTTTATGTAAGAAGCCTAGGTTTTGTTGTTTTAAATGGTTTGCAGAATATGTTATACTCCTAAGAGCTGCAACTGGAAAAGTTCATAAAATAAGTCTCTGGGTAAAAAAAGTGAGTTAATGACAGTGGGGACTGAAGAACTGCATAAAGACCTAGAAATGTATTTCAGCTCACTGCTGTGAGAGGCATACAGTGCAACTCACTGCATCTCTGCCATCCCAGCTCAAGAATCAGAGAAATATCTCAAATCAGGAACAGATTTTAAATATTGCTTTTCTATACTTAGAACATCACTAGTATGACTGATTTTGTATTAGCAAGCATTTTCTGAGACTTTTAATGTCAGAAACTCACACTCTTATTATTATTTAGTGATTGTAATCTATGACAGTTTGCCAGAAAACTACAAATCTTACTAGGAGCAGACCAAAATACCTCTCAACTTATTGAATTCTGGAGAAAGTAAAAAAAAAAACATTTAATTTATTTATTTACAGGAATGATCCAACTGGGCAGAGCCCCTTTTTAGCAGAGGCAAGGGGAGAGAAAAGTTCCAAGTGAATGTACGCAAAACAATAAAAATGTTTTATAATACATTTTTCAAACAGTTATACAACAGAAAATAAGCAGAAAATTCAACAATTTATAAATATATATCAGCAGTAATGCTGGGTGCCTGGCATTCCTCTGGTATTGTGATTGTTCCTTTAGGGGGGGAGAGAGGGGTAAAGTTGGCACTGAATCTGTTGGCCAGTATGTTGGCAATATCTGTTGGCTCAGTATAGGAGGTACCACTATGCAGTAACTCAGAGCAAACCTGGGTATTGCCATGGAGATTCTTGATATAACTATAAAAGGCTTTGTGGTTGTTTTTAGTGTCTGCTGCAATTCTGCCTTCACAGCTGGATTTAGAGGTTTTGATGAGCAATCTCAACTTTTTGTTGAAGCTAATAAGGGAGTTTTTCCAGTCTTGGGACTTCACCTTTTTCTGCAACAGTTTCTTCCTTCTGTTGTAGAGTTTATTAATGGTAGGGGACCACCAGATTTGCTTTCTTTTCTTTGAAGGAGAGTGAGTTGTTTCTGTTGGGTATAACTAGTTCCATGCATTTATGTACGTGTTTGTACAGTGCATTGGTGTATGATTCAGCAGTCATGCATCTATTTTCCATTGATATGGGTGCTGTGAAGTTAGCCACCTCTGGTTTTAGGAGGCCAAAGTCAGCTTTGGAGAAGTTTTTCATGGTGGTTACCTTTGCGGGGGTGTGTGGGTGAGATGCGGATTTCCATGGTGATTCATTTGTGGTTGGATCTAACCAGGGAGGAATTGACTATTAGTGTAGATCAATGGTTGCCCATGTTAGTAATAACCAGGTGAAGGATGTTGCTTCCTCTAGTGGGTGTAAGAATGAGCTGGTCCAGGGCACTGGAAATGATGAATTCCAGGAAGCTTTGGGCTAGTGTATTGATGCATGAGTAGTTTTCCCAGTTGATGGAGGGGTAGTTGAAGTCACCTAGTATGAGAGTGTTGAGTTGGACCCTAATAGTTTCCAGGGTGCATAGGAACATAGAATGAGAGTCTTGGGACATGGTTGGGGAACCTATAGCAGGGTACGACCTGAATCACTGTCTTACCCAATGTTAGTTGTACCTGGTGTATCTCAGATGTGTTATGCTGGGCTACTAGTCTGGAGGTGTGCATATCCTTTATGAATATGAAGACACCACTGCCTTTGGAGCTTCGGTCCATGTTCTGGGGCCAAAAGGTATGGAATGAGTTATAGCCTGTTAGTGCAGGGGTGTTTTCTGCTGCTTTAAACCAGGGCTCTGTTACAACACATATGTTGCTGTTCTTCATTTTGAGGAGTGCTTCGAGCAAGTGCATCTTGAGTTTTAGACTTCTAGCATTTAGCAGCATGACCCTCAGATTGCATTTATTTATTTTTTGCTGTTATGGTGGCAATTTGGTGTTGGGAACATCACCTAAAAAAGGCACTATAGGGGTGGCAAGACCCTTAACCAGTATCCAGATACCCAGGGGTGACAGATGCAGGCCATCTCTGGCAAAGCATCAAGGTCTTTCAGTCATGTCATCCCAAGCAGACAGATACTGAATCCCCTTAGAATGACATCAGAAACTTAGCCAATTGTTGAAGTCAATCATTTTCTGCTTGTACTGCTGTATAATTCTGGGCAATGGTAGGATGCTGCTCAGGGCTAGGGTCATACTTGCCTGGGCCACATAATCCGAGAGCTCCTGCATGTCTCTTTTCATGTAGTCTAGGAGGGGTGTCTCAAGACATTCACACCCACATAGACAGTGACAGAGTCATACTTGTACTTGTGGAGTTACCTGAGTGCTTGTGTTATGTGTTGGATTCTGGCACCTGATAGACAGCTGACTGTTACCTTCTCCTTATTCACCCTAGAGAGTGGTGTTGATAGTTGGCTTAAGTCTGATATGAGCTAACTATCTAAGTTAATCATACCATGTAAACTTTGCAGGGCTTGAACATTGTCTGGAGCTGGCATCTCGAAAATGGCTATTTGCTTTGAAGGGTCTGGTCATAGGCCTGAACTAGTAAATAAATGACCAACATGAATAATCTCTTGTAGTTTGAATTTGCATTTCTGTGGGTTGGGTTTAAGATTCACTTGATGTGCCCTTTCCAGAACTTTTCTGAGGTTTCTGTCATGTTCAGCTTCACCATTGCCTCCTACTAGTATGTCATCTACTATAATAGCACAAGGATACCCAAAAAAAAGTTGTTCCATTGCACACTGAAAGACTTCACTTGTAGAATTTATCCCAAATGACATCCTCAAAAATCTGTACCTGCCAAACGGAGTACTGAATGTAATGAGCAATGAGGATTTCTTATCAGGCTGAATTTGCCAAAACGAACTCTTTGCATCAAAGACAAAGAAAAACAGCAGCATCTGTCATAAGTGCAGCAACGTCTTCAACTGTGCCCATTGGATGATGATGTCTTTTTAGTGCTTTGTTCAAATCTCATGGATCAGTACATATTCTGATGTCATCTGAGCTTTTCCTTTGAGCTACCACCATGGAAGATACCCATTCAGTTGGAGTATCAGAAAAAACTGGACAAATCACACCTTGTCACACCATTTTATTTAGCTCAGCTTTGACTCTGTCCTGCATGACTATTGGAACTTTTTGAGCTGGCCTAATTGGACTGGCATCTGGATCTAACTTCATGGAGTACACAACTGGAAGCTTCCCTAATTTGTCTTCGAAGAGATCAGAATATATAAAAAAATATACTGGGCAAAAGTGGTCTTTCAAGCTAACATGATGGACTTCCTTGTTAAATTAAAACAGTCACATTTTCAAACTGTCTCTGAGCCCTAATAATGACTGGATGTGCCTCCTGACCACATAAAATAACAAGTCATAGCTACTCCCAGCAGAATAACATGAAAGCACACTTCACCAAATCAAGCCTTTCACCATGACACACTCTAGCAAATGTTCTTGCTGACATAACATTGCATTTGGAACCTGTGTCAAATTTGAGCTCTAGGGATTCACCATTTATCTGAGCAGTACAAAATATTCCATTCTTTGCCCTTAGATCCACTGCATTGAGTGTTTCAAAAAGCACTGACACACCATCAACATAAAGAGTAGGGTTGCAGCTCTCTAATTGATCAACTTGTTTCTTAAAATGTTCACTTTTAATAAAAAATGTGGTCCTTTTGATTTACAAAACCTTTTGAAATTATTCCATTTATTGCATTTGTAGCATCATTGACCAAAAGCAAAACATTTCTCCTTTTTAGATTTATAATTTCTACCACAATTACAACAGTTGGCAATGAAGCTGGGTTGGGGCCCATGGTTTGAGTTTCCTGAATCACTCTTATGCTTCACTGAGACTATGTGAACTCTAGAATATGCTGGGAAGCTCTGAGGTTTACCAGTGAGTGCTGTAGGTGCTACAGTTGCTGCCATGTGCTTGGGCCTGTTTGTTTTAATCATGTGCTGCATACTATCAACATGAGCTTTGTCATTGTGCCTACTAGAGCTGTTCTCATTTGTAAGCATACTTCTGTGCTTTTCTGTGAGCTCGTATATCTGACAAATATTGATGGCCTTATTCAAAGTTAAATCACTGTCACAAAGCAAAATATTTCTCACAGCATCATCTTTAATACCACACATAAGTCTGTTCTTTATCGACTCATCTCTTAAATCACCAAATCAGCATGTTTTAGCTTTGTTTCTCAAGTTAGTTATATATACTGCAAAAGTTTCACCAGGCTTTTGATCCCTTGTATAAAATAAGTGCCTTTCCATTGTAACTTTTGTCTGGGGGTTACATATTTCTCTAAATTTATGTTTAAGCACTTAGGATCCTCCCTTGACTCAGCCTGTACAACAATATGATGGTCCCCCCCCCTCTCCTGCATAGACAGCAGGTGCATACACAAATGAACGCTTCCTGTCAATAGCTTTTGACCTAGTGAAATTAAGTAGAATAAATGCCTTTTTATAGTCATTTTTATCAGAAAATACAGCCTGTATGAAAATGTTGTACTCTTGCAAAAACACTCTCCAGTTCTCTGTAATATTATTGTCAAACACAAGTGCAATGGGTTTTCGAAATCCATCTACCATGCCCACAAAGTATGTACAAACACACTGAAAATATGGGCCTTATAATTATGTACGAACAAACTTTTCTGTTTGCTTATAACAACATTTAAATGCACAATAAACTCTTCAAAATAATGTACTTTATGAAATATACTCTGTAATGGCTGCATCTTGCAAAATAACTTTACTGTAGTACTGCACAAACATGTGAACACTTTATACACTTCTAATAACTTGGATGTCATTAATTAATATGAAAAATACATGTTTAGCAAAAGTGCAGCTGTTTCCAATTATTTTATTAATTTTGTGCAATTCAAACTTTATTTCAAACATTTTCTGTAGTAATTTGAATATATTTATCAATATTGGATATATTTTATTTTATTTATTTTTTTATTTTTATTTTACATTTGTTGACTGGGCTAGTCTAGCTGGATACATGTCCATTTTCAGTAGAGGCCCGGGGAGAAAAGCTCCACACAATTCAAATAAAGTTCACATCTACAGGTTTATGTGAATATTGTTTACAGTGTTCTGTGCGCCTCATTTCATAGTTTGTGAGCAAGAAATTATTTGAACAAGTTTTAATATCTGAAATTCATTTCTGACCTGTTTTGTGAATTATATGGTCGACAGCTGTATATTCCTTCAGCACCAACTGGGTGCCTCTCGGGCTTATGTGGAAGAAACTGGAATCATTTTGGCCATTCTTCTACTAACCTCATGTTCCTTTAGACATGCCGCTTCTGACACCATGTTGCTTGTCCCTCTCTAACATAGATGACAAGCAGGCAGGATATTTTGTTTAGATGCTATAATACATAGAAACACATCAGGGTGGATAGCAGCATCATAAAATATAAATGAACAGTTTAACAGACAGACCTTACATACATACATGCTTACATCTCAACGGCTTACTACAAAATGGCAGTCAGATTTGCACATGCTCAGTATTTATACACTTGTGCAAGCCCTTGGATAGCTTCTTAAAGATACATAAACACACATTGATCCACACTCACCTTTGAAATCATCTTAGAGTTTTTTCTTGAATCAATGTAGAGTCTGTTGACCTGTAGCTAAGCTCACTTTGGGTGATCAGATTATAATAAGATACTACTGCCTGCTATCTTTCCTCTCCTGTTTGTCATTCCTTTTTGACCAAACCCAGGAAACAGTATTATACTTTTTGTGACCTAACTTCTTAATCTGCAACTTCTACCTGCATCACTGATAGCCCATCCTTAGGCCAGCTAAAGGCCACACTCTTCTCTTACACTTACCAATAGTAGGTTATCTTCATGAAAAGCTAAGTACTTCACTTAGCTGAAATCAGGACTCTAAGCAAAAATTGCTATTTGGCTATCAGCCTCTATTCCTTTGTTGTATCAGCTGCATAGCATTTAAAAATGTACACATTTCTCTTTATTTTGCCCCTTTACAATTAGAAATTTACACCTCATTTACAATCCCAACTATTACTTTCTACAACCAATAGAAGGATATATTTAGAGGAGCCATGCTTTTCTCTAAGCATGTTGTGCACAGATAATACTAGGTTAGACATTTTTAATTTTTCTGGAGTCTATGAATTGTAAGACTTCTGACAGCTATCCATTTAAAAAATGTACTCAGATGAATACGCAGCCTAATTAACTGGAGCTTCCTTTTCCAAGTTGCTGATCTGAATTTTGCCTTTGTTAAACTTTATAACCTTCTATTTCATTTCTAGAACAAATATTTTCATTATTTACTTATCAGGTCTGTTGAGGACAGTAAGCATGGGTGACCACTGAGTTTTTTCCTGAGGCTTTGTGATTTCAGTGGTATGAGTAGAGTATCTTGGGTTAACTAGGTGCGTATCTATATTTTATTACTTATACGAAATCCAAGCAAAAATCCCAACCTTCACCAGAAATGACTGATTATAAGATCCAGTTATTTGATGTTTCTTTCCAACTCCAGGTGCTTATGATGGAAAGTTTACCAGCTAACTGGCCACACTAAATCTTCACATAGATTATATATTTCTACCATTTCTGATACTGTTTACAGGGACATTCAGATAGCCACCATCTTTGCCAATGTATCTATTATTTCTCCAAGTTAGTATTTTTAAGGCCTTGCCAAATCCTCTACCATCTTATTACACTAATAAGCCTTAGTCCTCTTCTATTCCTGCCTAATTCTGGGGTTGCTGACACTGATGGCTACCTCATTAGCTTTATAAAACATTGTTTTCACTCCAGAGTTAAACCACTAACTTTTACTTACAGATTACCATGCTGTTTTTATATTATTCCTGCCACTGGAAACTTAGCTCTTTTGTACTCATCCTTTCCCCACAGACTGATTTCCATTATTCTATCATTTGGCAAAAGGTTTAACAATTTTTTGCCATCTTGAACTTTGAGAACATAACTAAACATGTAGTACTTGTAGTAATCTACCTGACTTTAGACATAGGCACACAACTATGGTAACCAACTGGCTAATTTCTGATCTCATTCTGTACAGTATGCGTAGTGGCCTGCTGACTGGTACCATCTTTATTGACCACACCAAAGCCTTTGACAGGGCATATCACCAATTGTCAGTTCAGTATCTTGCTACATTTTTTACTGGAAATCCTGTGTTCAAGTCTTGGACTATCTAATGTACTGCTTCATTCAGGTCAGGAGTGGAACTTGAATTTTACAATCCAGAAGAGTTGCCTCTGGCTTATCATATTTCTCTCAACTGACTTTCCCGACCTTAACTTAAATCTCTGTGCTTTTGAATATCCCTTATAAGGACTATCCTCCCCTTTCTTAAATGCAAAGGAACTATATCTAAACTATTTGCATGCTAAGTGTCTCCACTGTCAAAGTGAGGGGCTGGTATATCTTGCAGTGTGCTCCAGCTGTGAGAATTTTTATATAGGTAAAACTATTAGAAAATTGAACCACAGAGTTAGAGAGCATGTGTTAGCCATTAAAAAGAAGGAGTTAAGCAATGCTTTAGCTAAGCATTCAGTGAAGTGTATACATTTTAAGAAATTTACTTTTTTCGTAGTAGAAAAAGTTAATAGGGACAGAATTTATTGGTCCCTTTAATTATATTTTAGAAAATACAGAGTTAAAATGGCAGATTTTTCTAAGGGCGGATGTAAATCCAGGCATAAATGATAAGATTTTGGTGAAAAGTCACTTAAATTATGTTAATAATTAATTATAAACATTTCTGTACACACACACACACACACACACACACACACACACACACACACACACACACACACATATATATATATATATATATATATATATATATATACATTTTGTGATTGATAGGGACAAGTAATAGTCATTTGTATTTATGTTTACATTTGTTTTTATATGGTTTTGTAAATGGTTGTATGCACACATTTTACACCTGCTTTTTCACTTTAGTTAATCAAGTATTAAATAAGGAAATGATGTCATAATTGATGGTTTTATTAAAGGTAATGGATGTATCTAATTTTTAGTTCTGAAGAAGTTCTGTAATAAACGGGACGAAAGCACTCAACTTTATTCTGCTCCAGTGTGGTTTGTTCTTATTTGTTTTTCCTCTTTCTGTGTTTTTTTTGAGTGATAGTTTGTGCTCACACTGAGAGCTGGAAACATTTTTACATGGAAATTTCTTTGTGTCAATGTTCGTGCTGTGGACACTTACAGCTCCTTTTATATCCGTGAATGAACATATAACATTAAGGAAGTAACGGTCAACATTTTCACTGTCGCAATTGGTTCAGAAAGTATTGTATTGTGTGGATATAAGACTGTCTCCTCACAAAAGCTATTTTTAGGGCTGGTACACAGTCCCTTTGGGACAGGTTGAGGATTGGCAGCAGTTCACTGAATTGTCAGTCTTGAATATTTAATACATATTGGTGAACAAGATATGTTATTGCCATTTTCTGAGGCTGACGGCCCGGTATTTGTAAGCTCTGTCACCTTACAAAAGCTCTTGTTAGAGCTGGCATTCTGTTGGTGGGTGGTAAAGGATTGACAGCAGTTCATTGTGGTTACTGTTTAGAACAGTGGTAATGGATTTCACTAACTGTGGTCACTCTTCACTAGTCTTAAACCGAGTCAGAAGTGCAGGAAGTTTATCAACAAGATAAACAATATATATTGGAATCTGCTTATAGAACTACGTCTTCCATTGTCTGGAGACTTTATACATGGAAATTTTTACATAGATCTTTTTATACACCTTTGATGATGAATAAAATAAATAATAAAGATAATCTATGTAAGAGATGTAATGTAGAAATTAATGCTGACTGGGCTCATATGTTTTATGACTGTATAAAATTGAAAGAATACTGGAAGTCAATTAATGAATTTTTGCAGGCTCTTTTTACAGATAATTTCATTATCTCTAAATCTCTTATATTATTCAACACACCTGTACCTCAAAGTGTTAAAAGGTTAAGCTTCCCTTGTTATGGTCTATTCTAGCAGTGGCTAGGAAAATAATAACTAGAAATTGGATTTCAGATACACCTCCTTCGTTCAATGAATTTAAAAATGTTATGAATATAGTGTGCCATATGGAAATAAACACAATTAGGACTAGAACAAATAGAAAAACATCTTATTTTATTGTATGGGATAATTTACAAAATTTGTTAAAAAAATTTTAATTTCAATAGCATGGTATTTTAGTTTAATTAATTGATCTGATTGTAGTGGATGTCTTTGTAAATACTTTAGTTGTTTTGTTGAATATTATAATAATACCTATTTTTAATTACTTGTATAAAATTGTTATGATATTTCTCTTATATGTTAAAACAATATACCTGTTTTGAAAAAAAAAAAAAAAAAAAGAAGTGAAGTGCAGGAAGTTTATGGCAGCTTTTTGGTTAATTGGTCTTTTTGCTTAAAAGGAATCCTATTCTACATTGTGAATTTGGTCGCTATGACTACACAGGTTCCATAAACAGTGACATAAGCATTTATTCTACACCGGAAGATGTTATCACGTTAACTACTACTCTGCAGGAAGTTGTCCTTAAGGCACAATATTTACTCAAATGAATGAAAGGTAATGCCTGATAGCAGATACACCATCATGGTAGGAATGGCTCAGACAATTCATCCAATGACGAGGGTACCATAATAGGGGATGAAGTTTTCAGAAGTGGCATGCTAGTCATGGACCTTCTCAAGAAAAAGGAAAGAGATCCATTTAAAGATCTGAATAACATCAGTTGCCTGTCTAGAAATGTTAATACGTTTACGAGGGATATACCGGACTTTAAAAATCAGTTTCTCCTGTTGGAGAAAAAGGTACTTAAATTTAAGACTTTAGTGCATGAAAACCAATATCTTACCAAATGTGTTGATTTGTGGATAGTGCCCCTAGGGTTAAGAGTTTATGCATTTCCTAATGGGGCAAAATTTGACAATGGTTTATTCACTAAACTGATGGAATTGTATAATAACACTGGTTTAAATGTGCTTAAATTGCTGATACAATGGAATAATGAACAAATGAATGTTCTAAAAGCTGACATCAAAAAACTGGATAGTGCCATCAGAGAATATCCAATGGTACACATGCATCACTGCTTGTTTGGTAATTTAGAAGATAAAGTTAATAAACATGTAGAAAATATGGTGGTTAAGAAAAATAAGTTATTAAGAGATATTAATGCTTATCAGCAGAAGCAAGTGTATTTAGTTAATAAAAAGACAGTTAATAATAATATTAATTTTGGTAACAGAAGGAATTCACATTATAAGGTAAATTCCTTATATAGGCTTGATTCCTTCTCTGATGCGAACAAGACATTAGTTAGTAATAACATTCAGAATACTAACAGTAGAAAGACTGGGACTAGTGTTTCTAGTGTCAGTAGTGAAGAAAGTTCCCCTTTTACCACCCAGATAAGTGGGAACAGCAGCCCCCTTCCCAATCAGGAGGCATTCACAGTAGTGGGAAAGAAAAAAGGAAAGACCAAAGGGCTTTAGCCTGTTTGTCTGAGATTTTCAATCTAAGTGACAGAAAGTTTACTGAAGACGATATAGAAGTTCTCAAAAAAGTTTTTTCATTTTTACCAGCACATAGGGCTGGGATTACAGATACTGTGCTAGATTTTAAGTTATACATTAGAAAATTAAATTTGAAATACCTTCATCGTGATATGCCTACTAGTAACATCAGTCAATGGAAAAAAGAGAAGTAATGCTAATCCACCGTTAGTCGAACACCTTCTCTACGATTTGTGAGAATGATATTTACAATTTGCACAACTTAGGTAAGTATAACAAAATGAACTCTGAAAGAAATTTAACTGAAAAGCAGTTAGTTGCTTTGAAACAATTAGTTTCCTACAGTGACATCAGATACATGAAAGCAGACAAAGGGCAGGGCCTTGTCATTATGAATGTTGCCAAGTATAATAAAATCATAGGTGATATGTTGGCTGATATAGATAAATATAAAAAGTTTCCAGAGATGTAGTTAGGAAGAAGGTTCAAGAAGTAGATCTAATTTTATTAGATTTATTACATCAACAGTACATCACAGCTGACCTTTTTGAATTTCTTAATGTGGAACAGCCACAGCTGGGGAACATTGTTCGGAATTCCCAAAATACACCAAGATGTTGAATACCCCCCCCCCCCCCCGTTTAGACCTATAGTGTCTGCTCCATGTAGTAAAACATCAAAAATTTCTATTTATCCAGATAAAATACTTAATCCTATAGTACAGAACAGTAAATGGTTTCTGAAAGACTCATGGATGTTTCTAGATGAGTTAAGGTTATATGAATTTCATGGGGATGAGACCATGCTGTGTACATTTGATATTTGTTCATTGTACATTGTGATAGAACAAATTAAGGGTATAGAATTTATGAGGCTTTATTTAGACAGATATAAAAACTCTCTTAAATAAGACATTTTTGTGGTTTGCCAGCTCATGGAGCTAGTGTTAACAAACATTTTTTTTATGTTTGGAGAGGGAGTTTACCAACAAACAAGTGGAGTTGCGATGGGTGCACATGTTGCACCAATGTTTGCCAACTTGGTTATGTATTGGTGGGAACTCGAATTTCTTACTAAATTAGAATTGTTTAAGTTTGTATGGTATTATAAACGATAACACTGATGACGTGTTTTTTATTTGGGCAGGTAGGAGAGAACAGCTTGATGATTTTTTTTAGTGAACTTAATGGGACGGTGACTTGGCTCAAATTCACCATTAGTAATATTGGAGTGGAAGTACACTTTCCAGATGTCAAAATAGGTACTGACATCAATAAAAGAGAGTTTAGTAGTAACATTTATCATAAAAATACATTCACCAATAATTATTTAAACTTTGATAGTTATTATCCAAAATATATGAAGGTCAATGTCTTTAAAGGACAAGTTATAAGGCTTAGTAAGATGATTAGTGAAGAAAACAATTTTATTAGTGACTTAAACTTTCTTAAACAGTTATTTATTGACAGAGGATATGATGAAGGAGATTTAGATGATGTTATTGATTACATCATAAAAAACAGAGGGACTAGATTTTCTCCTATTTTAAAGGTTGGATTTCAGACCAACGTTATAAATAAACACAACGGAGTAGGGGAAGAGATGTTGAAGTACGCTTTTTCTGTACCTATGAGTACAGATGGGCCTATGATTAGAGAAATAGTTAGTGAAAATTAGAAAATTATTCTAGGGAATGAAGAACTGAGTAAAGTAGTGGGAGTCCAATTGAGATTTATAAATAAAACAACAAGAAATTTGAAGGAATTATTGGAAAGTGGACCTAAATGTGAAAAGGGAAAGGATAATTTTACCCATTTTGGTACATTTCCATGTACTAATTGTACTCAGTGTAGGTTCATGATGGGAGTACACAGTTATCATTTTAAGCACTTGGATTATACTTTAACAGCAAAGGGATGATATAATTGCCAAAGTGAGGGGCTGGTATATCTTGCAGTGTGCTCCAGCTGTGAGAATTTTTATATAGGTAAAACTATTAGAAAATTGAACCACAGAGTTATAGAGCATGTGTTAGCCATTAAAGGACTTAAGCAATGCTTTAGCTAAGCATTCAGTGAAGTGTATACATTTTAAGAAATTAACTTTTTTTGTATTAGAGAAAGTTAATAGGGACAGATTTATTGGTCCCTTTAATTATTTTTTATAAAATATAGAGTTAAAATGGCATATTTTTCTAAGGGTGGATGTAAATCCAGGTATAAATGATAAGATTTCTGTGAAAAGTCACTTAAATTATGTTAATAATTAATTATAAACATTTCTGTACATATATGGAGGCACTTCATAATTTCGAAAAACTGAAATCCTGAAGTTCAGTTTTCAAAACCATAAAGTCGAACGGCCTAAATCCTGAAACTACACAATTGCAAAACACAAAATCACGAACAGAAACACACCATACAACACATACATTATCCAACCCAAACCACAACAAACAAAACACAAACAAACACAAAAACACAAACAAATAAACCTATACTATATATAACCAGGATGGCAAGCCCCCCTGCATCACCCATGTGGGTTGCTGCGCACCCCACACTTATATATGCCAACTCCGAGATTGCACAAACACTCACAGAAAGGAAACTCATACCCACACATTCTACAGCCCCTTGCACACACACAATCACCAACACTTATACACCCATACTTTCACCTGCCTACCCTAACCCACGCGTACAACTAACTAACACATTCAAACACACTCAAACTCCCATGCAAAACCCTAAAAAAAAAACTTACCTTAAATCACACCTAAATCCATAAACAACATGAAACACCATCCAGTCACAACACCACATGCAATGCACCGTAAAGCCATAACCGCAAATTCGAGATATCCATTCAACTTTATAAGTTCAAAAAACTGAAATTAGGGATTTCAGTTTTTCAAAATTATAAAGTGAACACAATATATATATATATATATATATATATATATATATATATATATATATATAGATAGATATATATATATATGTACATTTTGTGATTGATAGGGACAAATAGTCATTTGTATTTATGTTCACATTTGTTTTTATATGGTTTTGTAAATGGTTGTATGCACACATTTTTACACCTACTTTTTCACTTTAATAAATCAAATATTAATTAAGGAAATTATGTCATAACTGATAGTTTTATAAAAGGTAATGGATGTATCTAATTTTTAGTTCTGAAGAAGTTCTGTAATAAACGGGGCAAAAGCGCTCAACTTTATTCTGGCTCCAGTGTGGTTTGTTCTTATTTGGTTTTTCTCTTTCTGTGTTTTTTTAAGAACTATATCTAAACTGTTGTGTTTATATTATAACATCAAAGTTGCGAAACTTCGAATGTTATAATACTGAACCCACTACATCGAAGGATGAAAATAGTGAAGCCGTGGAACATTGAATCCTTACCTAGGGCAAGATTTTGGTGGGCCGTTCCGTGGCTTCGCTATTTCCTCCACTGTGGTGCGATAGTTATGGACTTTAGGGTTAAGGTGGGGGTTAAGGTAAGTGGATAGGTAGGAATGTATGTATGGTTTAGTGTAGGGCTAGAAGTAGGGTTTTGTTAAGTGTATGTGTGTGTATTAATTAGTTTGTGTATAGTTTCGTAGGGTAAGTGTGCGATAGTTACGGACCTTAGGGTTAGGGTGCAGGTTAAGGTTAGTGGATAGATAGGAATGTATGTACGGTTTAGTGTAGGGTTAGAAGTAGGGTTTTGTTAAGTATATGTGTGTGATTTATTTATTTTGGTGTGCTTGTATTGTGTGTATGTTTCTCGGAACAGCAAATTTTTTTCCCTGGGAAAAAAAATTGCTATTCTGAGTGTTCGATGTTATCATATTTCAAAATTCCAAGTTCGAGCTTATGGTGTTCGATATTTTGAAATTTTGAATATATGATATAGACCCAAACTGTTTGCATGCTAAATGTCTCCATGGTAGCAAGCTGAGCAGGGAACATGAAAGCTGAGAGATGTAATCTTTGCAGTGTGTCCAAGGTATTTCCAGGACACTCTACACAGTGGGCTTTACCTGAGACACTTCCCACAAGAACTGCCCTGAGGACATTCTCACTAGGGTCCCAGTCCATGAGAGCTGCACCTTTATCTATCACAGAGGGAGAGGGTTGTCCTAGAGTAAAAGCATCTCCTATCAGCTGGTTAAGTAGCTGAAGATTACAAATGGCTGGCCTCTACATGGGATGCAGTCTGTGCACTGTGATTCCTTTGAGTGTGCACATCATTTAAACAGTGCCTTTGTTCTTGATCAGGGAATGAATGGGACTATCAGGGTCAGTCTTCCACTAGCTAACAGCAACATAAGCATTAACTAAATAAACTGGAATGTGAAAGAAAACCAATGAGCCTAATCCATGCAGACATAAAGAAAATATAAAATCACACTGATAAAACCAGATACCCACATTATCCCCCTAAATATAGTATTGCTTAGTCTATAACACTAGCCACTATATCATTCAACATTTTTGCTTTGTGATTTATTTGTTGAGTTTCATACACCTCGACTCACAGAGGCCTCTGTAGTTTGTATCTGATGTCTGTTTCCCCTTTTAGACTTCTCCAGCTTGGTGATTTCCTTAGGGATTTTCAGTGGAGGACAACACTGAATAATTTAAAGGGATACTTGTGCAGAATACATATCGTTATGGAGCATGTGAGTAGACAGGTGACATTCGGTATAGCAGCAGTTAAGGAATCTGCAACAAGATGCTGCAACAAGGTGATGCCAGATATTTTTATGACTAGACAAATGGTATGGATGACACATAACTTTTTTCTTTTCTTTTTTACATGCAATATGTTTAAGGAGATGCCAATAAAATGATTCATACAATAAAAGTTCAATTGCAGCACAAATATAAACATCCATCATGTGATATAGTGGAATGTTGTTGCTGTCATTCAGCTTTTCCCAGTTAGAGGCTGCCACAGCGAAACTCCAGTCTGCTAATGACTGGCAGTAGATTTTCACAAATGCCAAGGTGCCAGCTCAACATTCAACCAAGGCACACCCATTTACGCATGTCTTTCGAACACCCACCAAACCACAGAGATGACATGCAGACTCCACACAAAAGGCACTCCAGCCGAGAATCGAACAGGAGAACCTCTTGCTGTGAGGCAACAACGCTACCACTGCTCCACCACAGATGCATATATGATGCAGTGGAATATATTTCTTAAAAGCCAGCTGTAAAAAAATCACTAACTACATTGCTTAACTATTTTTTAATGCATCTTATGAGGATATTTCTTAATAACTGTATTGTAAGTCAAATATTTTCATGTAAGTTTGCTGAAATAAAGTGGAAATGATGCCTGACAGAAAAACATTATTTTAGATTTCTACAGATGTATCTTCTGTTTATGTCTGCTGTTTGAATATAGATACATCCTACAGAAGTAATTGGTTTCTCTCCCCTGGGTGTCTTCACTTTCTGCCATCTTACTGACTAATCTGTAGATCATTGTTGTCAACGGTCTGTAATAACTGCCCCCTGCCTAACCTCACTGCATGGGATTGACCAGAGAGTATATTTCCTCCAATTAACTAAACCTCCCTGTTGACATAAAAAGAACAGTTTCTAGCTCTCCAGTTTTCTTTTATCAAATGTTAACTTATAAATAATTATCACCATGGGCATGAGGACATTCTATGAGAAGACTACCTTCTTTTGCTGTCATTCTGTCTGTGACCTGACATCTGAAAATGTCATTTTATGGATAATGAAACTGACAGCAAACTGACATTCTCTCACTGCAGAATATTATTTCAAACAAGGCAGATGTTAAAATGCTGCAGTGTCATGCTAGTAGCTAAACGGTAACGTCAGCTTTAATTATATAAATACATTTTATTTAAGTTAATTTCCATTTCAAAATGAGACAAGAAATACAAATTTGAGAATGCACTTCTCACAGTCAGCAGTTTTATATGTATAGTATTTTCTTTTTTTTAAATAAATATACTGCAAAGATAATGAAGCCTACAAAGTCACCTAGTCTTCCTATTTCCTACATAGGTTCATAGGTAGGTACTAGTCTATTAGCCCTAGAGCCTATATAAACCTAGTCAAAAAGGTACCATGGCTTTCGCCACCCAGGAAAACTATTTTCCTGTGCCCCTGTCGAGCAGAGCCACAGAAGTGATCCCTCGGGTGAATTTCCTATTCAATCATCAAGACTTTTCCTTGAAGAGTGCTAATGAGGAGCTCTATTTGACATAGATAGGTAGCCTGTTCCAGAGTATGGGAAGTCTCTGTGACAGGAATCTATCGTCCCAGTATGTTCTGTTTATTATGGACAGGTAGGTGTCAAACCCTGGACCATGCACACTATAGTCATGGGACTTACCACTAAGCCATCCAAGGTGCTTTAATTACATGGCTAATGGCAGGTGCATCTTCCTCTGTCCACTATCTATGTGGATATAACCTACTTAACTGTTAGGAAAGCATTTGGTATATTAGTGCACAAAACAAATTATATACAGATTATACAACCTCTGAATGGTTTTCATGTTGTTATCATGCATGCATGAAAGATGACTGCATGACAGGACACAAAAGGCAAAAAAAAGTGAGGAGTGAGGAAAGGGGCATTGCTATGAGGGGTTCCAAGGGTCTGTCAGTACTGGGACCACCAGTCCTCCTTAATGCTTGTACAAGGGACATTACAAAGAGATATAAAGGGAAAAAAAATTCTTTGCTCCTGGCACATGTCTGTAACAGAGCTTATATACAGTGGTATGCAGAGAAAGTGAAGGTGTCAGCTGTTTCAGAAGAAACATGAAATGTATGGCAATTTATAAATAATGCAAGTGAGTATTGTGCACCTTGGGAAACATTTTCTGGGAAAAATAGTATGAGAAGTACTTTCACGGACAAAATCTAAAGAGACCGCAGGATAATCATATTGTATGATATAATGGTAAGAAAGCAAAAACAAAAAAGACAGAGATCTGGGAGAAAAACTGGAGCAGTGAGGAGCATATATAATTTAGAGTGAGACACTGTCAGTGGTCAGTAGAAAGTGAGAGCTTATCATTATATCTCATTAATAGTGCAAACATCTTAAATAATTTATCACCTTTAATTAATACAACGTTTAAGAGAACAGCAGCAGCAGTAAATTCAGTTTGCATAGTTTAGTCACTGAGAATCTTCTAGATGTATATTGCTGTCTAGCACAGATAGTAATGACTTGTGAGGGTTCAGGACCAAGCTGAGCTAAAAACTAATTACATCTACTTCACAGTGGTACATTTGCTTTAACAATGACTGCTAGCTAGGTTTAACCCTTTAATACTCATGATGCTACACCTACTTTGTTGTGCTATGCACTCCCTATATAAACTGAAGTTTTAGTAAAGGAAACTGACTCAGAAGCATAGATTCTGAAAATTGTAAACTTGGTATCTTTTTTCACTGTATAAAGGTTTTGAAAACTTTAAAACGGATATATTTTTTTCACTGTATAGATTTCAGAAGCAGTAAATCAGTAGTTTATCATCTCAGGGGTTCAATGTCATTTTTTAACTAAAAAGATCTGGGCAGTCTACCAGACCTTCAGTAAACCTGATTACATTCTTGCATCTTCCAGGCCTTGAAGGTTTCCCCACTATCTAACATATTTTTTTAGATAGTATGTATGCATGCATGCATGCATGCATGTATGTATGTATGTAGCAAGTTTAGATGGGATGGCAACCAATAATGCTGAAAAGAATGAAAAATGTTTTTCTGTCATACTAGCAGTACAGAGGATTAAGGCTATGATCCGTTAACAAATTGCTTCCTCTAGTTAATGTTTGAGTCTATCTATCTCTAAGCATGCCACATAACCAGACAGTGTTTTAGGGCAGATGATTTAATGGGATAGGCTTGTTACTGGCTTCATAGGCTGCATGCTTAGAAGTTACCTACGAACCTATGGTTTTGAATTATTTCATGTACAGATACAGATTTCTGATATACAACTTTATCAGGTATATCAGGAATGTCCCATAGCAAAAATGTTGGAATCTTTGCCCTTTTGTGTACATAGACGGGTACTATCTCTGAATTTTACTGGGATTTGATTGACAGGGATTCTTGCAGATGACCCGTGATTCACACCTGCAGTATAATAAAATGGTCCTGAACAATATTTAATTATGCCAGGAATCCATTTAAGGAAAATTATTATAGTTCCTCATGTAAACTACTTGTCCAGGTAGAAAACTTGTTCATTTTGTCTGTTCATTTAAAGTGTGTTTCTTGCCATCTGTATTTGCTGAACTTCTGTTTCACATTTAGTAAAAACAAGCCAAATATAGATTTCAGTTGATGTAAGCATTTTCTGCTGGATACAAAACTGTTATTATCTGATGAGTAATTCAGCAGGTTAAGAAGAACTGTGGCACTCTTATTTTTATAGTAGCTATTTGATTTAATTCATCTCTTCCTATAAAGTCTGTCTGGGTGTCTCTGCCAGGCAATTTGATATTACATGAAATGATGCTTGACTTAAATGACAAATTAAACATTTTCTTTGTTATATTCACAAACTCCACACTAGTAAAACAAGATCCATGGTGCTAGCATTTCTGGAATGCTGTGTAAGTTAAAGCTTTGCCTAAGTTTTTCTGTGGTTACCTGCAAAGTAACATAACACATGACTACAGCTCAGCCTATTTTGAATGAACACGTTAAGACTAAAAAAACTACACACACACTCACACACACACACACACACATATATATATATATATATATATATATATATATATATATATATATATATATATATATATAGCTATTCTTTCTCCCCTAAAATTCTGGAGCACTGTGTTCACAAATTATTACTTATCTAACTCAAGAAAATCTGATCACTCCTACCCAGCATGGCTTCCACTCAAATTACAGCACTAGCACAGCTCTCCCTTGAAGGAGGCAATGACAAACTAGTGTCCTGCCTCTTTTTTGATCTCTCCAAAACCTTTGACACAGTCTCCCACTCTATCCTTCTCTCTAAACTTTCTCAACTCAACTTCTCCCCAGCAACCATCTCTTGGCTTAACAGCTACTTCACGGATAGACAACAAGCTGTCAAATGGCTATTTGTTCTTTCTCCTTTTCTCTCCATCAAAATGTGTGTCCCACAAGGCTCTATTCTAGGTCCCCTTCTTTTCAATATCTTCACTAATCAATTTCACACATCTTGTCCTAAATCATCTCTTATTCAATATGCTGATAACTCTGCTATAATTTCTATTGCTGACAACCCATCTGACCTGCTAAACCTGACACAAACTTCATTCAATCTCACTGAAACTTGGCTTACTGACAACCAGCTTATACTTAACCCCAAAAAGACTAAATTACTTATTTTCTTACCTACATCTCTCTCCCATTTTAAATCCTCCTTTGCCATCTCTTCTCTCAACGATAATTCTTATACCTGATTCTCACACAAAACTCCTTGGCATAATCATAGACAATCAATTTAAACTTGAGCTTTATGTACACTACTGTATCAAGAAAATCCACCAAAAACCAAACCTTTTATGTAGGAACAGAAGATTCTTCACACCTGACTTCAGAATCTCACTTGCCCAAGCTTACCTTCTACCTAACCTATTCTATAGGTCTTAAATCTTAACTAACTTACAGTCCTCACTTCTTTCCAAAATTGGAAACCACCTACAATAAACATAAGATTTGCTGCCGATCTACCCTCTAAATCACACCACTGTCATGCTCTTCTAACACTCAGTTGATTAGTGTTTCCTAACCAGCTCTTATCCACTCAACTTCTCACTATCCATTCTATCCTTAACAAGCCCTCTGTATGTCCTAACGTATCCTCTCTACTTGCCCTATATAATCCCCGCTGGTCCCTCATAAGTTCAAATAAATGTCTCTTACAGATATACAAACCAAATAAATCTATTGGCCAAAATCTTTATAGCTACATTCCTGCTCTTGCTTGGAATAAGCACCCCGTACACCTCAGATCCATTCCTCAAGTCCATGAGTTTAAGAAAGCTCTAAAAATTACCTATCTAGTACCTGGATTTGTCACTGTAATCACCCTACTTGAATTTCTTCCCTAATTTCTTATACACTGTGGATTATCACTTTTACTATTTTTCCTTTTTCTACCTGTTTATTTTGTTTCTATCCTCATGTCTCTCATTTGTTCTATATTGTAATTTTTTTTTATTTCCCGATCAAAGTCATGCCACTACAAATATAATCTACCTAAGCCATTTTTTCTGGCCATATCAGATAACCTTGATACAATAAGTTCAGCAGAAGTTCAGCAGATTTAGTATCACAGTCTTGAAACTCATAACCCCAAGACCATAATATTGAAAGACCAAAACGTTGAAGACTACAAAATTGACCTCCTGGATTTGTCTCCCTGCAGGATCCATGTTAGCACTCATTCCTGGATTCAAAGAGGTGGGGAGATTCATTATTCAAGAGTTTTAGACATTGTGGTCTTTAGCATTTTGGTCGTTCAATATTATGGTCTCAGGATTATGAGTTTCAAGATTGTGGGCTTAAAGATTGTGATAGTAAACTTTTTTATTGTTATGGAATGACCAAGTGGGAGACACTTAAGACTACTGTTCTAGTACAGTATGATATAACATTTGGCACAGTAATTTTAGGTCAAACTTTCAAAAACATATTCACTCATTTCTGACTAAGTTGCATTTTTTAATTAACCAAATAATGAAACAATGTCATTAAACAAAACATTGATACTTTATGCAAAGAAAAAAAAAATCATAGGAAGTGCTTTCATCTGGTATGGACTTCATCAGAGCAGCATCTTTGGTAGTCAAATTTTTAATTTTTTCTGTTTCCACAACTGCACTGACCATAAAGTTAATCAAGTATGTGCAAGTCCCTGAGATATGGATTTGATAACCTTCTTAAAATATAAGCATTAGTGTGACAGCCTTCCTCTGGGCCAGTGATCAATGATCCTCAATCCTCACCACCGGCACTGGTGAGGAGCATTCACAGTAAGAAAAATAGACACACACACTATTTTCAGATGCAGCCCTTTGCACCAAGTACAATTTCCCTTAAGACCACACAGGGAATGTACACTCCAGTTTTAGGGTTGGACTTTCTCTGCAGGCCTCAAATAAGACTTCCCACTGACCATTGTAGGACTGAGTCCTTAGTCGGATGTTCCAAGCCCAGTCCTCCACCACCCTCACTGTGAAATCAGCGACCCTGTTCAAAGTAGCTGTCATATACACACTCACACACACACACACACACACACACACACACACACACACACACACACACACACACACACACACACACACACACACACAAACAAACACACACCTAGGCAAGGCTGGTACAGTCTACCCATTCTGCCACCTTTACCGAGACTATAAGGTAGATCTGCTGCCACCAGAACACCTGAACACCAGAACAAATTCACCACTGTAACAGGAACAGGCAAGCAAAAACTGTGGGTGATGCTACTCAATGCTAGATGTCTAAATCTCAAAATGCACTCACTCAAGGCACTCCTTAAAATGGAGAACATTAATATCTGTGCAGTGACTGAGACCTGGTTCAAGGCTCCAGAGAGCACCCCTGCACTACCAGGCTATAACTCATACCACACTTTTCAGCCATGTAACCTGGACCGGAACACCAAAGGCAGAGGTGTGCCCATATTCATTAAGGATATCCACACCTCCAGGCTAGTTGTTCAGCATAATGCAGCCGAGATTATCCAAGTGCAACTAACTCTGGGCAAAATTGCAATCCAAATTGTAGCTTGCTACAGATCACCCACCATGTCCCAGGATTCCCACTCCTCTTTTCTTGATGTACTGCAAAATATTAGGGTTCAATCAAACACCATAATAATGGGTGATTTCAACTACCCCACCATTAACTGGGAAAACTACTCATGTACCAACTCCTTCGCTCAACGCTTTCTGGAATTCATAAACTCCAATGCCCTGGATCAACTTATCCACACCCCCACCAGGGGCAACAATATCCTAGATTTAGTCATTGCCAACATGAGTGACCGGTGTTCCACACCTGAAGTCAACGCCACATTGGTCTGATCCGACCATAAGCTAATTACCCTAGATATCCACATCCTGCCCCACCCCCCATTAAGGAAACCATGGTAAACTATTTCTCCAAAGCCAACTTCATTCTTCTTAAGACAAAAGTGGCGAACTTCATGACACCCATGCAGATGGACAATACAGTTAGCACTTTATAAGCACTTACATGAGTGCATGGATCATGCTATCCCAAACAGAAACAAGACGCTATCCTCCAAAAAAAGGAAGCCAACCTGGTGGTCCCCTGCCATAAACAAACTGTACAACAGAAGGAAGAAACGGTTGCAAAAGAGAGTAAAATCCCATGAGTGGAGGAGGCTCCCTGGTCAGCCTCAGTAAGAAGCTGTGATCCCTGATAAAATCCTCCAAAGCTAGTTATGAAAACAAAATCGCCACTGATTCTAAAGACAACCACAAAACATTCTATAGCTATGTCAAGAATCTCAATGGCAACACTCAGATCTGCTCTGAGTTACAGCACAATGGCACTAAATATAAAGACCCAACTGATATTGCCAACATCCTGGCAGATAGGTTCAGTGCTAACTTTACCCTGATCTCACCCCCTGAAGAGCCCATCTCTATACCGGAAGAATGCAAAGTTCCTGTAATCACGGCTCCACAGGTAAAAACCACACTCTCCATAGCCAAGAACACAGCATCCATGGGACCAGGCAACATCCCAGGCTGCGTTCTACATGAACTACAGAACGAACTGGCACCCAACCTTAGTACCATGTTCAATCATAGCCTCACCTCAGGCTTTGTGCTTGCTGAATGGTGCATAGTGACGGTTATCTCACTCCACAAGAAGGGAGCCACCACGGACCCTGGGAACTACTGCCCCATTAGCCTGACAAGCCTGGTCTGCAAGGCCATGGAACGTATCATCATAGAACTTATAAACAAAGACACTGGTAATCTCCAAACTCTGGACCCCACCCAGTTCGGGTTTGTAAAAGACAGATCATGTCTCCTAAACCTGATAGACTTCTTTGAAGCAGTCACCAAAGTCATAGACAAGGGTAAGGTGGTTCACACAGCCTATCTAGATCTTGCCAGGGCTTTTGACATCATCCTCCACTCTGGAATTATAGATAAACTCACTAAACTAGGTATAAATCCCTATGTCACAAGATGGGTTGCCAACTGGCTCACTGACAGAACCCACACTGTGAAAGTAGCAGACTCCAAATCCAACTTCAGACCAGTGACAAGTGGAGTACCAAGGGTTCAGTCCTGGGTCCTTTCCTGTTTGGTATCTACTTCTCTGAAGTACAGGCTAACACAGAAGGTCTTTGGCTAATGAACTTCACAGATGACTGCAAACTAGGAGCCATAATCAAAACTCCTAACGATGTGGACATCCTACAAAAGGGCCTCACTGAGACACATGCCTGGTGTCAAAGCCATGGCCTCAAGCTCAATGCCAAAAAGTGCATTGTCATCCCCTTTGGTAAAAACTCAGTACCCATAAACTACAACATAGGCGGTAGTATACTTAACACTGAAAGTGTGATAAGAGACCTTGGGAATCAGGTGGACAGTAGTCTCTCCTTTGATAATCACATCACCACAGTAGTCAGGAAATCCTTCTACATTACACACCTCATCACAAAAGGTTTCTCATGCAGAAAAAAGAGGTCATTGTTCCCCTCTACTCATCACTCATTAGACCCATTATAGAGTACAATTCCCCTTTTCGTATATACCTCACAAGACATCTACAACAACTGGAAAGGCCGCAGAAATACCTCACAAAGAGGATTACCAGCCTCAAACAGATGCCCTACGCAGACCATCTCAAAAAACTCCAGCTTTGCTCCATCGCATATCGCCTACTCCGAAGTGATCTCTGCCTAACATATAAAGCTATGTCAAACCCAGAGCTGTTGGACATGCTCCACTTAAAGAAATCCCAATCCCTCCAAGCTACACGCTCTAGCAACCTAAACCTTGTCACCACAATAAACAGAACATGCCAGAGGGATAGATTCCTGTCCCAGAGACTTCCCATACTCTGGAATAAACTACCTATCTATATCAAACAAAGCTCCTCATTATCACTCTTCAAGAAAAATCTTGATGATTGGATGGGAAATAGGAAATTCACCCCGAGGATCACTTCTGTGGCTCTGCTTGACAATGGCACAGGAAAATAATTTTCTTGGGTGGCAAAAGCCAGGGTACCTTTTTGGCTGGGCTTGTATAGGCCCCAGGGCCAATAGCCTAGTACCTACCTATGAACCTATGAAGCCAACTACTTTAAGGCTCTTATCAGGGTACCAAATTCCACTTATTAAAATTAATGCTTATACAAATGGTAATTTTCAACCAAGCAGCAAGACTTTCAGGAATGTGGAGCCACACTGCCACTAAATAAATGCAACTACTCTTAACAATTAAATATTTTCTAAAAGACCAACCACAATGAAAGGTTTAAATATATTTAATAATAAATAATAAAAAAATTAAATGTTGAATATCTATTTACAATAAACACCAGAATTTCAATCACAGGAAATAAAAAAAAAATAAAAACACACACAGATGGAAAGACTCAAACAGATACAAAAAAATGCAACATTTAGCTAATCTCACTATATTTTTTCTAACTGACTGAAGAATTACTGTTTCCTAATTACTTACTAAAGCAAAGCAAGATGAACATGGATGAGTGTCTTGTCAGGCCCCAAAAGAGACAGCACACCTCACATCTTTCACTAGTATTCAAATACAATGTTAGTGCTGGCTACAGAATGATATCACATCTGGTCACTTGGCTCTGTGGTTCCCACACTACTCTCTCATTAGAAACTAAGCAGGATCTGGCACTGATGTGTTACAATATACACACACAGAATTTTAGCTAAGGTTTATTACAGCATCTGGAAACTGTAAAACAATTCCAACACTTCCTCCCTTCCTAAAGAAACTAACAAGCTATTCTCTGGCACCCCATGGGTAGCAATTAGTTCACTACTAAGGACAATAGAACAGGACCCCAGTCCAGGCTTTTCACAGACATTTCATTTCTGGCTGTATTCAGACTTGTGAGATAAGATCTTTATGGGCTAAACCAAGTAATTTAATTTCAAGCTATATTTTTTAAGGTTAGCTGAGCTTAACCCCTTCCCTCCCAGTATCCTCTGTTAAAATATATACATTACATCAGTTACAATACAGTCTGACATGCATGCATATTCCAGTATCCTCTGTTAGAATATATACATTTCTTCAGTTATAACACAGTCTGACATACATGCATATTTATTTTCTGTCCAGCAGGACTCACTGTTGATACACTTTAACACAATCAACTATACAAATACATTTTAGCACAAGCATCTGTGTATATAAGTTTGATATTTAAATGACATATAATTATTTACAGAACTCCAGCTAGTTATGCTGGCTTATGTTACACATGCAATGCCCTACTCCATTTGGCACAGCTGGCACTACCTCACATCATCTCAATTAGTATGACACTATTCTGATCTATAAACAGTTTTATCCTCAAGGTACCTATTCTGAAAGCATAACTTTAACACAACATTAACTACAGTATTTTTATTCACAGATTGGAACGTCAGTATAATAACCACTAGTTACTCATTTAACACATTTAAATAAATCTTCCCATCCACATCATTTCCATTAATTACATTGTACCACAATGAATAAAAATGCACTTAAAACCTTATATAATACTTGTATACCAAACTATAAATTCTAAGTTTAAAATATATATTAAACTACAGTGTATGCATATTATTTTGAAGCTTGTTTTCAATCTTATTTTAAATTTTGTTCTAAAATCAATTCCAATTGTAAACAATCAACAGAAAAGTAACAAAACTGGTTTGGGAAAACACACATAAAATCTTCATTCAATAAATGAGCTTGTAATATATTTAGACTAGGGTATTAAAATCTTTGTCTCCCATGGTCTTCCTATTTTTAGTTCTAAAGTTAATATGATCTACATTTGCCAAATATGGGCAGTGGGAGCAAAACCTGTATTTATAAGTACCAGCCATTATATGCACACTTACCAGTTCTGTTTTCTTTCCATTCTCTAGGATATCCTTCAGATTTTACTCTCTTTTGTAAAGGTAATGGGTTTAGAAAAAAAAACCCCTGGTAGGTCTGTGATTCTAGAAAACACCTTCCAGTTTTTCAGAATTATTTCCCTTATCTTATTCTCATTTGAATTATAATTCAAAACATATACATCACTAAAAATTGTATTCACTGTGTTATTATTTTTATTTTCATCTTTGTGTTCATCTCCATCTGCCCCTAATATTGGGGGAATATTTTGTGTTCTTCCCTTTTTTACCTCCTCTAATAAGTTGTTAACTAAATTCTTAGGATAAAATTGCTTAATGAATATATTTTTTACATTTTTGCATTCTTTTATAAAATCATTCCCCGGGATTCATGAACCTTGCGCCAGGCGCACGCATGGCGTAGGTGCCACAACGCCAGACATGGCCGCTGAGCGATTCAGGTACGAACCAATCCCACGTGCACCACTGGCGTACACCTGAGTTGCGCCGCCTCCGGCGTAGGTATGTTAAACACCCCATGTGCGGTGTTGCACCATGCAAATGAAGGCAAATAGCGATCCACTAAGTGGCGCAGGCGTAGCATAACGGCACGGCAATGTAAACCAAAAAAAACGGTTTACAGTCATCCAAACATGACATAGGAGTAACGGAAGGCTGCCAACGTCAGGTGTCATACTGGTGCAACATGCCAATGGGGAAAGACACCGAGAATGTCAAAGGAAAACATGCAGAAAACGTAAATAATGACATAAATGGTATGTACGCAAAAACCAGAGCAGAACCCCAGGACATGTCCGCGGAAGGTGCGGAACAATGAATTAATATGACAATGTCATAAAAGAGCAGTATAAGACACATCAGCATCACAGCCACAATACACCATAGTATGCATGGAAAGCCACAACCACAGCGCAAGGGTTGCCAAGGAGTGGCGGCGGTGTCCGGCGCCGTAACCATGTATTAGTAGTCAATGCCATGCAAATGAGGCAGATAATACTGAATCGCAAAACCCCGCTGGCGTAAGGCTGCATCAAACGGTGCAGCGGTAATACACCGAGGAGTGGCCTAGAGGGAATACATGTCAATCGCAGAGGGGTGTGCCACTGTAGGAGGAAGCACATTGGAGCCCAGCAAACAGGGCTGTACAATGCACATCACAGCATCAGCACCGGCGTGAGGAAATAGATGCGCTGAGAGTACAGAACGCGCACAGATGCATGTGTACGAGGATGACTACGCTCCCCAACCCAGTCATGTGACGGCCGCCCGTCAACAACCATGGATACAGGAAGGTGATGCGGAGAATATGAGGAAATGCGGAAGCAGTGTAATTGGAGTCGTAATGAGCAATCAACACCAATCAACCCACGAAGGGCAATCGGCGGCAGCTGACAACTCTGCATGCAGAATCCCGCAAAACAGGAAAGGGGAGGCATATGAATGCAAAGAAAGTAGGGGATGTAGCAGAATTGCAAAGAGCGAAGAACCGATACAGCACAGCCAAGTAGAGAGGTAGCATAACGGCGGCGGCAGACAAAATGCATGAGATGCCATGTGCCTGCAGGATGCACTCCAGGAAATAGTAGGTGCAACCTGCACAAACAGTAAATTAAGGTGTAAAGCTAAACCAATGCAGGCAAGTGTAATGTAACACCAAAGGCAACAGCGTTGCAGTGCCAATGGTAAAACACGGAAGATAACACACAGATACGGTAGCACAGACACACCCAATGACATCACCGGGTGTAGAGCACAACACTATAAAGTGTGAATGCACACAACACACAGCACGTATTCCCAAACGCCGCACTTTAGGGTGTAAACACACGGGGAACTTTTAAAATGTATATGTTGGGTGCTGCCGTGGCCGTGATGCATCGGTATGTGTTAGAGACAGACGGAGTTGCGGAGGAGGGTGCCGACAACTACCGTAGGCCTCAGAGGAGAAGGAGAGTGTTCAGACCAAGGGCGACCTACCAGGGGCTGCAAGACCTGGAAATAGTAGAGCATTACAGGGTGGACAGGGACACGTTACAGCAAATAGTGGAGCTGTGCCACGCCTGAGAACAAGAGACAACAGAGGGGAGCCCATCCCAGTGGACACAAAGGTATGTGTAAGCTTGCGAATACTGGCAACAGGTACCTTTCAAAGGCCAACCGGGGATATAATGGGCATCTCACAGGCATCAGCATCCAGGGTACTACACCAGTTTCTGGATGCCATGTTACGACATGCCCATGAGTATATATCCTTCCCCAGATCTCAGGAGGAGTTGGCTAGCAATATGCGCCACTTCCACCGTGTGGCACAATACCCGGAGGTACTGGGTGCGATAGACTGTACGCACATAGAAATCAAGTCACCACCCGGGGAGCAGGGTAGACGCTACATAAACCGCAAGGGATTCCCCTCCATCAATTGCCAGGTCGTGTGCAATGCGCAGGGCATTATCATGGATGTGTGTGCTGGCAGCCCTGGAAGCTACCACGACTCCCATATCTGGCATGCCTCACAGCTGTATCAGGTATTCGCCAGGGGGGACATCACACAAGGTCACCTTGTGGGGGATGCTGGCTACGCACTGGAGCCGTGGATGATGACACCCATCAGAAATGCACACACACACATGCAAGAACGCCATAATGAGGCACACGCACAAACCAGAATAATCATAGAGCGTGTGTTTGGGATGTTGAAATCACGGTTCCGGTGCTTGGATACATCCGGTGGAGCCTTGCAGTACTCTCCAGGCACATGTGCCCACATATTCATAGTATGTGCTATGCTACATAATATGATCCTGCGGAAACAGCTGCTGCAGGGACATAATGGTGTAGGGCCACCAAGCCCGCCACAACTGCCAAGGCAAGCACAGGCACAGGGGGTTCAGTGCCATGAACACACTGTGCCAGCCCCAGTAGGCAGACGGAGGCATACCCAATATGCCTATGCCTTGGCAAAGAGGGAACGTATAGCACATACTCTGACAGCGTAGGCCCCATGGACTGACACCTCCCTACCTGCACACACAGTGAAATGGACGGCACACAAACATGGCCGCCCGTAATGTGTACTGTATGTGCGGTCCCATGTGTGACTCCAACATAGGTAGCACCCAAACACTGCACACCCAACAGCCAGCGGAGCATGGAACGCCAACACCTCAACCAAGACGCTGGTCCGACAGCAGACGGCGTAGCCGTATGCTGCCACGTTCGGCACAAGGTGTCTACATATGTACATATGTGCATACACAGATATGGAGATAGATATCATTACACACGTAGAAATATATGTACACATACACAGATATAAAGTACAACAGGTTCAACAGGGAATCACAGGGATGCAAGGTGACAGAGAAGTAAGACGCGAAATCTCTACATAGTAAACATAGTGAACGACAACCCGACTATCCGGGAGGGTGGACAGAGCAGGGAACGCCACCCATGGAAAGGTCAACCTACAGAAATGCATATTCGCGAGTTGGGACGATCGCCAGACCACGGTACAGTAACAGGACATGTGCGGGGAATATTCTAAGGATATGAGGGCGGAGGTAGACACCGCCACCGGCGATGCGGTCAACGTAGGTACTGTGTGCAGCCGTCCCTGCGAAAGCGGCAGTATGTGTATGTGTGAGGTGAGGGTGTCGTGTGTTCCGCTGTGCGGGTGTAATGTGTGTGCCACTGTAAAATGTGTATGTAGGTGACATGTGACAGGCGGAGTGGAATAACATGTGTAGGCATACAGTATAGGAACCACAGGCGTATGTACAGCAGTACCCACAAAGTAGTACAGAGAGCTCCTCACTGGCTAGGCGCATGGCGACGTAAAACGATGCAAAGCGGAAATGTCCCAGAATGTACCACAGGAGTAAAGCCAACATGAGAAGCAAAGGACAGATGTACAAACCATGACCGTATGTATGGCGCCGATATGGTAATGTCAACACGATACGCCGGCAACTTTACACAGCATCAGTCATGTACCGCTGAAATACGCATGTGCCCCTGGCACCGATCGTGGCCACGCATCGTCCCGTAAATACCGCTGTGTGTTCCACGAGTGTTAAACAAGCAATCGCCACCGAATAGGTGGCAACCGGTAGCATACAGGCCGTCCCAAGTACAGGACCACAATGACCGTAACCATCCGTGACAAAATGCCAAGGGATAGTCGGCACGCATTTAACAACCGCAGATATACTACCGATGTGACGGAGGAATACATGCAGGAAGCACACATGCAGGCGATACCGACACCAGACGACATCAACAAAACCAACACTCCTAGAACAACAGACAGGTAACCTGCAGCTCCCCAAGCAGGGATGGAGCACACACACAAGCATACCGTGTATGTATAAATGCAAGGGCCACAACCCGTACCCGCCACCCACAGCCGCCGATATACCCCATCGCACAAATCAAAGGGATACAAGCCGAAATAGCAGCAAAACATACAGGCAGTCAATGACAGTGGCATACCCGCAACATCTCGCGTGGGAAACACTATCAGCAGCGGATGCATACCTGCATCCGTTGTGTACATGAATACAAGAGCTATGTTACACATCCGAATGCACAACGCCAACGACAGACGCCGCCAGGACACGGACACCCACATGTCGAACATAATACCATACTCAACACACACAATCCACGGCTAACACCACAGCGAAATGTACCTGACGCCACACATAGCGGCTGCAGTCACACATAACATAACACAATACATACCATCCCCACAAAGGTAGTGCAAAGAACCAACGGCCAGACGAGGAATGAACCATGCCCTAGTTCCGACGCGTACCGCATTTAATGGAGGAGATGCATAGGTGATATGCGCATAAGTACACACCGAGGAACAGCTATTGGCGTGATGAACCCACATGCCGCAGGTGACGACGGATATAAGGAAGACTCCCAGGATATTCAAACTGTATGTTCATACCGAACAAACACTTTATTGTGAAACAAACTGTTTTGTTGTAACCAGCGAGATTCCAGCGGAATACGGAAAACAACACAGGAAAGGTATGTCGAACCCACGAGATGTACTGGTGTATAACGATGATATGTATGACGAATCTGCACTGTATGTGAACGGTGTTTGTAAGTAAAGATACCTGTCCATAAAGCAGAGAGTGGTGAAAGGTGGTTATGTAGTGCTAATCCGCGGAGCATACCAACGACTGTGGACAACGTGTGCACAGCAGTGGGACATCATGTACACAGCCGGGATAACTCAAGGGCTGCCATAGGGATTTAAAACACAGAACAATGCCACCACCCACGCCGATGCTGGCAGTGGATGTCCAACAATGAAGTGCCACAGCAGGGGATAGGACATGTATGTATAGTGTCACAGCACACATGTGTATGGGCATATACCGTCGATGTCATACGGAATGTGCGCACGACGTGCACGTATGCCTCGCAGTACGGGTGACTATGTCAAGTATGTGTAATGTAAAGCTGTCATGATGGATATGTTCAGACATCATACACAGTATCACAGGCATAGCATGCATGATGGAGGTATGGCCTAGTGTTATGTACATAAACAGGATATGTATGGCCTGCACATATGGGACAGAGTAGTAGTAGAATAGCCACCCGAAATGGAAGGAACAGCAAGTAACCATGTCCAAACGATCTGTAGCAGGTGCAATGTGTGCAACAATGACGTCCAGCAGGTCCGTGTGTAAACACATGTGCAATGTACACAGTAGTGTCACCCCCCCATGGTAGTGTCCACTGAACAGCAGAGGTGGATGTCAACTGCATGTCTACACAGTACTGCCGCTGTGGTGGTACCATGTGTATGTGTCACCCTATCAGCAAGGGAGCTATCACATGACCAGTGTCACAGTGTGTCCCTGTGGGATGTGCACAGGACCTATGTCCCACAGCATGGTGTGTGTCCAGTCTGCGGAGGTCACACAGACGCCCAGGCTGAGCAATGTGGCATGTGTGCACATATGCAGGAGTGCTCCATTCACCCTGCCCACTGCAAACGACATGTAGGAGTACTACATGCATCAGTAATGCGGAGAACATGGCCCATGGCAGAGTAGATGACATCCCTGTGTAAGTGGTATGCAGGTGAATACAGATGTGTTCCCCATCAGTCATCTGCATATGTAAACTGTCTGAGCCTGGTATACATCACGGCATGACTATACCGTGACATGTAAAGTTGTAGCCGTTGTGGAAGGTACACCACTTAATGTGTTATTGTAACACTGCCCGTGTGTACATGTGTGTATGGCACAGGTACAAGGGCACCCAATGTACCAGCAAGACATATAGTCCAGATATGTGTGGCCCTGCAGATGTGTACCCACGCCACAGTGGAATATGGCAACCACAGCACCATGTGGGGCATGTGTGTACAGCAACCATGTACAATGTGATATGCATGTATAGGGACAGTATCCATGTGATACCCAGTGCATGACTGTCGCTATGCAAAGGTGATGTGTATGCACTATGTGTGATGTATCTGACGCAATGACATCTACACGATATATCTGCCACACCGACACCTGTATGGTTGTTAGCAGTATGAGCAGGTGGAGCTAGAATGCTGCCAGGTATGTAGATGTGGGATATGTAGGCATGGACAGTACTCCGTGACAGCATGTTGTGTATGTAAGCAAATAGTGAACATGAGGGGCCACATGACTGAGGACTGTGTAATGCCACATGTACCTGACATGTTGTAGGTAGCATGATATGCTTGCACCACTGTGTGACCTGTCCAGGAGTCACATGGCCTAACATCCTGAGACACAGGGTATGATGTGATGGTGGATGTGTACATTGGCAATACCAGAATGTGGAATGGTGGTGAAGGGCAATGAGGGATAATGTCTGATCTGTTACCCTCTGTACCACACCAACCACCCATGCAATGGTATGACAGGTGGCCAGCATGTGGATGTGGTGTGCTGTGGCACAGAAGCCCAACAAGGGTGCCAGTAAAGGCATGGAGGTCGTCAATGAGTGTGTGAAGCATGGATGTGAGGATGTGGCCCAATGCCATACTGAATGGCCCAGTCATGGGTGTACAAATGCAGTCCCACACGTGCAATGCAGTACCACCCATGTGTAGTGTGATAGATGCGGTAGTGTGGTGGTCAAGGTACACAACGCCCATGAATGGGCTAGCAGTCAATTCAGTGGGCTGCTGCAGAGACACATAACAACCAGGTTGGCGGGATATAACAGCTACGGAGATTGGAGGTGACATTGGGACAGTGTCCTAGGACATAACGTGTGCATGGCAGTACCATGTATGTGTCCACAGGGCAATGCGATGTCCATCTATGGATTGGAACCCTGTAGTGAGTGAGAGTATGTATTGTTGGTAGGTACCCCATTGGCAGGCATGATGCCAGCAACATCTGTGTTGGCAATGCCTGGATGACTGTTATATGCTACATTGAATGTGGATGTAGCCAAACAACACAGACATACCACCACACTGCGTGAGGGCCCACACTGCAATGTATGGCAGTCATGTGTAGGTAGCTAGCTGTGGAGCATGTGATGGACCATGAGGACCCACCATGACTGTCAAGTGATGCACCACACACATTTGAACATAACTACCGTGCAACAGCCTGCACATGTGCCCATACAGCACATGTGCATGGAACAGGAATACCACTGTGGCATCTGTGAAAAGGCCAGTACCACCATGTCTCTGTGTGGAATAGCATGGTCCCTACCAGTGCGTACATGTAGCGGAAGTGCACTGTGATATGTGTCAGCATAGTCACATATACTGTCCAGCTGCCGGGGTGCCATGCCATTAACTACCCCCGTCAGCAGACGTCGGTAGTAGCGGCCGTTGAGCACATGTACCATGTATGCTGCGATGGGTGTGTGTCTAGGGTGTGGCTAGCAGGGCCGCAAAGCATAGATGTTCAGCAAACAGAGGGGGGATGTCCGTAGGTATAGCACACAGACACATGGAGGTATGGTGCATGCCGAGGGTAGTGTAGGTATGGTATGTGTTGTGTAATGTGTCACCCAGCTATGTGTAGTGCATGGCCAAGCATGTGTGGGTACATGGGAGTCCATACTAGGGAAGTGCGTGTTGCTGTCAGCACATGGCAGTAGCAACTGTCCGAGGTGCAATGTACAGTATGACAACACAGCCAGCATGTAACCTGTGGTGTACAGTGTACTCTCCGTCGCGTGTCACAATGTGTGTAGCGGTCACAAACATGGGTATCTGAACATGGAGTACCTATGATGCATTGTTCTCGGGAATATACAGTATGTGTGTAAATCACTGTGTGATGTGGGATCCACTCACCCGTGTGTGTTGCAGTCCAGGTATGTGCCTGGGAGGTATGATCTGTGTACAATCTGGACTGGCATGTGTGCTGTGTAGGGCATGGAGGCAGGTCCCAGGCACAGCAGATAAATGTCATGCATGCCTTACTGTGTGTGCAGTGCTTGTGTACAGCACAGTGGAGGGTGCAAGCATTGTCACACATCACTGCATGCCATGCCTGCCTGTGACAGCCCTGCCGGAGACAGACATGTGACACCGCTGCACAGGCAGCATAGCATGTGAAGATGTACATGTGGGCCCCACACCCCAGGCAGATGTCCGCAGGTCATGTGTGCCACAGTAGTGTGGTTGACCACGACTGTCATACTGGACAAATACCACATGCCTGCATAAGTACAGTATGACCATAGTTAACAGTCCCAGTGACAGAGTAGGCCAATGTACAGTATCCCTGCGTGCAGACCACTGCCTACTGTACACCTGGCTAGACACACACCCGAGGGTGAATACACCTTTGAGCCATCACATGTCCCAGTCCATGTGGCCTGTACAATGTCATCACAGGGTGGTCACAATAGCAGGTGGTAAGACAGACACGGTGTACCAGGTGATGTGTCATGTGTGCATATGTTGAGTTGCACAGCCGCTCACATGTCCGCGACATACTGGTGCACGTTGTATGTATACTGTTACATGATGTGTGGAACTGCACTGTGACCCACAACAGGGCCATCTGACACAGGTGTGTTGTGAATGGTGTAACCCATGTTCACACAGGATACACACTGCTGTTGTTGGCAGCCATGCTGGTGGCTACCAGTGGTGCATGCAGTGGTCATACAGACATACTGCACACAGTGTTCATGCAGGAATGTCCATTGTTGTGGATGATGTGTTGCTATGTGAAGGTAGGTGTGTGTTGTGAATGTTACACATCCAGATGACACCATCTGGTGCAGTCATGGTCGTCGACAACATCACACACATCCACAGCAGTCAGAACCCTGTCCTGAGAATGTGTGTCAGTCACCCTCGTACTGTGTGACATATGTGCACATGGCAGAACACCTCCCACTGTCATCTAGGATGGCTACGTGATGGCTGGAATGTGCTGTGAAAATGTACAATGCTGGTAGCCCAATGAAGTACCTGGAATCACACACAGTACGCTATGGCTGCCATGTAAACCATGCACAACAATGACCGTCTGACAGACACAAACAATGCGCTGACACGTTGAACATGTGCACATGACAACTCCCAATGAGGTATGTTGCACATATCGATGTACAACTGTCATCTATGGCCATAGCATGGATGTAGACGCACATACCCCACAGGCAGTACCACGTGATGTAGGTAGGGGGGCATTGCCCGTGTACATGTGACAGTAGCTGTACAGCCACATGTCCTGCATAGCCGCCATGTAGGGGTAGCAGTGGCATGTGACTGCTGCACATGCCCGTACATTTGACCATGTCCCACAGGAGATGTGTTATGTGTGTACAACATGTGATGTGCCGACATCAAGCTGTGAAGTGTACGGCTGCCAGTGTACCTGTGTGACTTTTTCTGCGATGGGTGCAAAGGCACATAGTACTGCATTGCATGCCCACAAGCCCCACACAGGTGCATAGCCTGAACATACAATACAAAGAGGGTGTGGGATGATAGCAACCCACAGGAGGAGATGGGTACGGGTGGCAACCCACAACCACATGTGCGGGTACGGTGTTCATGTCTATGACACATTAGCACCTGAGAAGCTAGCATTACAGCAGTACAGGGTTGCATGCATATATGTTCAACAACATCCCTGTGTGTCCCACCACTGGCCCGTGGACAGACGGACACCAACCAAATGTGCAGATATGATATGTGCACAGCACATCACTGATGCCTACTGTAGAACAGGCTTACTGTGTAGACATGTGCACAGTAGGTCTGCGCCAGCCGCAGTCAAACACGTTATGTGCCGAACCACACCAATAGTCCAGGCCATGCCACAGACGGACATGCATGCATCTGTGTATGTACGGCTGTGAATGTCTCCAGCATTGCAGTATAGCTGTGTCACCATTGTGAACAACATAATGAATGGGTTGTATGTGTGAGGGGTGCGTCATACATGTATGGTCAGATCGACGATACCATCAGTGCCCCTGCTATGTGAACATCCCTGTCCCCATACATGGTTACCTATGCTGTGCCCAACACCACGTTTCCAGAGGGAGGGATGGCGGTGTGCAGTGCACCAGCAGACATGGGGTGGCAGCAGGCAGTGGATGTAGACATATGTGGTACCCACATCAGTCCAGGCAACCATCCATGTGCACGGGATAGCAGTGTGTGTCCACATACAGCACTGTGTTGATCAATATCCCAGCACATAGCACCTGTCAGGGTTACAGTGTATGCATGGATGTGTGATACCTGCATGCACCAGACACACCCTCACCAAGCAGCGTGCAGCCTACCTTGCATAAGGCCAGTGTCCACACCATGGTGATAGACATGTGTAATGTCCATATACACATAGCAATGACATATGGAATGGACAGCCACCCTGCCAATATCGTTACCCCCCAGGTGGATCACATCCCAGTGCCATGTATGTGGCATACCCTGCCATACCATGCAGCCCTGCCCAGCAAGGCTGCATGAGCTATCACAGTCCTACATGGTGCGATGGACAAAAGGCACTGTCACTATCAACCATACACAGCAGTAATGTGGCGGTGATGCACCCTGTGGTGTTACAGGTGCTGTGTGTTGCTGTGGACAATGTGCATGTGTACATGCTATGCATGACCTTTCCTGCTAATGTGTCATGGTTACACATTGTCCTATGTGTATCACATGTGCAACACAGGTGAGCCGTGGCAAGTTGTCCAACACCCGTACAGTGCTGTGTGGATGTACATGGCACAACACATGCATGTGCAGGTGTCCATGTGTATGTGTACAGTGCCACCGCTGACGTTCATAATGGCCACGGACGTGATGTCTACTGACATATACACAGCATCCAGGTGAACAGTAGAACCGTTGTCACATGGGGACCCGTGCCAACTGATATGGACACAGGTGCAGCCAGGTACACATGTCCACAGCAGGCTAACATCAACATGGTGCGTGTACAGTGTGATGAGGTGACACACAGATATGATATGACACCCACTGCTCAATGGTGTGACGGCAACACATCGGCTGTGTCACTGCCATGATGCCTTGCACAGATTACTGTGCAGATGTTGTACATGTCATAGCAATGTATTTCCAGCAGTATGCCAGCACAGCAGTGTAAATGTGACCTGCCACCATCATTATGTCTTACAGATAATGCCACGCTCCCGCCGCCTGCCTTTAGCCGACAAGAAG
The DNA here is from genome assembly GCF_019279795.1 of Protopterus annectens. Taxonomy (NCBI): domain Eukaryota; kingdom Metazoa; phylum Chordata; order Ceratodontiformes; family Protopteridae; genus Protopterus; species Protopterus annectens. The sequence goes on along the minus strand of NC_056729.1, from coordinate 1,332,351,424 downwards.
ACGAGGTGATCATACCATTGCTACATGACAATTATGACATCTTATTTAGCCATGTGCCACTGCAGGCACAACAACGGGAGGAGATGTGGCAGGATATGCGCAGGAGGGTGAACAGCCTGGGCGGCCACAACCGCACATATCAACAGATCCGCAGGCACTGCACAGACCTAATCCGGCATGCGAGACAGCGTGCCGCTGCAATCGCCAGACAACAAGGTGGGACAGGTGGTGGGCCACAAACCCAGCCCCCACTCACAGCCACGGAGGAGCTCTTGGCCAGTCTGGGGACACCCATGGAACAACACGCTGAAACCCTCGTGTCCATCGTGGAGGTGGGTGTCTCCCAAACAATGAGCTCGGAGCTGCCTGGTAAGTCAGTGTTGCATGTTTGTATGACAAGCGACGTAGGAGTGGGTGTCATAGTACAACACATAATATAGCAACACATGCCAGGTATATGGCCACACAAGATGCATACTACAGTATGCTATGTTGTGTATGCACACATGTGCAGAGCACATGCTAACACACAGGTGCATGATGTGACATGCACAATGCTTACTGTGGCGATAGTAATGGATAATGTGCATACCTTTGTGTCATCCCTATACAGGTACGTCTGGCGTGTCGCAAAGACAAGGGTCTGTCGCAGGTAAGTCTGTTGCTAGTAAAAGGCATGATACGGTGTATTGATATTCCCCATGTGTCCAGGTATGACATGCACACCTGGGTGTGCCCCAGTCACGGTATACAGGTTGCACCATCCGACACACACACCACCCATGTACAGTAGATACAACCGTTAGTATAGAGTGGCATGACACCACATAACCCATTGGTGTGTTATGTGCAGTCAGCTATGCATACAATGGTGTAGGTGTTCCACAATGGCTGCATGTGTAGTATGCATTGGTATGCCTCTGCAGTATGCACACAGTACCACATAGTGAGCTGTGATCTGGCCAGAGCACAGGTGTTACCACTGTGACCTATGCCCCTGCATTGGGTGCACATGTTGTGACATGGCACATGACATGTCCCATGCACGTGGATGTCTGTCTGCAACATTGTCACACCATGACATGACCTATGCACGACATAGCAGACATCCACAATGTCTGCATAGCCGTAGGGAATGTGACACCTCAGACTAGTACGGTTGTATGTCACATGTGCCACCACAGGGCCGTGTGCACGATGTCCATCACACACAATTGTCGATGACCCAGACAAACAAGGCCATGGGTGATACCTACAGGCATGTTGCCACACAGTACATCCGCAGTGGGTAGTCACCGCTGCACCCTGTCCACACATAGTGGGCTCATCACTGTAGTGGACCCCCTGGACATCCGATGTGGTACACCAGTGAAATGGAATGCCTGTCTCCAGCCACTAGAGGTGCCACCAATGTCCACCATATACGTGCTGCTGAGCAGCTGAACTGACTTTCAGACATGGCAATGTAATGCGCCCAGGTCACGCATCGCACAGAAACATACCTGTGTCCTGCTACCGTGCAGTGGCACAGTGCCCGTACTCCACACTGTACAGCTATGTACACAGCTCACACCAACCACACATGCACAGACATCCTTGTTACACATGCATTGTATCTGTAGACTGTACACATAACACTGCACTGTGACATCCACTGTGATGTGGTGCATGTGGTGGGACACCATCGTCACATGTCCACATGATACCGCACATGTTTGCGTGTACATGACATAGTGACGGCAGCCATGTGTACTGTTAACTCGCCCGTGGCCACACGGTGTATCACGGTGATGCATGCAAACTACCATGAATGTGTGTACTGCATGCCTACTAAAAGACACCTGCCTGTTGTAGTGTGCACTCCAGGGCAGTATGCATACTGCCACTATTAATGTCTGGGCTGCATTCACTGGGCTGTGGTGTGGGAATGCTGCATGCCACCTGCAATATCACATGCATGATGTGTCTGCATGTGTGTGTGTCCACGTGTGTGTGTCCGCATGTGTGTGTGTGTGTGTGTGTGTGTGTGTGGCTGTGTGTGTGCCTGCATGTCTGTAATGTAACTTACGGTATGTCTTTGTATTGACAGGTGCTGTAGGTGCGTTCCCCTCCCCCGGTCCATCTGATGCTAGTCTGCCCACAGATACTAGTGGTGATGACCATGTGCATGACGCACAGGCAGGGTCGCCACAGGCAGACACTGTGCCATTGGAGAACATCACACTTACGCCCTTTCATCCCCGCGACACGGTTCAGATGCCGACACATACCGCAACACCATTGCCCATAGATGACGGACAGTCAGCGTCTGTTGGCACCGAGCAGGAATGTGTGGTGGCTGCAGAAGGTGCGGGTACACACGACATTGCCAGTGTAATGACTGGTGGAGTGCCACACAGGCATGTGGCAGGTGCTGCTCGTAGGAGGAGCACTGCTAGACATACACCTGCCGTACAGTGTGCAGCAGCTGGTATAACCAGACGCATGTTCCAGACTGTAATGGCGGCGCAGGCACGTGCCGAACGGCAGAACCAGGAAGGGCAGAGGCTGCAGAGGTCCGCAATCCATTCCTTAAATGAGAACATCCAGTCATTGGCGAATGCCCAACAGCATCTTGCCGATGTTCTGGATAGGAGATTGGGTGAGATGGCTGGGATCCTCGACCGAGGCATGGCCATCCGTGAGCGTGAGCTGTCCGTGCAGGAACACCTGGTAGGGGTGAGGCATAGGGCACGTGGGCGTGGGCTAGTAACACCACCAAGTACAGGTCAACGTGTGCGTGCCACCTCCCATGCCCACCCACACAGTGCTGGTAGCAGCAGCAGTGCAGCTGCTACTACACCGACCACACCAGGACACAGCAGGCCACGTGGACGTGGCCCTGGACGCCCCGCGTGGACACGCTTCCAGCGGACATGTGTCATCGGAGAGTGGCCACTCTATACCTCCACCCGGTAGTGCCCGTGCGACCCCAGGCAGGCACGGGTCACGCCGCCGCAGGCGGACACAGTGAGCCGTACCACCTGCACTGTACAGTCTGGGGCTGCCAAGTATACCCCGTGTAGGCATCACAGATGACTGAACTGTGTACACACATACCCACACACAGCAAACACAACTGTAGGGCTCCACCACATCCACATGCATTCTGCTCAGTCATGCCCAGTAAATGCACAGGCCCTTACACACACACATGATGTCATCCATTGGTACAGCCTATGCCTGTGGCACACATATCACCCTGTGCATATGAGGAAGTCTCTGCCACAGAACCGTGAGCTACACCATCGGTGCACGGTTATGCAAACATATTCTGATGCACAGGGTGGACAAGATAGTGAGAGGTGTATGTGATACCTGTGTCTGCATAGTATGTGATGTGTATGTTGTGGTGGCTGTGTATGGCAGGTGACAGGTGCGTATGTGATGTGGGTTGTGCACTGACATCATGCAGCAGACATACCATGTAGTGCAGGTGCAGCATTCATTGTTCTGTGTACACAGTATGCGTGGTGGTTACATGTGTAGCACCATATTGGTTCAGTTAACCCGTATGCCAATTATGGTGTACTTGCATGTGCCCACTGGGAGCACTGTTATCAGTTCCCCACGTAGTCGTGGGGTACCCACAGGCACATCTGGCAAGATCAGCATAGCACAGGTACCCGCAACCGCATGGACCCCTACATAGGTACATAGGCGCATGTACATACCAGGCTATGTGCCCTACGGCATGTGTAAACCTAGCAAGATTGTGTGTGGCTGCTAACACCCCTTAGGATGAGGATACCACATCCATCAGTCTCCTGTCCCCTGTCCAGCACTGACACAGAGATGATGCCTGGCGATACTTATGATCACACATCCACACGTCATGATTACTCCTGGACAAAGGCAGTCAGGGCCTCTGCTTCACATGGGCTGGCTATCCTCTCCATGTTGTAGGGTGTCTCTGGGCATGACCCGTTCCCCAGCACGCCCTAGTCATCTTTGTGGTGAGGTGTCTGCAGTTGCTTCTGTGGCCGTGTTTGCCCGGAGCCTAGGAGGTGGAACATGTCCATGTCACCCAGGTTGGACATGGCCGTGTATGTCAGGCACAGATCACCACAGAGCAGACGTGCTGGGAAGGTATACAGCCGGAGTCCCCTTGGTCGGGCAGCGTGTGACACATGTCCCAGCACCTTTATCCCCGCCGTGGAACGCTTGTGGTCCTTCCGAGTGCTGCAGGTGTCAGGTTAGGTACAGCCCACATGTGCCATTGTACGCAATCATTGCTGTGGTGTGTGATGTGTACAGGGGTACAATGAACACCCGTGATGTGGATGTGATTCCTTCCAGACCAGGTGGCCACAGTGGAATGTCTTCCCACCCACATTGGCATTGTGTGTGTTGACAGAGGTTACTGACAGGTGTGGTACCAATTTCCATGAACACGTCCACCATGTTGAATGGATTACCACCTACATGTTACGCCGGGCAAACATGTCCTTCCCACTGGGTAGGTCTGCACCTTCTCTGGCATGTAGCAGCAGGCCATGGCTCTAGCACCAGTTATCCATGTGTCTGACGCCCTAGGTGGATGTGCGTGTCAGATGGGGTGTTGGGTATGGTGGCCGTGTGCAGTCATCTGCATACCTCGCCTGCCACAATCCCCTATGTTTGCATGCACATTGAAGGTCGAATGCCGAACGGCAGGGGGCCCAGGACTCAGCCCTGTGGGCCTCCACCGAGACCAGCTTTGAGTCTGACACGGCACCAGGAACACAAACCCTGTGTGGTGTGACCTCCAACCATTCTGAGGACCATTGCGTGACATATGTCCCCACATGTACGCTGGTGAGCCTTTCCATGCGTCCCCCGTGGGGTGTGTTCTGAACGCTCCCACCAGCTCATGGTAGTGTGTGCAAACCGATGCACCCCCATCAATGGCCTTGGTGACCGCCTCCAGACAGGACGAGCAGGTTTGGGAGGCAGGATCTGCCCTTGACTAAGTTGTTGTGGGTATGTTCCGCATTGGCTGTACACCACTGTCTGTATTCATGGGCACCTGTATGGACCTCCCCGCAGCTTTGCAGACAAGGCTTGTCAAGCTGATAGGGCGGGAATGTCTACAGTCCATAAGAGCACTACCCTGGCATAGTGGGACCACAGATGCCATATGCCATCCAGCGGGACCCAGCCCGTAGTAAGGCTAACATGACACAGTGGCCTTATGTGTGGGGCGAGGGCCTCAATGAGGTTGGGTAGCACACAGCCAGGGACACCATCGGGGCCCATTGGTGCTGTGTTAACCGCCTAACAGATATCAGATCACCCAGGGTATATGAGATGTTTCGGAGGCTAGACTCTGGTGGATGGATATGTCCCCTTGGGGTGGATGTATGCATGGAACATGTCCGCTGGTTTGTTGACAATGTCTGTGGGTGCAGTGACCGTTGTACCATTCTGGATCATTTCTGGCCATGTCTGTGCGCTCCCACCCATGTCCCTACCACAGTTAAGGAAGGCCCTATGGTTGTCTCATGTGCCCTCTGCAGTACCACTCCCACAAGCGGCCTTGGATGATTGTATGTGTGGCCGTATGTTGACGCCGGTATGAATGGGTGATGGCTTCCTGGTACTGATATTGCTCTGTCATGTATTAGCTCCAACTGTTGATGTACAGTTTGTCAGTGGCTGGGGTCCACCAGACCATGTGCCTACCTTTGGTGGACAAGGTCCTGATGTTATCATGATCGCTTGCTGCAGACATCCCTGGGGGTGCTCAGAGAAGGCATTCGTAAGGGAGTTGGCAGTGTGGCCTGTGTTCACCACTGGCATGGAGGACTTGTAGGGTACCACACCGGTCGTATGATGTGTGTGGTTTGCTGTGGAGAGGTCCTCACTTAGGTCTCCCATGCCAGTGTTGGGTGCAGGATGTGGATTACCACTGGATCCACTATATGGTCTGACATCACCATTGAGGGATGTACATCCTGTGTGGAGCATATCCTCCCCATGTGTGATGGGCAGAACTGGTATACGTCCCCCCCTAGTGGGTATGGTTCATGGCTGTTTTACAGCAGTCACGTGTATGAACACCCGGGACCTGTGGCGTAGGGTGTTGTGTCATGGGTAATGTTCCCAGTCTATGTATGGGTGCTTGATGTCACCCAATACGGTGCTGTTGTGAGAGCATGCACACTCACCAGTGTCCTCAGGACGGCTGTGCAGGTATCCTGGGTTTGGGAGGGTGGTCTGTAGCATGCAACGAACTGTAGGGCAGTCCTACCCATGGTTAATTGCACCTGGATATTCCCCGCTGCAACGGCCACGTCTGTGGCATGGCCCGGTTGCTGTTGTGTGGCTGGACACACACGACGGTCCACATTCTGCCACCCATGCTGTCGCACCATGTGTATGCATGTGTGCTCTGTGCCGAGTCTAAGTGTCTGAGCATGCCCAGTAAGCAGTTGTGTAGATGGACACACAGTACAGTGCACACCGCGACCGACTGCAGTACTACCCCGGTGCATGCCTGTATCCCTTCGCAACGGCCACGCCTGTGGCATGGCCGGTTGCTGTTGTGTGGCTCGATACACACGATGGTCCACATTCTGACACCCATGCCGTCGCACCATGTGTATGCATGTCTGCTCTGTGCCGAGTCTAAGTGTCTGAGCATGCCCAGTAAGCAGTTGTGTAGATGGACACACAGTACAGTGCACACCGCCCCCGACTGCAGTAATACCCCGGGTGCATGCCTGTATCCCCTTCGCAACGGACACCTCTGTGCCATGGCCGGGCTGCTGTTGTGTGGCTGGACACACACGACGGTCCACATTCTGCCACCCATGCTGTTGCTCCATGTGTATGCATGTCTGCTCTGTGCCGAGTCTAAGTGTCTGAGCATGCCCAGTAAGCAGCTGTGTAGATAGACACACAGTACAGTGCACACCGCTACCGACCGCGCTGATACCCCGTGAGCATGTCTGTCTCCCTTTGCAACCGCTAGGTGTGGGAGGCATGGCCAGTACACCCACCGGGGGTACACACGACAGTCGGAACTGATGTCTGCTACTAGGCGTGTAGCCATGGCCAATGGCATCCTGCATAGCCATGGTGACCATCCAGGTGACACATATGTGGCTGTCATGCCACATTGGCTGCCTACATCCTGCACGCCGGATGCCCTCTCATAGGGTAAAGTGTCATGTGGTGCATCCCGTATTCCTGTCGTGATGTACTGATCATTAGTTATTTGGTATTCCCGACTGCAGCACTAACGTGTTACTGTACGGCCACCTTGGGATGGTAACAGGCTGCGTGACTGCGCACTCTGTCTTCATTCCCGATCGGACGCATTGCCTCTGCAGATGATACCACCCACCAAGGGGTATGCCTCCTGACAGTGCTGTGCTCAGTAATCCCGGTAGCGCATTCTGTAAATGCTTCATGCTGTAGTGAGTTCATGTAGGTAGGCATAGGTTTGGCCCTTGTGTGTGTGTGTGTGTGTGTTTCCAGCTCCCTCTGCAGATGAACTAGCTTTTAGACGCTTCGCAACACATACCTTGGCTATTGCCAGCTATTGTCTTACGAATGATGTCACCCGCCTAGAAGTATGCCTCTGACAGCGCTGTCTTCAGTAAACTCGGTAGCTGCTCTGTAAATGCTTCATACTGTAGTGAGTTCATGTAGATAGGCGTAGGTTCGACTCCCAGCCCTTCCGTGTGTGTGTGTGTGTGTTTCCAGCTGCCTCTGTGGATGAACATGCTTTTAGACGCCGCAACACATACCTTGGCTATTGCCAGCTATTGTCTTACGAGTGATGTCACCCGCCTAGAAGTATGCCTCTGACAGCGCTGTGCTCAGTAAACTCGGTAGCTGTTCTGTAAATGCTTCATACTGTAGTGAGTTCATGTAGATAGGCGTAGGTTCGAGCCCCTCCGTGTGTGTGTGTGTGTTTCCAGCTGCCTCTGCGGATGAACATGCTTTTAGACGCTCCGCAACACATACCTTGGCTATTGCCAGCTATTGTCTTACGAGTGATGTCACCCGCCTAGAAGTATGCCTCTGACAGCGCTGTGCTCAGTAAACTCGGTAGCATGTTCTGTAAATGCTTCATACTGTAGTGAGTTCATGTAGATAGGCATAGGTTCGACTCCCTGCCTTTCCGTGTGTGTGTGTGTGTTTCCAGCTGCCTCTGCGGATGAACATGCTTTTAGACGCTTCGCAACACATACCTTGGCTATTGCCAGCTATTGTCTTACGAGTGATGTCACCCACCTAGAAGTATGCCTCTGACAGCGCTGTGCTCAGTAAACTCGGTAGCGCATTCTGTAAATGCTTCATACTGTAGTGAGTTCATGTAGATAGGCGTAGGTTCGACTCCCGGCCCTTCCGTGTGTGTGTGTGTGTGTTTCCAGCTGCCTCTGCGGATGAACATGCTTTTAGACGCTTCGCAACACATACCTTGGCTATTGCCAGCTATTGTCTTACAAGTGATGTCACCCGCCTAGAAGTATGCCTCTGACAGCGCTGTGCTCAGTAAACTCGGTAGCTGCTCTGTAAATGCTTCATACTGTAGTGAGTTCATGTAGATAGGCGTCGGTTCGACTCCGCCCTTCCGTGTGTGTGTGTGTGTTCCCAGCTGCCTCTGCGGATGAACATGCTTTTAGACGCTTCGCAACACATACCTTGGCTATTGCCAGCTATTGTCTTACGAGTGATGTCACCCGCCTAGAAGTATGCCTCTGACAGCACTGTGCTCAGTAAACTCGGTAGCTGCTTCTGTAAATGCTTCATACTGTAGTGAGTTCATGTAGATAGGCGAGGTTCGACTCCGCCCTTCCGTGTGTGTGTGTGTGTGTTTCCAGCTGCCTCTGCGGATGAACATGCTTTTAGACGCTTCGCAACACAAACCTTGGCTATCAGCGGCCATTCCTTTACGGATGTTGCCACCCACCTGTACATGTGCCTCTGCTGGTGGTGTGCTCGGTGGTCCACGAGCACATTCCATACCTGTGTTGTACGTTTCTGCGCTTGGGTATGTGGGTGTGTGGTCAAACACCATGCCTGCCACATGTGTGTGTGTGTCCATGCTCCCAGCTGCATGGGTTCATACGGTATTGCCTTGTGGTTTACGCAGAACACACCTATCCTGCCGCCATCCCTGTGTTTCTGGATGGCGGTATGCAGTTCGTGTACTGCTTGTGTGTCTGTTGTGGTCGGCGACCACCGTAGCGTGATCTCCACGTGCACCATGCTATGGTGTGCTGGGGTGATGCTGTGTACATGACACACCCGGGCCTGCCACATGTGTCCGTCTGTATCTCTGTCATTGTATATCTACGCATCTATGTTGTGGCCGCATTGCTGCTCTAGCATGGACAGCTGTCTTTCCCATGTATCGCATATTTGCACGGCAGACACATATGACTGTGGTCCGCTATGCATCCACTCATTGTCCATGCACTGTCCGTATTCCAGAACACCGTATTGACATCTGCTGGATATCGTGACACACAGCTATCCTTGCTGTCCTGACAGTGTACCTGTACACGCCATACACCTTGTGTGTACTTGGCTAGTTATGGTGTGTGTATGTCTACCTGTGCTGTATGCATGGTTGTGTGTGTGTCCCGCTACAGCCATCTGTGCATGTGTCGCCACCATGGGTAATCCTTGTGGACCGCAGTTTCATGTGCACGCCCGCACATACCTGCAGACTGTACTACCCTCCTACGGCTGCGGACTTAGATCGACTGCTGCCCTAGGCTGTAGGGCTCCTTGGCGCCCACCACCACAGCACATGGTGCCCCCATCATGGTATACCTACATGACACACCTACTAGACAGGTGGCCCTACTAGTGCGGCGCCCTGGCCAGCCGCAGGAATGCCGTACGGCTGGATGTGGGCACATCACAAGGCATACGCCTACGTTCGGTGTTTTACAATGCCCAGGTTGTAATACCAGAGGGGGGACCTCATCAGCTATGCTATAGAATGCGGATCTATTTGGTTTAGTAGGTGGAGGGTTGCCCACACACCAGGGCTGACCGATGGAACACTGATGAGGCCTCCTTTGAGAGGCAGGTGGAGCAAGCCCCCGTAACGTGAATGTAGTTTAGGTACAGATGTAGGGTTAGCACACATTCGTCCACTCATTCAGTTCTGTACCGCTGTATTACAGTGATATGCTATGCATATCTGCCATATACATTGTTAAATCATTCAATGATGAGTATTCGCATAGTACAATATCATATGATACATGTGTTAATAGGATGCCTTCTGAGGTGTTAACATATGTGTGTGTGGTTAACATTGCGTCTGTGCTTTCTATGCTGTGGTTACATGTTCATTGTTTGCACAGAAAGTAACACATGGAAGTGTAAGGGGATATATAAAGCCTGGACGCTGCCTATGTTATGTGTACGCCTCACGGAGCGTACGGGTGATAGCGCTTACATGTCTATGGAGTAACCTTTGGATACCACATGTGACCTGTCATGAACGAAACGTCTACGCTGACTGTTTCATCTACCTATGTGTGTCGTGCTTTGTGTGCCATAAGGTGCCAGCGGGTCTTTGATGTGGATTATGTGTATTCCATGGTCAATTGACATTAACACTATTACTTCACCGAAGGATGTTCTTCATTGGTGGGGACGCCATAGTTTCACCATTGTATGGCTTTCCTAGCTGACGTTGATATTGTGCCATTGGTATGTGTTCCACAGGTCACCCATTTCTCCCGCTGCACGGGAGCAGTGATCCCCATTACGGTGCTGGCATATTGACAGCTGTGTACGCCGGTATTGGCACAGCGGTCTGGCTTTGTATGGGGAGTGTCTACTGGTTTCCCATCTGTATTACCTGTGTTATGCCTCACTGCAGCTGTGTGGTTACACCAAGTTCGCGGTTATGGGTGCCATCTCGGTCCTACGCTTGTCCATCCCTCGCGATTGTCTACTGGACACTGGTATGGAGCAGTACACATTTCACACCTGCATTTCGCATTAGACGGTGGATGCTTTGCACTATCAGTGGGGAGTACGGCACGTGCTACTCCCACATCCCTCCCATGGTGCGGGACAACGTATTATCTGCCAAACAACACCGAGCCCTGCTACTGCATACCCAGGATCCCATGGATGCATCCCTCGACGGTACCCATTACACATCCTGCATGTGTGCGGGAATGGGATGTGGACGCAACTCTATGGGCTCTACAATATGGGAATATCTGTACATATGTCCCGCATTCTGTGGACAGCTGTCGTCAACCCTGAACACGCTGGGGGTGCATATGTCTGGCTGTACCGTAGACACGGCTGTCAGTTATTTCGGGTCTCCCGATCGTGGCTGGTTGACATTGCATACGGATGAATCTCTGGGGTCCTACTATGAACACCATTGTGCATATGTACAGTGTAGACCTTGTTGGACTGTGTCCATCTGGCTAGTGGGTTTGACCGCTGCTGTATGTTCTCCAATCGCGGATGTGTGGTTGCTACCCATATTATGTAGTGCTACGCTGACCAGGGTATTCTAAACTGAAACCGGATGGTGTAGATCCAATGATGCAGGCTAGGAGAAGCTTTAGGTCATCCTCCAATGTCCCATTAGGATATGTCCGCCACAGTATCGGCAAACGGACACAACCAAAGAATGTAGATCCTATTAAATCATTGACGGATGTTCTTCATAAGCGTGAACGCCATAGTGTCAGGATCCTATGACTTTCCCACTTAACGATTTTGGTGTGCCGTTAGTATGTGTTCCACAGGTCGGCCATGTGTTCCGCGGTATGGTAGCGAGTGATCCCCATTCACCTTCTAGCAGATTGGGTGCTGTGTGCCGGTATTCGCACGGCGGTCTGACATCGTATGTGGAGTCTCTACTGTAGTCCCTATCTGTATTCCCTGTGTTGTGCCTTACCACAGCTGTGTGATTCCACCAGGTTTGCAGTTATGGGTGACATCTTGGCCGTACGATTGTCCACCCATGGGAACTGTCCAATGGACACTGGTATAGTGCTGTACACATTTCACAGCTGCATTTAGCATTCTCCGGTGGGTGATTTGCATAATTAGTGCGGAGTAACGCATGTGCCATACCCACATCCCTCGACAGGGCGGGACAACGGATCATCTGCCAATCAACACCGCGACCCATGTCTGCATACCCACGATCCCATGGCTGCAGCCCTCCACAGTACCCGCTGCACATCCTCCACGCAGCGGGAATGGGATGTGGACGCACCTGTATGGACTGGACAATCTGGGGATTCATGTGCATATCACCTGCAGTTCATGGACAGTTGTCATTAACCTTGGACACGCTGGTGGTGCATATATGTAGCTGTGCCGTAGTCACGGCTGCCGCTTCATCTGGGTCTCCCGCCCAAGCAGGTTGCATTGCGACGGATAAATTTTGGGTCCTACACTGGACACCAGTGTGCCTATGTAAAGTGTAGAACATATTGACTGTGTCCATCTGACCAGTGTGTTTGACTTCCGCTGCATGTCCAGCAGTCACGGATGTCTGTTTGAGTACCCATATTATGTAGTGCTACGTAAACCGGTCTTCCGCCACTGAACCCAAATGGTGTGTTCCCATGACGCAGGATAACAATCGCTTTCAGTAATCGACAGATATCCCGCTGGGACATTCCCGCCTCTATTGTCACATTAACACGAAGAAACCATGTATAACCTATTGATTCATTGCAGGATGTTCTTTATATGTGTGTACGCCATAGCTTTAACATCCTATACCCTTTCTATTTGACGTTGTTGGTGTGCCATTAGTATGTGTTCCGCAGGTCGCCCATTTGTTCCACGGTATGGCAGCGAGTGATCACCATTCACTTGCTGGGAAATTGAGTGCTGTGTACGCCGGTATTCGCACGGCGGTCTGACTTTGTATGTGGAGTCTCTACTGTAGTCCCTATCTGTATTCCCTGTGTTTTGCCTTACTACAGCTGTGTGATCCCAGCAGGTTTGCTGTTATGGGTGCCATCTTGGCCGTACGTTTGTCCGTCCATGGGGAATGGCTACTGGACACTGGTAGAGGGCTGTACACATATCACAGCTGCATTTAGCATTCTCCAGTGGATGATTTGCATTATTAGTGTGGAGTAACGCATGTGCTATACCCACATACCTCCCACGGGGCGGTACGACGGATTATCTGCCAATCGACACACAGCCCCATTTCTGCATACCCACGATCCCATGTCTGCAACCCTCGACGGTACCCATTGCACATCCTCCATGTGTGCGTGAATGGGATGTGGACGCACGGCTATGGACTCCGCAACCTGGGGAGTCCGATCCATATGTCCTGCATGTCATGGACACTTGTCATCAACCTTGAAAACGCTGGTGGTGCACATATGTAGCTGTGCCGTAGTCACGGCTATCAGGTCTTCTGGTTCTCTAGATCGCCGCCTGTTCACATTGCATACGGATAATTTTTGGGTCCTACAATGGACACCAATGTGCATATGTCAAGTGTAGAACGTATTATACTGTGTCCATCTGGCCAGTGGGTCTGACTGCTGCCGTATGTTCAGCAATCACGGATGTCTGTTTGAGTACCCATATTATGTAGTGCTACGTAAACCGGGTTATCCGCCACTGTACCCAAATGGTGTAATTCCAATGTTGCAAGCTAACAATTGCTTTCACCAATCTGCAGATATCCCATTGGGACACTCCCGCCTCTGTATTGTCAACTTTACACGAACGAAACATGTAGATCCTATTAATTCATTGAAGGATGTTCTTTATATGTGGGTAAGCCATAGCTTAACCATCCTATAACCTTCCTAGTTCACGTTGTGGGTGTGCCATCAGTATGTGTTCCGCAGGTCGCACATTTGTTCCGCGGTATGCAAGCGAGTGATCCCCATTCACTTGCTGGCAGGTTGAGAGCTGTGTACGCCGGTATTCGCACGGCAGCCTGACATTCTATGTGGAGTGTCTGCTGTACTCCCTAAATGTGTTCCCTGTGTTCTGCCTTACTACAGCTGTGGGATTCCGCCAGGTGTGCAGTTATGGGTGCCATCTTGGCCGTACGTTTGTCCATCCATGGGAACTGCCTCATGGACACTGGTGTAGGGCTGTACACATGTCACAGATGCATTTAGCATTCTCAGGTAGATGATTTGCATTATCAGTGCGGAGTAACACATATGCCATACCCACACACCGCACACAGGGCGGGACAACGGATCTTCTGCCAATCAAGTCCGACACCCATTTCTGCATACCCACGATCCCATGGCTGCAACCCCTGACAGTACCCATTGCACATCCTCCATGTGTGCAGGAATGGGATGTGGACACACATCTATGGACTGGACTATCTGGGGATTCCTGTGCATATGTCCTGCATTTCATGGACAGTTGTCATCAACCTTGAACACGCTGGTGGTGCATATATGTAGCTGTGCCGTAGTCACGCCGGTCACATCATCTGGGTCTCCCGATCGCGGCCGGTTGACATAGCGTACGGATAAATTTTTGGGTCCTACAATGGACACAAATGTGCATATGTAAAATGTAGAACATGTTGGACTGTGTCCATGTGGCCAGTGATTGTGACCGCTGCTGTATATTCCCATTCGCGGATGTCTGTTTGACTACACATATTATGTTGTGCTACGAAACCCATGTTCTACTACGATTAACCCAAATGGTATTGCTGTACTGCTGCAGGTTGGCAACTGCTTCAAGTAATCCTCAGACAGCCCAGTAGGACATATACGCCACTGTATTGTCAATATGACACAGCCAGACCATGTGGACACGATTGATTCATTGACGGATGTTCTTTATAAGCGGGAACGCCAGTGTTTCAACATCGTATGACCGTCCGAGTTGACGTTGTTGGTGTGCCATTGGTATGTGTTCCACTGGTCGCCCATGTGTTCCGCAGTATGGCAGCGAGTGATCCCCATGTTGTTGCTGGCAGATCGAGTGCTGTGTACGCCGGTATTTGCACGGCCGCCTGGATTTCAATGGGGGGTGTCTACTGTAGTTTCCATCTGCATTTCCTGTGTTATGCCTTACTGCACCTGTGTGATTCCACCGGCTTGCAGGTATGTGTGCCATCCTGGTCGTAGGCATATCCATCCATGGGGATTGCCTACTGACACTGTTATGGCCTGTACACATTCCACACCTGCATTTAGCATTATCCGTGGATGCTTTGCACCATTAGTGGGGAGTAGGTCATGTGCTACACCCACAACCCTCCCACGGGGCGGAACAACGAATTATCTGCCAAACAACACCGAGCCCCATTTCTGCATACCCAAGATCCCATTGCTGCACCTATCGATAGTACCCATTACACATCCATCATGTGTGCGGACTGGGATGTGGACGCATGTATGGACACGGCGATCTGTGGATTTCTGTTCATATGTCCTACATTTCATGGATACCTGTCATCAACCTTGATCACGCTGGCGGTGCATATGTCTAACTGTGCCGTAGTCACGGCTATCGCATCATCTGGTGGTCGGAAACGGCTGGTTGGAGTTCTGTTAGAATGTATTTTGGGTCCTACAATGGACACATATGTGCAAATGTAAAGGTAGATGTTGCTGGATTGTGTCCAACTGGCCAGTGGTTTCGACCGCTGCTGTATGTTCGCCAATCGCGGATGTCTGTTTGACTACCCATTCTACGTGGTGCTACGTAAACCAGGTGTGTTAGAACTGTAAATAACTGATGTATATCCAAAGATGCAGGTTAGCAACTGGTTTACATAAATCTCAGACGTCCCAATAGGACATATCCGTCACTGTACTGTCAACATAACACCACCGGGACATGTTGATCCCCTATGTATTCATTGAAGCATGTCTTCTTTATAGGTGGGAACGCCATAGCTTACATATCCTACTTGACGTTGTTAGTGTGCCATTAGTATGTGTTCCACAGGTCGCCCATCTGTTCCGCTGTATGGTAGCGAGTGCTCCCCATTTTGTTGCTGGCAGATCGAGTGCTGTGTACGCCGGTATTCGCACGGCGGTCTGACTTTGTATGGGGAGTGTCTACTGTACTCCCTATCTGTATTTCCTGTGTTATGCCTTACTGCAGCTGTGTAATTCCACCAGGTTTCCAGTTATGGGTGCCATCTTGGTCGTACACCTGTCCATCCATGGGAATTGCCTACTGGACAGTAATATAGGGCTGTACACATTTCACACCTGCTTTTAGCATTATCTGGTGGATGCTTTGCATCATTGGTGGGGAGTAAGGCACGGGCTATACCCACATCCCTCCCACGGGGCGGACAACGGATTATCTGCCAAACAACACCGAGCCCCAATTTTGCATACCCAGGATCCCATGGCTGCAACCCTCCACGGTACCCATTACACATCCTTCATGTGTGCGGACTGGGATGTGGACGACTTATATGGACACGACAATCTGGGGATTTCTGTTCATATGTCCTGCATTTCATGGACAGTTGTCATCAACCTTGAACACGCTTGGTGGTGCATATGTATAGCTGTGCCGTAGTCACGGCTGTACACCGCCTGGGTCGATCGCAGCTGTTTGATGTCTCAAATGGGTAAATTTTTGGAGTCCTACAATGGACACCGATGTGCATATGTAAAGTGTAGAACGTGTTGGACTGTCACCATCTGGCCAGTGGTTTTGACTGCTGCCGTATGTTCCCCAATCGCGGATGTCTGTTTGACTACCCATATTATGTATTACTTGGCCTATCTATATCCACGTGCCAGTAAGCGTAAATACAGCAAACCTTTAGTCCTGGTCATCTTCATAAAAGACATCATTGAACATATATCAGGCCAAAACGGACAATGACAGAAACGATACACTCCACAGTCAAAACATACTAAGCTCTTTCACCCACTAACATGGGGCATCGCCGAGTACGAAATACATTACATAGTCGGCCCTTATACACTTCCTTCAGAGTCAGTTTAAAGTCAATTAATCAATAAACCTGCTCATAGTTAAGTGGACAGTGCTCCATGTCTTGATGATAACGTGACATATACAAATCAGTGTTGCATACATTACTTAATGGAAACAATAATACAACAACAATGTGTTTATATAACTACAATATTGGTCAATACAATCAGTCTATTGACACATAGTTGATAATTGTTGTGAGTAAACCTTAGAATGTAGTGTGTTGATCATGATATGAAATATCAATGTGTATAACTGTTGCATTACGATTCCAATGCATGGAATCAATAAGTACAATTGAAGCATAATTTGTATAAATATGAATGTAAATGAGAGTCACAATGTTACGTGTGAATATGACTGTATCATAACTATATCAATATGAAATGGAATGAACTGTAGTTGTTTACATCTTCTTTTCCGCTGACAAATCTATGTCCATGCGTCATATATACGGGCCGGACTGCTGTGTGTAGATGTATACATGTGAACCCCTCGTTTCATACCTTTCTTTGTTACTGTCTGTGGATTACCTGTGTACACATCAATTACCATGCCATACCTTTCCGCTGTACAGGTTCTGGCATGGTGTACGGCTGGTTGGCCCTTAATCTTGCTGTGTGTTACATTGACCAGTGTCTATCTGGCAATCCGCTGGCGTGTCATGTGTGACCTTCTTGCTTCTTTAGGGACCTGATCCCATAATTGTGACGTGCTTCCACTGGCCATATATCTGTCTGTCGCCTGGGATCTGTGTGTAACCAGTCCTTTCAGGACACTTTCTATTGTTGTTCTTTTTGGTTACATATATGAGTACTTTGGTATGTTGTGCTATGATTGTGTGTGGAGCATTTCTCCACGGGCCTCTGCTGACACTGGACATATATCCAGCTAGCGTAGCCCGGTCAACAAGTGTGAGCCACCTGGACGCAATGCACGGGGCACCTTCTGACAAGTGGGTCGGGTTACTGATGCATAACCGTCATCAATCCATACTACTAACACATACGTTATTCTATCCACATTCTATGTTTGTCTCATCACATAGCGTGTGTTTCTCACTATTTCTAACGGTACTTTACATGGCATTGCCCGGTTCCATACTTTCAGAGGCTGACATTTATGAGACCTGTCTGGTTGACGTGGAGGACACATCCTTAACCTGGCCTGCTTCGAGGGGATCACACACGCGCACTTGCATTCCCTAATTGTGGGTTACGCGCAGGCGCACATGCATATCCGTATTCTGTCTCCATATGTTTACTGGGCCTGTGTGGTTACGTGGTCTGTGTTAGTTGTGACTATTCCGGTAACATATCTCTGATCCGGTTGACGGACGTGTGCGAACGCACGCACACCTTTATACATGTAACAGTCTTTGCAGCATGGACGCATTACGCATACACGCTCACATGTAGATGTTCCATAGTCGTAATTCAAACGGGACTGCATTCACGTTTGCCGGTTACTGTGACCACTACACGTTAGCTGTTCGGTGTCATTAATATGCATACCCATGGTACTTAGCTACATTTACATATCCCCCACCCCCACCCCCCCGCACTCACGCACGTCACTGGCATCCATTCTCCTGCTGGGAAAGGTGCGGTACTACATGTTAAACATTCCTTATTCCCTCCCGTTCATGTCCCAGGATGCATATGTCGTGACCGCAGGGATGTTCAGATCACAGGGGCTTATATCCCCAACGCATACAGGCCTTCGATTGTCAGGGTGTTCCTGTGGTGCTTTGGGTTTGGTGTTGTCCGCCCAGTGTACGGAACAGCCCTGACCGTGTACGAATGTTAGATGAGTCACATGGGCACCGTTTGTCCGTGTCTATGATACCATGTCCCCCCCCCATAATTCCTAACCGTGGCGCTGATTGGCCGGCGCATCTTGTAGATCTTGTTATAGTAATTGCACACGGTCTGGTCGAACGGACCTATTTCCATTACTGACTCTCGGTATTCATGACCTGTCTCGCCATATTACATGGGTTTAACATTGCGTGATGGCTTTCACTGAGCCACGGACATGTCCGTTGCTTAGTTTGGGCCAGTCCCGCTCTGCTACACACATTTAACATGGCGGAACAGGTTGAACAGCTCAGCAACGGGGACATCGGCCTCTCCGTCGCTGTTTAGTATTGAATCGCTATGTTGACTTTGTTTCACAGAGCGAGAGAGTGTCGACATTGTTAACGGACATCTCGCTCAGTACGCACCGCACCGCTGGTGGCGATGTCTGCGCTTAGGGCGGACAGGCAGTATGCTGTGCCATTATGTCTGGGGAATATATGGTTTCTTGCCATAGATGATATGTCATACTAGCAATGACCCGCGTCTGGGAGTGGGTACTGCTGTATTTACCCACGGCAAGAGTGGCCTTAGGTCACGTGGTGCCCTAGGCAGAAGTACTCCATGATGCCACCGCCACATCACCCGCTACCCCCGCCCTGGTCTACCTACACAAAATAAAGGCTTGAAAGGTGCCCCGAGTAGAGCGGCGCCCTAGGCGGCTGCCTAGTTGGCCTATGCCTAAGGCCGCATATGTGTGTGGTCCCTCGGGCATCGGACTCGAACGCACCACGTCTGCCGTGAGTATATCTAGCATTACCCACATCCAGGCGTGGTTTATTGCTATGATGTTCCATGTGTACGGACACCTGTGTTTGGACAACCTACAATAGCTTCTGCTATTGGCATGCAATGCTGTGGGTGGTGCCGGTTACCATACATATGCCTTTCTCAAAAGCCGAATTCACACTTCTGAACACTACTGTGGTCTCCTTTGAGGCCCCTGAGCCAGTGGTAAACATTACTCAAACCGCTGAATCACGTACATATGCCTTCCACCAGCACCTACAGGACTGCATGGATCAGGCAATCCCATACAAAACTGAGACTCTTTGTACCAAGGCCAAGCATCCAGTCTGGTGGACCCCAGCCATGAACAAGCTCTAGAACGACTGGAGGTAGCTACTACAAGATAGAGCGGAATACTTGTAAGGTAAGACACCCTTGCTCATTGTATGTGAAGAACTACAAGCTGTCAGGAAATCAGCCAGGGGAAATTCAAAAGAGAAATCAACAAGGACTCGACAGACAATCATAAGGCCTTCTTTAGCTATGTTGGACACCTGGGAGGACACTCCCAGATATGCTCACACTGGGTTCAGAATGATGTGAGGATGACTGAACCTACACACATTGCCAACATACTGGCTGACAGGTTCGGTGCTAACTTCTCCCCCCCCTCACCCCCACATGGAGAGATATCTATACCAGAGGATTGTAGATCCTGGAACTTCTGTGACACACAGGTGGGAAATGCTCTCCAAGGCAGTAAACACAGCATCCATGGGACCAGATGGTGTCCCAGCTGTGTACTCCATGAACTCAATGGGGAATTAAACCCACAGTTAGGACAGCTGTTTAACCTTAGCCTCACCTCAGGATACGTACCCAAGTAGTGGCACAAGGCGACTGTAGTCCCACTTCACAAGGATGGTGCATCCACTGACCCTGGTAATTACCATCCCATTAGCTTGACAAGCCTTATCTGCAAAGCCATGGAGAAGGATCATGATGGAAGTCATACATAATGACATAGGGGACTTGCATACTTTGGATCCAACCCAGTTTGGCTTGGTCAAATGCAGATCATGCCTTTTAAACGTGTCTGACTTATTAGGATCACTCACCAAGGCCATTGATGAGGGCAAAGCAGTCCATACAGCCTACCTCGACCTGGCAAAGGCCTTCAACACAATACCCCCCTCAGGTATCATTGATAAACCCGTCAGCTTGAATGTAAATACATACTTCGCCAGATGGGTTGCAAACTGGCTAAGTGACAGAACCCACATGGTCATAGTTGCTGGCGCCATGTCATACTCACAGCCGGTCACAGGTGTTGTCCCACGGGGCTCAGTCCTGGGTCCACTATTTTTCCGCATCTGCATTTCCAAAGTACAAGCAAACACAGGGGGGTTATGGCTGACAATGTTTGCAGATGACTGCAAACCGGGTGCCATAGTCGGACACACATCTGACACAGATATCCTTCAGAAGGGCCTCACAGCTATGGATAACTGGTGCCAGAGACATGGCCTACAGCTAAATGCCGGGAAATGCATAGTCATACCCTTCGGGAAGAACAAGGTTACCCCTAGCTACCATATAGGTGGCAATCCACTGAGCACAGAGGGAGTTACCAGGGATCTGGGGACCCGTGTTGTCGGTAACCGTTTGTTCGACACACACGCTAAGTTAACGTAGTTAGGTAGACCTTCTACATTGCCCACCTGATCATGAAGGGATTCACATCTAGATCGGGGAGGTCATTGTCCCCTTGTACTCATCACTCATTAGACCTATGATTGAGTACAATGCCCCGTTCAGAATGTATCTGACCCGACACCTGCAGCAGCTGGAAAGGCCCCGACAGTTCATCCACAAACGGATGCAGGGTCTCAGGAATATGTGTTATGCTGACCGACTGAAAGGGTTCCATCTCTATTCCGTCGCATACCACTTGCCCAGAGGTGACCTGTGCCTGGCATCCAAGGCCAGGTCGAACCCGGATTTGATGACTATGCTTCACCTAAAGAATCTAGATCCCTCAGAAACACAAGGGCAGGTGACGTACACCTTGACACTGTCATTAATAGAACGTGCTGGTGGGACAGATTCATCACCCAGACACTCACTATGCTGTGGAACAACATCCCAGTACATGTGAGGCAGAGCACCTGGCTGGCCTTGTTTTAGTATTTTGACAAGGATGTCTGAATTGCTTTATTCAACTAACCTTCTAAATGAATATTTACTTTACCACATTTTGAATCTTTACATTCCATTGATATATTTTACATTAGTCATAATCATAGTGTTTATCTCTATATATTAGGGTTCATTTATATTACTAGGTGTCTCTAGTTCTTTTAATATATTGGCACAATCCCTAGAACATATATATGTAGCTTATACACTCAGACACTTGGAAAACATTATGTTGGTTCTTCTTTCATATTTATACATATATTTTTATTTTCGCTGAAGAATATACATTTTGAAGCAATGTCTGATTTACTCACTGTGTGCAATCTGTAACCCGAGTAGAGTTTTTAGCTTGTTCGCCTTTAAGGCATTTAATTAATACTTAGCACATCTTATTTACTGCCCAATTAAGGGTTTTAAATGTAGTAGGTTGAACTGCATTGTATGTATTCTGAAGAAGTCTGCTTATGAAGCAGACGAAAAGCTGCAATAAACTATGGTGACTGCATTTAATTCCTGGTGGGCTCTGAGTGGTCACCGACCATTTCTACAGTACCTCATTTTTGCTTTGGACTTTCTCATCTGGTTCTCTGTGTTATTTGTATGGGGAATGTCAAGTGTAGTCCCTATGTGTATTACCTGTGTAATGCCTTACTGCGGCAGTGTAATTCCACCGGGTTTGCAGTTATGGGTGCCATCTTGTTCATACGCTTGTCCATCCATGTGAATTGCCTACTGGACACTGGTATAGGGCTGTACACATTTCACGCCTGCATTTAGCATTCTCCGGTGGATGCTTTGCATTATTAGTAGGGAGTAAGGCAGGTACTATGCCCACATCCCTCCCACGGGGCGGGACAACGGATTATCTGACAGACAACACAGAGCCCCATTTCTGCATACCCAAAATCCCATGGCTGCAACCCTCGACAGTACCCATTACACATCCTTCATGCGTGTGACTGGGATGTGGACGCACATGTATGGACACGTCGATCTGGGTATTTCTGTTCATATGTCCTGCATTTCATGGACACTTGTCAACAACCTTAAACACGCTGGTGGTGCATATGTCTAACTGTGCCGTAGTCACGGCTATATCATCGTCTGTTGTTCGGACACGGCTGGAGTGGGTTCTGTGAGAATGTATTTTGGGTCCTTCAATGGACACCAATGTGCATATGTAAAGTTAGATGTTGCTGGACTGTGTCCAACTGGCCAGTGCTTTTCACTGCTGCTGTATGTTCCCCAATCGCGGATGTCTGTTTGACTACCCATTCTACGTGTTGCTACGTAACCAGGTGATTTAGTACTGTGAACAAATGGTATACATCCAAAGATGCAGGTTAGCAACTGCTTCAAATAAACCTCAGACGTCCCAATAGGACATATCCGTCACTGTATTTTCAACATAACACCACCGGAACATGTTGATCCCCTATGTATTCATTGAAGCATGTTGTCTTCATAGGTGGGAACGCCATAGTTTACATATCCTAGTTGACGTTGTGGGTGTGCCATTAGTATGTGTTCCACAGGTCGCCCATCTGTTCCGCTGTATGGTAGCGAGTGCTCCCCATTTTGTTGCTGGCAGATTGAGTGCTGTGTACGCCGGTGTTGGCACGGCGGCCCAACTTTGTATGGGGAATGTCAACTGTAGTCCCTATGTATATTTCCTGTGTTATGCCTTACCGCGGCTGTGTAATTCCCCCGGGTTTGCAGTTGTGGGTGCCATCTTGGCCGTACGCTTGTCCATCCATGAGAATTGCCTACTGGACACTGGTATAGGGCTGTACACATTTCACACCTGCATTTAGCATTCTCCGGTGGATGGTTTGCATTATTAGTGGGGGTAAGGCAGGTGCTACGCACACATCCCTCCCACGGGGCGGGACAAAGGATTACCTGCAAAACAACACCGAGCACAGTTTCTACATACCCAGGATCCCTTGACTGCAACAGTCGACACTACCCATTACACATCCTTCATGTGTGCGGGACTGTGATGTGGACGCACTTCTATGGACTCGGTACCCTGGGTATTTCTGTGCATATGTGCTGCATTTCATGGACAGCTATCATC
This sequence comes from Protopterus annectens, assembly GCF_019279795.1. NCBI lineage: Eukaryota > Metazoa > Chordata > Ceratodontiformes > Protopteridae > Protopterus > Protopterus annectens. The sequence goes on along the minus strand of NC_056729.1, from coordinate 1,332,327,601 downwards.
AACATTGAACACGCTTTCTGCATATGTGTAGCTGTGACGTAGTCACGACAATGAGTTCACGTGGGTGATGACGGAAGCTGGCAGGCATTCCATGAATGAAATTTTTGGGTCCTACAATGGACACCACTGTGCATATGTAAAGTGTAGAGCTTGTCGGACTGTGTCCTTGTGGCCAGTGGGTTTGACTGCTGCTGTGTGTTCACCAATCGCGGATGTCTGCTTGACTACCCATAGTGTGTAGTGCTACGGAAACCATGTTTTCCGAGACCAGAACCCAATGGTGTACATCCAATGTTGCAGGTTAACAACCGCTTTAATTAATCCCCAGAGGTCCCGGTTGGGAAGTATCGCCACTTTATTGTCGGAACAACACCTCCAGACTAGGTAAATCACGGGAACTTTAGCCCGGTCTTACCGCCATTTGCAAGTGTAATTAGCAGACACGTGTCAATACATGTATGATAATACATATTGTCATGCCGGGTTAATCTATGTTATTTGGACAATGGCTTCTGCTATTGGCATCCGTTGCTGTGAGTGTTTCCGGTTACCATACACATTGCTTGCTCAGAGGCAGACTTCACAATTCTGAACACTACTGTGGTCTCCTTTAAGGACCCTGAGCCAGTGGTCGACAGTACTGCAGCCACTGCATCACTCACATATGCCACCTACCGGTACCTACAGGACTGCATGGATCAGGCATTCCCTTACCCAACTGTGGTTCATTGTACCAATGCCAAGCATCCAGTGTGGTGTACCCCAGCCATACACAAGCTGTACAACGAGAGGAGGTGGCTACTACAAGGCGGAGCAGACACCTTGTGAGGTATGACACCCTTGGTCATTATATGTGTACAGCTACACGCTGTCATGACATGGTCCAGGGCACGTTCCACAGATATACCTACATGGACCTGGCTGACAATCATACAGCCTTCATTTGCTATGCTCGACACCTGGGAGGTCACTCCCACATATGCTCTGACTGGGTTCACGATGATGTGGAGTTTACTCAACATACACACATTGCCAAAATACGGGCTGACAACTTCGGTGAGGACATCTCCACACCCTCCCCCCCACATGAAGAGATGTCTGTACCAGCGGTTTGTGGTCCCCAAATGTTCTGTGACACACGGGTGGGACATGCTCTCTCCAGGGTAGTGAACATAGCATCCATGAGACCAGCTGGTGACCCGACTGTGTACTCCACTATCTCATTGAGGAATTAGACCCACAGTTAGGACAGCTGTTTCTTTGTAGCCTCACCTCAGGTAACGCACTCCAGGTTGTGTCGCACGGCGACTGTAGTCCCACGCCACAGGGCCAATGCCTCCACTGACCCTGGTTATTACTGTCCCATTACCATGAGGAGACCTATCTGCAAAGACATGGGGAGGGATCATACTGCGGCTCGTAGATGAAGGCATAGGGGACCTGCATACTTTGCATCCAACACGGTTTGGCTTGTTCAGGGGCGGTTCATGCCTTTAAAGCATGGTTGACGCTGGGACAGTCACCGAGGCCATTGATGGGGGTCTTGCAGTCCATACAGCCTACCTCGACCTGGCAAAGGCCTTCAACACATTACCCCCCTCAGGTATCGTTGATAAACCCATTGGCTGGGATGTGAACACCCACATCACAGGATGGGTTGTAAACTGGCTATGTGACACAGCCCACGCGGTCATAGTTGCTGGCAGCATGTCAGACCTACTGCCTGTCGCAAGCGGTGTCCCATGGGGCCCTTCCCTGGGTCCACTCCTCTCATACATCTACATTTCCACAGTACAGGCACACACAGGGGTGTTATGGGCAACATTGTTTGTAGATGACTGCGAAACAGGTGCCATAGTGGGACGGACATCTGACACAGATATCCTTCAAAGGGGCCTCCCAGATATGCATATCTGCTGTCAGGGACATGTCCCACAGCTAAATGCAAAGTAATGCAACATCATACCTGTCGAGGAGTACTAGGTCACCCCTGTCCAGCATATGGGTGGCAGTCCACTGAGCGCAGGGGTGATTACCAGGGATCAGGGGACAGAGGTTGTCGGTCACCATTCGTTCAACACACACGTTGCTATCGTGGTTCGGTGGGACTTCTACATTGCCCACCTGTTTGTGCAGGGATTCACATCTAGATCAGGGTAGGTCATTGTCTCCTTGTACTCATTACGTGTTACACCTATGATTGACTACATTGCCCCATTCGGAGGGTATCTGACCCAACACCTACAGCAGCTGGGGAGGCCTCATAGGTTAATTGTCATACAGATGCAGGGTGTCATGGATTTGTGTAATGCTGCCCCACTTGTAGGACCCCTGCCCCATTCGGTCACATACCTGTTGTTCAGTGTTGACCTGTGCCTGACATACGAGGCCATGTCAACCCATATGTCATGTCTATGCTTCACCTACTGTATCTGCATCCCTCAGAACCACAAGGGCAGGTGACATGAACCTTGTCACGGTCATTAATGGGATGTGTTGGAGTGACACATACGTCACCTGGACACTCACAATGCTGTGGATCTACATCACAGTACATGTGAGACAGAGATCCTTGCTAGCCTTGTTCGGGGGTATGTTGTCCATTGGATGGGTCATTGCAGATATAGTCCAAGTATTACATCATTATCACTGCTTGACAGAGGTACAGCAATATCATAAGTATTTTATCTCCAGCCTAGAAGGTTGGCAAAGGAATCCTAACTATGGTGTAGGGTTATGGCTGAACTTGGGTCGATGGCCTACCCTGTACCTATGGACCTATGAACCTATATTCATAGTTTGTCCCATTTACACTTGTCTATCCCCTATCCTCTTTCTCATGTGTATATTTCTGTGGCACGTGATTGTCCTCTGTATTACTTGCAGGTATGCTGTCTACAGTGCACATACGTCACGGTTGATTACAGTGTATCTCTGTCCCTAACACTGTGATACTGAGGACTACCACACATCCTTCACAACATTACATGCATATGTCCATTCTATTCTTCTTTGGCCTATGGGGGGTGTTAAGGCAACAATTACACATGTCCCTGTTTGTGCATGCTTCATGGTGGTGTTTGACCAGCCTCCGTTGCAGTCGTGGGTTGGACGGTAGTGTTTCTGTGTGTTTGGCATGTGTTTTATTGCCGGTACATCTGTGGGAGGTGTGGTTGGCACATGTTCCTCTTTGCAGGAGCCCCATCCTGGGGTTTTGTGTCATGCATCTGCACTTGGCACGTGCCATATGTCCTGTGCTATTCCCACAGTCGTGTATGCCTTCATGCACTACTACTGCGTGTTACTGGCTGTTTGTATGTGGTACACATGGTGATTGTGGTGGTTGGCTTGACCTATTCCCATGCTAGAACATACACATCTGTCAATTACGTTGTTTAAATCAAACTGTAACACTCATTAGTCTTTTCAAAATGACAGTCTATAACACAGGAAGCTCAGATTCACAACGTTTTAATAGTGTGCACCAGGAGGCAAATAACTATGCAGTACAAGTATAGAGTTTTGTCTGACTCTATACAAGTAACAGCTGTATGAGTATTGTGTTTACAATCATCTTTTGCCCACCTTAATGATGTGGTCAGTCACAGGGCATTTACATCACTATAGTCCACAATATTGCATTCCTACAACAGTGCTAAGGTAATGCTTATTAAATGTTTTCCCATGAGAATAGCACAGCCTTGTGAGCCACATAGTCAATTAGAATGTCCTTCTGTAAATTCTGCTCTGTCAAGGTTCCAAGACTGTTCAGATACGATCGTCACTTCATTTCCTACTAGGTTCCTTTGTCTCTCTGGTGAGCAGCTGTACTCTGTCTTAGATAGAGCTCACAAGGCCATCCTCCTCAGTGGAAGGATGAAAGATATACCTGTACATACATTTATTGTTCTCTAACCCAGCAGATGACTAATGCTGAATGACATACGCCTGCTGCACTGGTTACTGCCAGGGTCAGGGTTCGATCACACTGCAGCTACACTACAGGCAATTACATGCATGATAAGTTCTACTGCCATATTGTAAAATAGAATAATATGCATTATACACTATTTGCTTCTAAACTAGCACGTCATATATATGTTTAACTATATATTTTTCTAACATTCTCCCTCCTTTGATTGCTTCTATTATATCCAGAAACATATACAACATTATTTCATTCCCTAGCCTCTTCTTCTCTGGAACGTTTAACTAGGCAAGTCATTTGTTGTACATTTCAGAAAGGATTTCATTTGGTATTAACAAATACCACTACAGGTCTTGATACATAGTCTCGGTTACAGATACGTCGACAGAGTCCCTGACTAATACTTTCATGCAAAGTATCCCGCAACAGACACATGCTCCCAATATAAGCAGAACAACACGAATGGCAATCAAGATATTCAGTATGAGTGAACCCCATCCACCAAATGGTTTCTGGAAATAGTTCATCAGTGGGTTTGGGCCTGGTTCCGCCATGGCTGACACCTGCTGTATTACCTCTAGGTGGGCGTTGATATCGTGCTTATTCTGTGGTACTTAGACACAGCGGTCTTCTTTGATAAGCGCCTGCATTCACTTCTCACCGCCAGGGTGCAGTCGTGAGCCATTACATTTTGTGACACAACAGTTCTCATTGCATTCAGTTCATCAGTCACAAGTTCAAGAGCGAAAAGTCGCATTGCTCATTCCTCCGAGAGGTTTTGACAACTTCCTCTGTTCCCTGATTGATTTCACTACTCCACAAGCTGGGATTGTTCCAGCCCAGGATATAACACTGTCACTCAAGTCCATATGAGTCAATATTCCTTTATCTCTTGCAGAAGAATGATTTTTCAGAACAGCTTCCATTTCACCCACTGGATTGGTAGGTTTCTCGACTGTGTTCCCAGTTCTTCGAGCTATATGTCTTACAGTTCGTTTCGTACCCAGAGGCAATTGTGCAGTATGTCATATGACTGGAGCCAGATAACCCAAAAAACAACTGCCGGACCAATTCTCAGCTAACCATTGATATGCTTTTTTCCCACAAACAAAATAACAATATTCTACTTTACTACTGATGCGGGTTAACTCTGCATGTAACATTTTCCTGTCTATAACAGAGGACTGTTTATACAATTCAGGATGTTTCTGCACATCTTTCCACGTTGTTCTCATGAAGCTTCAATACAAATCATGAATGGTGCTACAACTAGTACTGTGATCTTTGGCTGTTATATGACATTTGTAAGACACAGTTATGTTACAATTACTCCCACCAACTTGGACTGTATCATGTTTATGAAAACAAACAATTCCTTTTTGTGTAACAGGTAAGTACAGTGCCACTTTGTCCTGTGATCTCACAGAACCTGTATCAAAGTGTAAATATTCACAAGTCTCAATCTATCCCCAAGGGGACAACATACATCGGAAGTCCTCCATATGATGTAGGTATGGCAGTACAAACACAGCAATTTGAAATGTTCATAGTCTGTACATGCACACGCCATGCCTAGGTATGTGTTGAAGTTTGATGCCACTCTGTGGCCAGTTCATCACGTATCACTATTTGTATCTGTGTAGTTATATGCAGGTAAGGTCCCAGCAAATGTAAAGTCACCACAAACATGGTTAATAGGTGTATGATCAGTAGGACAGTAAACCAAATGTCTTTGGGGTTGCTTTGTATTGTTATACACTCTGGCCCGGGTGATTCTGTCTCTATGGTATATCGGCTACAACATGTAAATCAGACTTCATATCCTTTACCGGTTTGAAAAAGGTGAGGTGAACCCAGGACGACCTTTCCGCAAACTTTACTGCAGTAGGCGTTGCCAACAGTACCTGGTACGGACCTTCCCACGTTGGACTTGGCAAGTTACTTTTTTGGATAACAGTGAAACACACCCAGGATACTGGAGTCAGCTATGCGTCCGGCTTCGCTTGCTCTTTATCTGTAAAAGAGTTTAACTGCAAAACAGTGTTATTGGTTAACAATCCTCTCATGTAACTTGCTAATGAGCCATCGACCTCCAGCTCTACAGGCATGACAGCTTTCCACTGTGGCACATAATATGCCATTCCAAATACTACTCAGGGGGTCAAACACTTTACATTTGGAACTGTTGTCATGCTCAGCAATGCTAGAGGTAGACTGCAAATCCAACTCGCCTGGGTGTCACCCATCAACCTCCTCAACTTATTTCTCGGGATCCCATTGTACCTCGCCACCAGTCATGCTGACTGTGGGTTGTACATGCAATGATTATTCATGGAAATACCAAATAATCCCCCAGGTTGCTGGATTGTCTGGTTCACAAAATGTGTTCTATTGTCACTGTAGCTTCTTTACAGTATGCCAGATCTTTTTTCAGAATACTTTATTTTACTGGGACCTTTGCCACTGTTGCTGCATCCGGATTCCTGGTTGGGAATGCTTCTACCCATTTTGATAATATATCTATAATCACTACACAGTATTTCTTCCCTTCACATTTATTCAGCTGTATAAACTCCATACAAATAGTATGGAACGGTTATGGTGGTGTAGGGAAACCCACTCCCTTCGGTTTAAATGCTCCCTGTGCATGATGTTTACTGCAAATATGACACGCTGCTCATGATGTTTGTATGTGGTTCCTAATTCCGTATGTTAGGAATATTCTGTTAACCAACTGTACCATCCCCCCTGTTGAGACATGGCTCTACCCATGGCTCAACAAAGACGCATATCTGAATACATTAGACGTTAATATTGGCTTTCTCACTGTGGATATGTACAGTCCGCCTTCCAGGAGTGCCCCTCGCCATACCCACGTCTGCTTTTCTGCTTTCGTAGTTGATGTTTGCATTGTTTCTAACATTTCTACATCTAGAATGTCTGAGGATTGTCATTCCTCATTCAAAAAGACACTTTCCGACTGTGAGGCTGCTTGTTTTGCAGCTGCATTAGCTCGTGCCTTACCTTTCCTAATGTTATCCTGTTGCTTTGTATGAGCTGCACATTTACAATTAGCTACTTTAGTGGGTAACTGAATGGAATCTAATGCATTCAGGATCAATTGCGCATGATTAATCGGTTTACCAGTGGATGTTATCATTCCCCTATTCTTCCACTGCTGCTCATAAACATGCACTGTAGAGACAACATACTGACTATCGGTATAAATGTCCACACATCTGTTTTTCGCTAGAGTGCAAGCACGTGTTAAAGCTATCGATTCTGCTGCTTGAGCAGACACGTTATGCTGCAGGGGTTGGGCTTCTACAATCTCATTATCAATAACTACTGCATAACCTACTTGATTCTTTCCTGTAGGACTCTTTCTACATGATCCGTACACATAAACTGTCACCTCTGCATCATCTAAGGGTATATCAGTGATATCCTGTCTGTGTAGAGTTATTTGCTCCATTTCCTGTAGGCAACTGTGTGGTGTGCCATACACAGGTGTCAGACGTGACGTTGATAGGTTTAATGTTGTACAACGCTCAATCACCATATGAGGTTGACTCAGGGTATGGTCAAACAAGTTTGATGTCTAGCACGGGTCAGGAATGCTATTTTCTCTTGCAGCAAAATGATCGCAACTGCATGAGACACTCTCACAGTGAGAGGGTGGAATAATAACATTGAGGCCGAGGCCTGTACTGCCATGGGTGCTGCAACAACTGCCTGTACACAATGTGGCACTGACCATGCCACTGTGTCCAACTGCGATGAGTAGTAAGGTATGGGGCGTTGCTTACTTCCATGCTGTTGCATCAAGACTGACGTCATATATCCCTGCTTACAATCTACAGTCTGAAAACATCTGTTATGATTATTCCGAGACCTAAAACAGATGTTGAAGCTATCAATCATTTTAGTCTGCAGAAAGCTGTTTCTGCTACTGGAATCCAGTGTAGTATATCTTGTGCTGCCATAGGTGTATTAAAGATTAAAGCAGACAATAGAGCAGATTCCAAAGCATTGTTTGGTAACCAGCTTCGACAAAAGTTAGTCGGCCCAGGAAGGACATCATTCCCTTCTTGGTAGTTGGCTTGGGTGCTTGTGAAATTGCTGCCTTCCTATCGTCATCTAATGTTCTACCCTCCTTGGATACCACATATCCCAGGTACTTGACCTGTATTCTCTGTAGTTGCAATTTATGCTTGCTTAATTTATGTCCCTGTTCTGCTGAATATTTCAATAATGCTATTGTATCTTCCCTACATTGCTGCTGGGTAGGGGCCGCAAGCAGAATATCATCCACATAAAGTAGAACTTGACTGGCCCCAGGTGGAGTAAACACCGGAATGTTGCTAGCCATCTCCTGTGCGAATATCGTTGGACTTTCACAGTATCCCTGCGATAGCCGGGTATGGCTGTATCTGTTGCCCTGAATGTAAATGCAAAACAATACGGACTATCTGGATGTATAGGTATTGAAAAGGAAGCATAGCTTATATGTACCATGGTAAGATACTTCTGTGGCGGGTTCATAGCATTCAATATAGTGTGTGGGTCTGGCACCATCGGTACCCTAGGTATTATTACATGATTTACAGCTTGTAAATCCTGTACCATCCGCCATTCCCCCTTTGCTTTTCTATCAGAAGATACAGGGGTATTGCATGGTGAATAGTGATTACTTTGTAGATGGGGAATTCTCTGTGACTTTCCAGATATCTTCTGGTGTCCACGGTCTATACACTAAGGGAGTTGGGTCCTGGCCTTCCTGTCCTGCCTGAGGGTTCGGTACTTCAATTAATTGACAGATATCCTCACTCTGTTCTAGTGACTCTCTTCTTACTTGAGTGTCCCTAGGTATTTTACGAGTTCGGGATGTGGTTTCAATAGCTTCTCTTACATTTGGTCATTGTGATACCTCTGTTGCCACAGGATAACGTGGGGGGGACTAGCCTGCCCTCCCGCTTCATATCCTGGATGTGGTATCGGAGGTGGTAGAGGGGGGGGCTGTCGCTACTACTGTATTATTATCTTCTTTGTGTACTATGATGCTTTCGCATTTTTAGTGTTCTGTTCCCTTCGGTTCACTACCTCAATCCACCTATGTGCTTGAGGGATACCCAATTGTTGCTGTCTTTTCGCCTGCACATCTTAGGGTTGCCACCTTTTCAAATGCACAAAGTGGGACATTAGTGTTAGGAACGTGTGATTTTGCAGGGCAAAACATACCCACGGCCAGTACAAAGGACAGCAATTCACTTTTTGCCAGAATAGCAACCTATTCTTGTAGCATTTGAGTTGCTTATTCTGTTTATTATGATATTTTGGTGTTTCAGATACAAAATAACTGTTTTATGCTACCATTAAAGAAGATATAGGAAATATTTTTGTCCTAAGATATCAGGACATTTGCCATTTGTTCAGTTTGTTTGCAGGACACAACTGGCCAAAGAGGGACTGTTCCTCGCAAAGTGGGACAGGTGGTTACCCTCGAACATCTGCGTTACATTTTAAGTGATTCCAATGTTTCAGTAACGATATTTTGTCTAATATACCATCAATGTCATATTTATTACCCCATTTTGCAGAATATCTCACATTATGTGCTCTCTGCAATTGCATATACTTCACATCACCCGTCAAACGCGGATCACACGATCTGTTTGTGCACTAATCTCCCATGTCTTCTACACGACTGTTACGTAACCCTTCTCTCGTACCATGTGGTATCTCCTTCCCTGTATCCACTGTAGTGTCTACAATGACTATTTACTCTACTCTGTGTTCCCCTGATCTATGTCCAAATTTAAAACTACTTGGATTGGTCTTCGACCTGCTATCACAACTGTTAACAGAAACACAATGTAGCCTGGTCCCTGATCTACAATAGAGACAAAGAGGCAAACTCTCCTTACCTGAGCCTCCTGTTTATGACTGCACGTTCGTTTTCTTCTTGGGATCCAGTTTTCCGCTTTTCAGCCACAGATCAGACAGTGGACAGCCTCTTTACACACAACAATTCAGTCGGAGGTCTTTTCACTCAAGAAGAACCATTTAGGCAAATTCTCCTGCGCAGATGTCTAACCACCCATGCACTCTGACCTGTAGCTTACCAAGGGAATTCGCTAAGAAGGACCACAATGTCAAATAAGTTGTTAAAACCAGACTGTAGAAATCAGTAGGCTTTTCTAAGTGACAGTCAATAACACAGGAAGCTCGGGTTCACAACGTTTTAGTAGTGTACACAGGCAGGCAAAAACTATACAGTCCAAGTATGAGAGTTTTGTCTGACTCTATACAGTAAGCAATTTCTTTATATAGTGTTTACAATCAGCTTTTGCCCACCTTACTGACGTGGTCAGTCACAGGGCATTTCCATCACTATGGTCCGCAATATTCTATTCATACGAGGGTGCTGAGGTCATGCTTTTAAAATGTTTTCCCATGAGAATAACACAGCCTTGCAAGGCACCTGGTCAATTACAGTGTCCTTCTGTAATTGTTGCTGTTTCAAGGACCCTGGACTGTTCCGATACAATAGTCAGTTCATTTCTTAATACGCTCCTTTGTCTCTCTGGTAAGGAGTTGTACTGTATCTTCGATAGAGCTCACAAGGCCATCCTCCTCAGGGGAAGGGAGGATGTTATACATGTACATACATTTATTTTTCTGTAACCCAGCAGATAATTAATGCTGAGAGACATAGGCCTGCTGAACTGGTTACTGCCAGGGTCAGAGTTCGATCACACTGCAGCTAAGCTTCACCAATTACATGCATGATCATTTCTACTGCCATATTGTACAGTACAATTCAATGCATTATATAGTATTTTGCTTCTAAACTGGCACTTCATATGTGTTTCTATATATATTTTTCTAACAACATCCATCCGCCATATGCATGTTGTTCCGCCCTTTACCTTGACCGTGGGTGTTTGGCCATCCAGCAACGCTACTCTCCACATGTGATGTCCCACCTTCTCCTTCTGTGCCTGTGGCACCCTGTTAGGACGTCCTGTTTGGTAGGCACATGTTCCGCTATATGTGTTTGACTTGTCTGCATAGCTAATCATCGGTGCGGTGGTTCAACATCCCGACTTGTCCACATGTGTACAGTTATGTGCACCGTGGCGTGTGCAAACCTATAGGGTTTGGACGGGTACATACCACATGCGGGATGTACACATTCTGCAGACACATTCACATGCAGCCATTTCCATATCTGTACCTGAGGTGGGTTGGTGACATGTGGGGTACATATTTGCCCGCGTGGCACTGCCTAAAACAATACTTCTTAACACATTTCAGGTATGCCCATTGTGTGTAGGTGTGTAGCTGCACAAGGCTGCTAGCTGGTTTGGGTGCACAGGCGTACATGGGTGGGACTTACATGCTACAATGGGGCTATTGTGTATTACATTTGCATGCATGGGTTCTGCTTCTGGATATTACGCTTAGACATACGCCGTCCTGTGTATGCGACTTAACATGTTGTTGTGTGTGGGACATGTTGCTATGCACATGTTTGCCTGTGTTTAGGTATCTTGGTTCCTTCCTGTTGTTATGTCGACACAGCTACCCGGCTGTGTACTCTCACTACTGCTTGTGACCATTATGGTTGACACCTTTTCCAATGCCCATAGTGGGACATCTTTTGTGGTAACATCGGATATTGCAGTACAACACATACCCACAGCAAGTGGAGTTGACAGAACTTCACTTTTTTGCCATAATATACGCTTATTCTGGTAGCATTTGGGTTCCTTATTCGGTTTCTTATGCCATGTATGTGTTTCATATACAAAATATATGTTTTATGCTACTATTACAGGTATATTGAGGGAATATTTTGCCCGGAAATCTCAGGTCATTTGCCATTTTTCGATTTTGCGGGACACAACTGTCCAATGAGGGACTGTCCATAGCAAAGTGGGACAGCTGGTAACCCTGGTGACCATGCCCATGTCGCTACTGGGGTTGCCACCTTTTCCAATGGCCAAGGTGGGACATTTTCGGCACTCACATCAGATTTTACAGGCCAACACATACCCACGGTCACTACATAGCATAGAACTTCACTTGTTTGCCTAAATAAAAGCTTATTGTTGTAGCAGTTTGGTTGCTTATTCTGTTTCTTGTGACATTTAGGTATTTTAGTTACGGAAATAACCATTTCATGCAACCATTACATTAAATACGGGATATAATTATGTCCTACAATCTTGGCACATTTGCCATTTTTAATATTTTTTATCGGGACACAACTGCCCATAGAGGGACTGCCCCTCGCAAAGTGGGACAGGTGGTAACCTTAGTCGCTACTCCTATGTCGGTGTGGCGCGCTGACATGCTGCGGGACACCTTCTCTGGGTATGCCCACTGACGGTGCATTGCGGGACGAACACGGTGTTACGCGTATCCTTTGTTCCTTGGACGGGTACACTTAGGGCTTCGTGGGTTGTGTTTGCTTCTCCTTTTGTTGGGACGGGTACTATGTTGCATACTCTGCGTGCGTTTCATTCTGCACGGGCCCTGGCTGGTGACATTACTATTATGGGCGGACTGTGGCAGTCAGCACTTTAGGTTGCTCATCACCTGCCGGCTTAGCCACGCCTCCGGACGCATCCTACTTGGGCTCGCTCACATACACTACGCACGTGTCTGTGGTTGCGGCGCGCACTCATTACTATGCATATGGCGCTACTACGCCGACTATTCACTGCACCGCCAGCGCAGGCCTTACACCGGCCTTGCGCCGAGCTTCATGAATCCCAGGGTCTATCTTCCAACACCATACATGCTACCCTAATATATTGGCCTTTGACAATACTTCTTTTTTCGTATTTAGGGCGATCACTTGTATATTAACGATATGAATTAGAAAAAGTATTTTTTTTTCTGTAAAGGGTAGATTTAAACCTTTTGTCCTTATCCAGTTTATGTATGGTAACAGCTAAATAATTTACCACATTACAAGAAATAATGTGAGTAAATTTCAAAAATGTTATATGTTTTATATATTCAGTGAACTTCATTAATTTAATCTCACTATCTACCAAAAATACAAATGCCATCCAAATATCACATATAGAAGTTCCAACTTTTAGCATATGGTGAATTGATTAAATAGATATGTTCCCATACTTTTAATACCATAGTTACATATATTGGGGTACAAGTCACCCCATCTCTACTTCTTTGTCCTGTTTAAAAATTCACCATCAAAATAAATGAAACTATTTTAATATAACCTCCATAAATTCTAGAGTTTATTTATTCTCTACTAAATCTTAAAATCTAGAATAAATAAGTGCCTCTTCAAACCACTTCATTCCTATATCATGAGGTATAGCAGTAAAAAGATCCCCAATATCAATTGTAACAAAATCATATTTTCTTCATATAGTGTTTTAATATGAGATTAATAAGATTTAAAACAAGATTCAAAATAATATGTATACATGGTAGTTTAACATATAATATTTTAAACTTATAATTTTTATTTTGCTACAAGGTGTATTTTTAATCATTGCGGTATAATGTTACTAACAGAAATGACATGGATGGGAAGATGTGTTTAAATGTGTTAACTGAGTGATTTGTGGTTATTTTGATGAACTGATAGTCTATGGATGAAAACACTGTAGTTAATTATGTGTTAAAGTTTAAATACAGTATATATTTCTGTTTTGTTGTACTTCATTCATCCACACTGGTAAGTGTGAAACTATTTGTGGTTTGGGTGGCTTACTTTGCATTTATTCTAGTCATTGGAAGAGGTTACATATCTGTGGAGAGTAGTCCTGGCTTTTCCTGTTTCCCATTCAGGGAAACAGTGGATAGTGAGTGGATGATTCCAGATACCAATTCTCTGTTGGGTGAATTTACTTAACTGATTAATCTACTTTCCCAATCTCTTTTGTTGGAAAGATCAATGAGCTGGGATGTTACACTGCCTTGTAACCAGAAAGCACTTGGCAACAGAGGCTATGACATGTCGAATACTCAGGATACTGTTCAAAAGGATCCATTACCTATGCAAAGGAAAGGAGGTGGCTTTGGGGTATAGTATGAACAGAGTACAAATGGTGATAATGGTCTACTTACACCTACAGCCAGAATAAATGAAGGAACAGGAGATTGTTCTATATTTTCAAAGGATGGCAATTCGCAAATCAAGTTGCAACCATGGGATTTGAGGAAAGAACTTGAGACGATAAATAAAGATGGTGAGACTAGACTTGAATGGAATGTTGGTGCATTTACTAAAAGAAAAGATAATATGTATAAAGCATATCAAAGATATGAATATTTTGATTTAGGTACTTGGGTAACGGATACGTTTTTATTTTATTTTCATTCCAACTAGCAGAATGATGTTACAGTTATGCATTAAGGGCATTTATTTATACTGAAGGACTCTATGTTAAAATGTGAAACTTTAAAAATGGACAATTGTTATTTGAAGGAATGCACCAACTATAAAATAGTACCATGGGGTTAACGGTTTATAAATACACTAATAATGTGGTAAAGGGGAATGCATTTCATAAAGAACTTATCAGTATGTTTGATAGATGTGGTTTTGACATTATGAGGGCTATTATTAAACAGAACAAAATAGAAATGGAAGGGCTGTATAGAGACACTGAATGCATTAACAACATACAAAAAGATTTATTATTTACTGTAGACAAGGAAAAATAAAACTATTATGAGATAATGAAATTTATTGATAATAAATGCTTATATATTCAGAGAAGAAAGCAAAACAAACTGGAGAGGGATCACATGGAATATGAAGAGAATAGAATGTATCCAAAGCTCTGATATTTTAAATTTAATTTTAAACCTGGTATTAGATTGGGTAATAAGAATTACACGTGACATTATGAAACATAGCAAGGAACAACAGATAGAGAAGATGTGACTAGTTCCAATAAAGAGTTTCATGAGACATTTCAACAATGATAATTTTGATATTCATCACTTTTAGAGTATCTCCCCCTCAGGAGGTCCGAAAGGTTAAAGAACAGGAATGTACAAGCAACCCATTACAGAAACCAATGGGGATGGGAAAAGTACAGCAGAAGAAAAAGAAAAGGGGAGGAAGGGAGAGAGCAAAGAGTTAACAAGGCTCTATTCAGGGTATGCAGAGAAAAGTAGCAGTATTAATGATGCTATTCACACTGAAGTTTGTATTAATATTTTTAATAATTTTAGATTTTTAATTACAGTAACCTGCCTTTAGAGAAGGTAAATTTTAGATTATTAATAAAAGGGTTTAAATGTATCCCTACTAAAATGTGATATAAATTATACACTTACTGATCTTAAATAGTTTCTTAGGAAAACAAAATTCTTAAAATTTTATATCCTAATGAAAGATTAGCTCCTCAAGAAGAATCATTAAAGAAGAAAAGTATTTTAATCCACCCCTTCACCCCAACTGAAAAATGTTAAGGTGACAGTGGAACAAGATATGAGAACTTATATTAACAATAATAAGATATGGATTTATAATTTTGAAAAGGAGGAAAAACTCTTACTTGAAAATTTAAGAGATAATAAATATTTTAGGATTAATAGGCCTGATAAGGGTGGGGGGGTGGTTATAATGGTTATAGTACAATATACATGTAAAATAATGGAAATGTTACTTAATGGGGACAAATACCAGTATCTAAAAATGAAGTTAGTATAGCTTATTCTAAGGTTGATTATTTAAAAGATCTTTTACTTCAATGGATTATTAATAGTGAATTGTATAATTTTCTTCACATAGAGAAGACTATAGTGCCATCAATATTTGGAATTCCCAAAGTATATGTAAGAATATTCAAAATCTACCATTAAAGACAATAATTGCATACAGTGGGTCAAAATCTCACCCATTGTCAATGTTGTGGATTATAAATTGAAAAGGTTTTGGATGATAATTGGTATTTATTTAAAGATTCTAGGGATTTTCTAAACAGAATTAATAAGACACTGTATGAAGAAAATATGCTTTTTGTTAATTGATTTTGTGGATAGTTTTACTGTTATACCTCATGATATAGGAATGAAATGATTTGAAAGAGGCACTTATTGATTGTAGATTTTTTAGATTCAGTAGAGATTACATTAATTCTAGAATTTATAGAGTTTGTATTAAAATAATTTCATTTATTTTGATGGTGAGTTTTTAAAAAGAACAAAGGAGTAGCAATGGTGGTAATTGATGGAAGATGCAAATATGGTATTAAACATATAGGACCATATCTATTTACTCAATTCACCATTCCTCCCACATCCCAAAGGCATGCTGCAGGTGGATTGGACACTCTAAATTGGCCCTAGGTGTGAGTGTGTGCATGTGTGTGCCTTCTGTGGAAGGCTGGCAACTCGACACCATAAAACTCCACTGCCAATCATGAGTGGACAAGGTGATCCGCTGTGGTGACCCCTAATCGGGAAAAGCCAAAAGAAGAAGAAGGAGAAGACCATACGCTAAAAGTTGGAATTTCTGTAAGCAATATTTGATGACATTTATATTTTTGGGTAGATACTGAGGTTAAATTAATGGAGTTCATTGAATATATAAAACATACAACAACAATTTTGAAATTTCCATAAAATATTTCTTATAATGCTGTAAGTTCAAATCTGCCCTTTACAGAAAATACACTTTTTCTGATTTATATCTTACAAGTAACCATTCTAAACTCCAAAAAAGTATTATAAAAGGCAAATATGTTAGGGTAGCATGTATGATGTCTGAAGATAATGATTTTATAAAATAATATGAAAATGTAAAAAAAAAATGTGCATTAAGAGATTTTATCCAAGAATTTATGTAATGATATATTAGAGGAGAACAAAATATTCCCCAATATTTTTTTCTTTTTTTTTTTTTTTTTTTTTTAGCATTCCCTAATATTAGGGGTAGGTGGAGATGAACACAAAGATGAAAATAAAATGAACAACTTTTTTTATGAGGCAAACATTTTGAATTATAAGTCAGATACCAATAACATGTTTTCTAGAATTTCAGGCGTACCATGGATTTTTTCTAAACCAATTACCTTAATTTACACAAGATGGCAAAATTTGAAGGATATCCTACAGAGTAAAAAGAAAGCAGAACCAACAACTGCACGTAAAATGGCTGGAACTTATAAATGTGGCTTTTGTTCCCAGTGCCCATATTTGGCAAAAGTACATCATATTAACATTACATCCAGAAATAAAAACATATATAATAAGTAACAATATAACTGCAATAGTAAGGGAGTTGTTTATATTGCATATTGTATGGAATGTCCTTCTTTTTATGTATGTAAATCAGAATGAAAAGAAAAAGTATATGAACATATGTGTAATATCAATAAGGGACATTATACAAATGCTCTGTATAGACATGAAAAAGTGTGTGCAAAGGGAGATTTTAAGTTCTTTGTAATTGAAGAAGTGGGTATAAACCCCAAAGGAGAACCATGGGACACAAAGATTGAATACAGCCAACTATATTGGCAGTTATTTTTAGAAAAAGTTCTGCAATTGAATGATTCCATATCTATACCCCTGTATTAAAATTGAGAACAGTTAATTTATAAGTATGTTATAACTATTAGATATCTACAAATATTTATTTATGGATCGTTGGAATATTAATATACATGCTGGATCATAATAATAATTTATAGTGAAGTATTTATCTTATTAATACAACATATCTATACAGGTTCTTGTATATTTTATTTGCCCATTTTTAATTATATTCATTTATATATATATATATACATATATATATATATATATATATATATATATATATATATATATAAAACATATGGAATAATTTTAATGTACAACTTTTAATACATAACCTATGGCAATTTTATCTACAACCTACAGTGGTTTTGCTACTTAAAACAGAATGATATTTCTTATATGGGAGAAAGATTTATACCCTGGTACAGATACTTTAATACCCTGGTTTAAATATATTATAAGCCTGTTTGTTACTTATCCTTCAATTATTTATAATAGGAATTGAATTTAGAACAACATTTAAAATAAGATTTAAAACAAGATTGAAAATAATATGTATACACTGTAGTTTAACATATATTTTAAACTTTGAAGTTTTAGTTTGCTATATATGTATTATATAATGCATATTTTTATTCATTTCAGTTTAATATAATTAACAGAAATTATATGCATTGGAAAATGTATTTGAATGTTTTAATTGAGTGATTTGTGGTTATTCTGATAAGTCCCAGTCTAATGATGAAAATGCTATAGTTAATTTTGTATTAAAGTTTAAATAAAGTATATCTCTGAGCTTCGTTGTTGGATTTCCTTCCATAAGTGCAACACAGTTTGTGGTTCGAGTGGCTTAGTGCACTTATTCTACTCATTGAAAGAGTTTATACATCAGTGTAAAAGACATAAGAGCAAGCCACTTCTCACTTCTATCAATCATTCTGTATGAATGTATAGCACCCATACCATAAGATGGTACACATCAGTATAAAAGACATAAGAACAAGCCACCTCTCACTTATATCAGTCATTTTGTAAGAATGGATAGATCCTATACCATAAGATGAAGTGATGATCAACTCTCTGTTAACTAAAAATTGAACCAGCACTTTGGCATGTTATAACAGCATTTTAAACTTTTGAAATGATTTCATTTTCTCAAGGCCAGAAAACATTATTGAATAAAAATAATGCAAAGGGTTTAAAATGGTTGTAAGAGTTGGCAAGCCTCTGTAATAATAATATTTCAGTAAGTGTAGCTACTCAGTGACATTTATAAGAGGTGAACATATGAATCAACCACAACAAATGTTACCTAATTCTCTGCAAGGTTTAAACATTGTACATTTATACATCACAAACATACTGTATTTCTTTTGGAAAAATTGGTATTTGTCAAGTGCAAACATACTTCCTTCAGTCTTTTAACTTTTAGGATCTGTGGGTACAGACCCAGTAACTAGGATATCATACAAATAAATAGCACCATGTGGCCTGCCTTTCTCTAAACTTTCTATAAATTTTGTGATATATAGCAGACTCAGATGACATTCCAAATGATAGTTTTATGTAAACATTAATTTAGGGGTATTTATGATTAAGTATTTCCTAGACTAACTAGCCAAAATCATTTATTAATAAGCCTGACTCATATCTAAATTTGAAAACTCTTACTCAAATGACAACAATTAAAAAAGGTCTTTCAAGTATGTTCTGGAGATACTAATTGATTAACTGCTAACTTAAATTGTCCACACTGCCTAGTAGCTCCTTTATGTTTCTATATAGGTACCATGGGCACAGCCCATTCTGACCATTTTACAAGTCCAAATGGAGAGATGAAAAGTCAGCAAGAAAAGGAGAGTAGAAGTGCTGAAACTGAATTCATTCTCAAGTCTTGGTGAGTACCTTAATGAGGTGGGCCCTGTTTTCTACAAAATCTCATCAAGGTGACACTGATATATAGACTGTACTTATATAGAATATATCATGGACAGAAGTATGTCAAAATTAAAAAAGATAGTGGGTGCACAAGACCCAGGATAAAAAAGTGCTCAATCCTGGTAGGCATACTGGTGCCACGACTGGAAAAAATGACAGTGTAGAATCATCAAAATATGAAAACATTCCTACAATAGGACAAGGCTAGGCCCAGGGGAGGATGGCCCTCTTATTGTAGAAGAAAGTTGCATCCCACAAAATCCCAAAAACTGACAGGCCAAAGAAGAGCCATAAAGAAGACAGAGTGGACTATTGAGGATAAGAAAGAAATTATGGATTGTTACTATTATACAAAAAAAAAACAGAATTTCCAAACACAAGATATACAAAAAGATTAAGAGATAAATTAGAGGAAAGAAAATGCTTCCACAAGAAAAACTGTCAGAAGCTTCAAAAAAAATTGTGGTCATTAATACAACATTTTTTTGAAAAACAGTATATAGACCAAAAAATTTTGATCAATTTGAAAAAAGAAGCATCTGAGGAATTGTGAAAATATAAACACGAAAACCTAGATATTTTTGAAAAGTATAAAAAAGAAATATGGACATGGGAAAGAGAGATTTGTTATGGGGCAATATTTATGCAAAGGAGAAAGCGAAATTAATCAACATAAAGAAGGGAGCCTCAAAGATATTCAAAGAGAAATATAGGCAAAGGCATCCAGACATGGAAAATTTCACAACAAAAAAATAATATCTCAAAGAGGGAATGTAGAAAAGCAGATTAGTAAAGTAGAAGTAAAAGAAAATATAAGTTGAAGTTATGGAATACCTGCAAAGTGAAGGATTTGATTTAAAGGTCTAACACAGGTTACATTACAGCATGCTGGAACGAGTCCCCAAATTAAGGAGAAACAGGAAGATCAGGAGATGTCTGAAGAAAAAATATGGACATGGGAAAGAAAAAGAGAGTTAATATGGTGTAATATCTATGCAAAGGAGAAAGCAAAACTAATCAATAAAAAAAGAAAGCACCAAAGATATTTGAAAAGAAATACAGGGAAAGGAATCCGGACATGGGAAACTTGACAATACAAAAAATAAGAAGGCAAGGAGGATAAATAAAAAATGAGATCAGTAATGGAGGAGTTAAAGAAATAGAAACTAAGCTGAAGGATTCAGTGTAGAAAATCTAATTCAGAAAGCACCACAAAAGGATTGAGCAATGGAACTTCAAATTAAGGGGAAGCAATTGGCCAGGTGTCATATGAAGATATTTTGGAGCCTTCTAAAGAAAGTGAGTATAAACATTCATTTGAAACTGGATGGCAAGGGAAGGAACAGGAAACTTTGGAGACTCTGACACAGTTAATGTTGAGGAGTGATAGGCCAGCGAGTTCTCATATGTCAGAGCAACAGATGACAGGGGATGAAATTGAAGAGAATATGCCACAGGAAGCGGCAATAGAACTTCTATAGAAAGCCCACAGGAAATGAAAAACAAAAAATGCACCCTCAGTTTAGAAGAATACAAGCTAAGAGAAGAGTTGCTTGACTCAATAGACATAGATAGACATATTAAGATCAATGAAAGAAATAGACTGCAACAGGTCAATAAAACCCAAAATGTCAGAAGTATGATAAAACAAATTATCACAATAATTAGGATTGTCCATAGAGCATGCGATATAACAGAAGTAAACAGGATATATTACTGTGCAACTAAATTAATAACTGATAAAGTTCTACCACAAGAACACAGGGTAGTGAAGGAGATAAAGGGGAGAAATTGAATACCATCATGGAAGTATTGAGTAGAGAAAACTATAAAGCAACTAAGACAAGAAGTGTCACTGTTAGAATAGTATAGAAGAGGGAACAGATCAACAAAAATACTTAGAGCAATACACATCAAAAAATCCCAAGGAAATTTCTCACAAGAAACACAATCAAGCCTCATGACAGGAACCACACCAGGATAAAAGATAAAACAATTTATTACTGCTTCTGGTACCTCGGCTTTTTGCCGTCATGGAATACTACATCATAAAAATCACATCCTTATATACACCAGATACTAATTCATTAAACAATTAAGTAACACTTAATAGAATTAATACTTCACAAAAATGGAAACCTAACATCATTTGATTTCAAAAAACCTAACCTTTCCCCACGTTCCAAAATCTCACATAGGTCTTCAGAAAAAGTCTGAACAGGATTATTAGATAATTTGCTATAATAAATTTCTTCAAACAAAATTTTGTGAACCATTTCATCATACTGTGATCTGTTCATCACTACCCAATTACCCCCTTTATTAGCAAGCTTGAAAATCACTTTAACCAAATTGGAGAGTCCAGTAGCTGCTCATTTCCTCCCCAAGCATGAGGGATCATCCAGTAGTTTGTTTTTCAGTGTTCTGGCACAACCTTCAGCTAGCATGGGTAATTTTAAAGGGGAACTCAATAGATTAGAGTGCAGAATGGTTATTAATTTTCATACATTATTTCCCAGTGGCATGAATTTGGATAATAACATCACTTTTTAAATGTTATTTTTTTATATGTAACTTTGTGGGGGATTTGTATGTTTGTACTAACTTACATTAATATATTATAGAATGTTAGTATTTATTGTCTGTTTCTCTTTAAGATTTTTCATTGAGGGTTTCCATTTTTGTGAAGTATTAATTCTATTAAGTGTTTAATTAATTGTTTAATGAATTAGTATCTGGTGTTTATAAGGATGTGATTTTTATGATGTATTCCATGAAGGCGAAAAGCCGAAGTGCCAGAAGCAGTAATAAATTGTTTCTTCTTTTATCCTGGTGTGGCTCCTATTGTGAGGATTGATTGTGTTGCTTGCAACAAAAATACTTAGAAAGACAGATATGATAAAGCAATGAGCAGTACTAGAACATATCAGGATCTGTCATGCATTATCGCAAATAAACTAAAAATCTCAGCAAGGGTGAAAAAACTTAGAAGATATGTAGATACGTATAAAGTAAAAGTACAAAATAAGCAATTTATTGATAACCCAAAAAAGTTTTATAGAGAATTGGGAAACAGGGTAAAAGGAATTGAAAGATCACCAAAAAAGAAGAAATAGATTAATTTTGGAGAAGTATCTATGAAGATCATGTGGAACATAACAAAGATGCTAAATGGATAGAAGTAAAAGAAAGAATAAGAAGTTTAAAGGTACATGATATGAAATGTGATGAAGTAACAGCCAGAGTGATTGAAACAAAGTTAAGAAAAGCCTCTAATTGGAAAACCCCAGGTCCAGATGTAGTACCTAACTTTTGGTTAAAAGTATAAACATCTTTGCATGAAGATTTAGCCATCAGTAAGAACTATTTATATGTGCACCCCGAACAGAAACCAACCCGGCTAACAACAAGAAAGAGTGAACCTGCAAGGTACCCTAAAAATTATAGACCGATTATTTGCCTTCTAACAACGTATAAACTATATACTGGAATGGATGCCGACAGAGTCTATAGTCATTTAGAAGAAAACTCAATTATGACAATAGAACAAAAGGGCAATAAAAGAAAGTCATATGGAACAAAGGATAATTTGATGTTAAATAAAGTCATAAGTGAGAACTGTAAACATGGCAAGAATTTAGGTATGGCATGGATTGACTACAAAAACCATTTGATAGTATCCCACATTCATGGATAAAAGTGTGCTTAAAAATGTATAAGACATACCCTACACTGATCAACTACAATACAGTGACCATGAAACAGTGGCAGACCACTTTGCAGTTAAGCCATGATAAAGGACAAATTATTATTCCAGGGATAAAAATTTAAAGGGGGTTATTCCAGGGTGACTCTCTGTCACAGCTGCTATTCTGCCTTTTCCTTAGCCCATTAAGCTGTCTATGTAACAGCTTAGGCCATGGCTATAATTTGGCTCCTAGAAAACAACAAAGTGTAAAGACTTATCTTCTCTTTGTCAATGATTTGAAACTGTATAGCTCATCAGATGAGGAACTGACAGTACAACTGCAAGTTGTCAAAACCTTTCCAGATGATATAAGAATGTCATTTGATCTTGATAAATGTGCAAAAGCAACCTTTAAAGCAGAAAGACCTGCAGCACCAAGAAAACATCAGTTTGGGACAAGAATGTGACATAAAAGAACTTGAGCAAGAGAGAGTGTATAAATATTTGGGAATTGATGAAGGATCAACAATAAAACATGAATAAATGCGAATAAAACTTAGTAAGGAGTACTTTAGACAAGTTAAATTAATCCTGAAAACAGCGCTGACATCTAGGAACAAAATCCAAGCTATAAACCAATTTGTTCTTCCTGTCCTAACTTACAGTTTTGGAGTGATTGACTGGCCACAAAATTATTTGGATATATTACACAGGAAAACAAGAAGGATGCTTCATGCTCACCAAATGATTTATAAAAATCAGTGCATACCAAGATCATATATTTCCCGTTCAGAAGGAGGGATGGGCCTCCTTGAAATTGATTACATATACAGATGTGTAATCATGGGACGTCACACATATCTGCTGACCTCACAAGAACCAAATGTAGTGAAAGTTTTGAAACATGAGGAGAATAAATCTATGATGACTTCCCTGCTTAGGCTAGCAGAAGCATATTGGCATCAAACAGGAATGGAAATCAAACCACAAGTGGGTTAGAACTAGGCAGCAACTGGAAGTGCCAGAAAACAAAAGAAAGAATATAAGGTGAAGGACCAGATGAGAAGGCATGAAATTTGGAAAATGTATAAATATAGTTGCAAGTATAGAAAACTTCTGGAAGAACCTCATGTTGATCAGGAACGAATGCAGGAATGGTTAAGGAGAAGTGAATTCAAACCAAGCGATGAAAGGTTAATATTGACAGCACAAGCTAGTGGGCTATGTACACATTGGTTTACAAAGTCCATTGAACATTCGGGAGAAACAGACAAATGTAGGTTTTGTAAAACAGAATTGGAAACAGTTGCACACCTCATTGCTGGTTGCAACATGCTAATGGCAGAAGGACTGTATACTGAAAGGCATAATAATGTGGTGAGACTATTGCACTGGGGATTGTGCAAACATTATAGTACTGAAGTGGCTGAAAAACACTGGAAACATGAGCCACAAAGCATCAGAGAAAATGATGAAGTCTACATGAGATGGGATCATTCATTACCAACAGTTCAAAAGATAGATGCTAGAAAACCAGATATAGTAGTCCAAGAAAAGAAGACAAAAGTAGCATTGATCATTAAAATTGCCACATCCAGTGACTACAGTGTCCAGTGTACAGAGAGGCACAAAGTCATAAAATATCAGGATATACAAGCAGAAATGAGAGCAATGTGGAGGAAAGATACCCAGATAGTTCCAATAGTAGAAGAAGCAACAGGTATTATAAAAAAAAGAGTCTTCAATCATACTTAGATATGCTGCCAATATGGGTTCCTAATATGTTATCGAATTGCTGAAACTTCGAAACTGTAAACATCGAACACAGTTAATTGAAGTTTCAGCAATTTGAACTAAAAAAAAAAAAAGAAAAAAATGTCAACAGTTAAATAACTGTTGTAAGCAGGGGGGCAAGTCCTCCTGCACCCCCACCCCCCCACTCTTTAAATATACCAACTCTGAGATCGCACTACAGTGCAGTAAAGGGAAATATTCCCTTCCCGCACTATAGTGCGATTTCGGAGTTGGTATATTTAAAGAGTGGAGGATGTGGGGGGGCGCAGGGCGGCTTGTCCTCCTGCTTACAACAGTTTATTTATGTTGTTTGTTTGTTTTTTTTTACATTTTCAGAATTATGAAACATTAAATATACAAGTTCGATCTTGTAGTGTTCAATGTTTCATGCTTTCGATAATGTAATAGGAACTCTGCCAATACATGTAACTCTGTACGAATTGCAGGAATCATTACTGGGCACATTGTAAGTGCTGCAAAGAGCACTTTTGGCTGACATCAAAGAGTGAAACAGTACTAATTTCATGAACTTTAATCGTACTTTGACTTAGGAATGGGGTCCATTCCCGACATGGTATTAGAAACCCAAAAGATTTGGAGAAATTAAAAAGGGACGTACCATGTGCACAGCCCATTCTGACCATTTTACTGGAGGAATTATTTTCTTTTATTGTTCTGTTTATTTCATATTTTTTTCTTTGAATCTATAGCATTACAAGCTAGTCTGGGTTTGCAAACTCTAGGTTTGATATCTGCTGAAATGTGGATATTGACTGTGATTTTTTTAACATATCCAGTACTTCTGTAAAAACAATTTCATGTTTAATACTTGTCTTCCCTAGGACTCCACCTTCAGGATGTATAGACCTTTTGCTCAATTCCCATCTACTCACTGCCACCTGTCTGATCTCACTCACCTGCTATAGATGCAAAGCATATCTTGAAAAAAATCCCTTTAACAACATTTTGTCAGGGAGCTTGTTCCTCTCTACACCTCCCCAATATAGGGTCTCTGCTCCAGATATCTGTATATAGTGCCTTCATGGTTACCATAATGTTAAGATTAAAAATAACCAAAATGTATGTATATTTCTCACTACCTTTTAGGTACAGAACATATACTGAGCTACAAAGTAAATGAATAAATAAATATCATAAATCTTACTCTATATTTTTCTTTATCTTACACTTTAATGCACAGGACCTGTATTTTGCACCTCTTCCACTGGTACTCACTTTTGTAAAAATTACAGTAAAAGCTATTCTGAATTACAACCTTTACTTAATCTTTCATAGGCTCATAGGTTCATAGGTAGGTACTAGGCTATCGACCAAAGGCCTAAGTAAGCCTAGCCAACAAAGTTCTCTGGCTTACCCCATCCAAGAAAGTTATTTTCCTATGTCCCTGTTGAGCAGAGTCACAGAAGTGATCCCTGCGATCTATTTCCTATTTCCCATCCACTCATCAAGCTTTTTCCTGAAGAGTGCTAATGAAGAACTTTGCTTGACATAGATGGGTAGCTTATTTCAGAGTATGGGAAGTCTCTGGGGCAGGAATCTATCCTTCCAGCCTGTCCTGTTTATTGTGGTGACAAGGTTTAGGTCCGTAGAGCATGTAACTTAGAGGGATTGGGATTTCTTTAGGTGCAGCATGTCCAACAGCTCTGGGTTTGACATAGCTTTATATGTTAGGCAGAGATCACCTCGGAGTAGGCGATATGCGACGGAGTAAAGCTGGAGGTTTTTTGAGACGGTCAGTGTAGAGCATCTGTTTGAGGCCAGTAATCCTCTTTGCAAGGTACTACTGTGGCCTTTCCAGCTGCTGTAGATGTCTTGTGAGGTACATTCCAAAAGGGGCATTGTACTCTATAATGAGTCTAATGAGTGTTGAGTAGAGGGGAACAATGACCTCTTTTTTCCTAGATGAGAACCCTTTTGTGATGAGATGTGCCACGTAGAAGGATTTCCTGACTACTGTGGTGATGTGATTATCAAAGGAGAGACTACTGTCCACCTGGGTCCCAAGGTCTCTTATCACACATTTGGCAATAAGTAGACTGCTGCCTATGTGGTAGTTCATGGGTACAGAGTTTTTACCAAAGGGGATGACAATGCACTTTTTGGCATTGAGCTTGAGGCCATGGCTCTGACACCAGGCATTTGTCTCAGTGTGGCCCTTCTGTAAGATGTCCACATCATATGGGGACTCGACTATGGCTCCTAGTTTGCAGTCATCTGCGAACTTCGTTACCCAAAGGCCTTCTGTGTTAGCCTGTACTTCAGAGAAGTAGATACCAAACAGGAGGGGTCCCAGGACTGAACCTTGTGGTACTCCATTTCTCACTGGTTTGAAGTCAGATTTGGAGTCTGCATCTTTTACAGTGTGGGTTCTGTCAGTGAGCCAGTTGGCAACCCATCTTGTGACGTAGGGATTTATACCAAGTTTTGTGAGATTAGCTATAATTCCAGAATGGGGGATGGTGTCAAAAGTTTTGTCGAAGTCAAGACAGGCTGTGTGAACCACCTTACCCTTGTCTATGACTTTGGTGACTGCCTCAAAGAAGTCGACCATGTTCAGGAAGCATGATCTGCCTTTCACTAATCTGAACTGGGTGGGGTCCAGAGTTTTGGGGTTACCAATATCCTTGTTTATGAGTTCCATGATGATATGTTCCATGGCCTTACAGACCAGGCTCATCAGGCTAATAGGGCAATAGTTCCCAGGATCAGTGGTGGCTCCCACTTTGTGGAGTGGGATAACTGTTGCTGTGTGCCATTCAGTGGGTACAAAGCGTGACATGAGGCTATGATTGAACATGGCGCTTAGGTGGGGAGCCAGTTCATTCTGAAGTTCGTGTAAAATGCAGCCTGGGATGTTGTCCGGTCCCATGGATGCTGTGTTTTTGGTTTTAGAGAGTGCAGCTTTTACCTGCATATATGTGATTACAGGGACTCTGCATTCTTCCTGTATAGATATGGGCCCTTTAGGGGGTGAGATGGGGGAGGGTACAGTTAGCACTGAACATATCTGCCAGGATGTTGGCAATATCAGTTGGTTCTGTAATTTTTGTGCTGTTGTGCTGTAACTCAGAGCAGATCTGGGATTGCCATTGAGATTCCTGACATAGCTATAGAATGCTTTGTGGTTGTCCCTAGAATCAGTGGCAATTTTGTTTTCATAGCTAGCTTTGGAGGATCTTATAAGGGATCTCAGCTTCTTACTGAGGCTGACCAGGGAGCTCCTCCACTCATGGGATTTTACTCTCTTTTGCAACAGTTTCTTCCTTCTTTTGTAGAGTATGTTTATGGCAGGGGACCACCAGATTGGCTTCCTTTTTTTGGAGGATAGTATCTTGGTTCTGTTTGGGATAACATGATCCATGCACTTGTGTAAGTGCTTATACATTGCATTTGTGTAGGATTCAGCAGTCGTAACTGTATTGTCCATCTGCATGGCTGTCATGAAGTTCGCCACTTCTGTCTTAAGAAGCATGAAGTTGGCTTTGGAGAAATTTTTTACCATGGTTTCCTTAATGGGGGGTGGGGGTGGGATGTGGATATCTAGGGTGATTAGCTTATGGTCAGATCTGACCAACGAGGAGTTGACTTCAGGTGTGGAACACCGGTCACTCATGTTGGTAATGACTAGGACTAGGATATTGTTGCTCCTGGTGGGGGTGTGGATAGGTTGATCCAGTGCATCGGAATTTATGAATTCCAGAAAGTGTTGAGTAAAGGAGTTGGTACATGAGTAGTTTTCCCAGTTAATGGTGGGGTAGTTGGAATCACCCATTATTAGGGTGTTTGGTTGAACCCTAATATTTTCCAGTATATCAAGAAAGGAGGAGTGAAAATCCTGGGGCATGGTGGGGGATCTGTAGCAAGCTACAATTTGGATTGCAGTTTTGCCCAGAGTTAGTTGCACTTGGATAACCTCAGATGCATTATGCTGAGCAACTAGCCTGGAGGTGTGGATATTCTTAATGAATATGGACACACCTCTGCCCTTGGTGGTCCGGTCCAGGTTACATGGCCGAAAAGTGTGGCATGAGTTATAGCCTGGAAATGCAGGGGTGCTCTCTGGAGCCCTGAACCAGGTCTCAGTCACTGCACAGATATCGATGTTCTCCATTTTAAGGAGTGCCTCGAGGGAGTGCATTTTGAGATTTAGACTTCTAGCATTGAGTAGCATTACCCTCAGTTTTTGCTTGCCTGTTCCTGTTATGGTAGTGAATTTGTCATTTGAACCTTACCTAAAAAAGGCACTAAAGGGGCAGCAAGAGCCTTAACCAGTATCCAGAATACCAGGGGTGATAGGTGCAGGCCATCTCTGGCAAAGCATCATGGTCTGTCGACCATGTCATTCCAGGCAGACATATACTGGATCCCCTTAGAATGACACCAGAAGCATAGCTGATTGTTGAAGTCCACTGTGATTTCCACTGGTATTAAATGCTTCTTGAGACAGGCATAATGTAGACACCTTACAAAAGTCCCCATATGGTTATGATTTTCTAAGCTGCCTAGTATACATGCATATTGTAAAATGGCAGAAAGCTATTTGTGGCATTTGCTTTTATTTAAAAATGTACTTCATTCATTCATTTCATGCCATAGACACATATCCAAATAGTCATTTGTTTTTGTTAATCACCTAAGCAGTAGTAGAGAAGAATAACATGTAATAGAACTTTTTTTTCCTGTTTAACCAGGAAAACAGACAAAAAAGTTGGTAAAGAACTGCACTATAAACCTATCTCTAGCGTTCATAAAAATTTTAGAAATCTATTACCAGACATTGCATTGCCTCATGTGTACTGTATGGCAAATGTAATAGTTCAAATAATAAATGGTCAGATAAGGAATTAAAAACTAAACAGATGACTTGTAGTAGATCAGAAATAAGAAAGGTGATTTAATCTGACACTCATAACATAAGTCTTTCACCTTGGTTATTGTTTTTGGTGAGACACGTTTGCAATCTTTTTTGATTAGATATCTAGCCTTCCTCTTATGGAGAGAACATAACTGTTGTATGTGCCTGTGTAGCTGAAACATTATCTCACAGCACTTCAGACTACATGGAAATGGCAGATAATGATACACTTTCTTTGAGGCAGTTTATGGACTGTTGGTTCTACTCATTCACATCATAACAAGGCACAATGACAGAATGACTCTTACTACATTACTATGACCACCTTTACTCAATCTCCATGCTCTTTCTCGGTTTTTCCCCATCTTTTATTTCAATTGTCACCATTTTTCTGGTATAATTAGAATAACTTACAATATACTAAAAGTTACAATACAACAAATATTAAGCTCAAAACTAGCAGTTAACACAGAGGACTAAAGCTCTGAACTGTTAATGATCTGCTTTCTGTGTCCATGGTACAGGGTTTGATTCGTTCAACCTTCATTTACCCACTGCTTGACCCTGAGCTAGTCATTTAGCAAGACAGTGATTCCAGCCCACAAGAAGGAGAAGAAAGGTAAAAATTAACCCATGTAAAAAGGTTACTGTCAAACAAAGAAAACAGCTGAGGAGAATTCTTTATGTCTACAGGAAACGAGTTTGGAGCAGGAGGTGATGATGTTTTGGAAAAGACCTGCAGTGCTCACCTATAATGAGACCAAAGGCAGGATGTCTGAGGTGAAACCACTCTTATTTTGAGACTTTAAGTGATAGAAGTAAGAACTTAATTTATGTTTTTATGCTAATAGGAGGCAGTAATTGCCGTACAGTTGGTTATATGGTAAAATACTAAGAATCAAGGTTGTTCTATCTGAAATTGTTAACCAGTATTCCATACAAAGTGTGAGGCAATGATATTACTTCCATTTTGAAAGTGGTATAAACCTACAATGTGTTTTTTTAGGAATAGTACTCAAGTCAGGGGAAAAATATATTCTTGTCTGCTGCGCTTTTGGCCTGTAAAATAAGAAAATGAGTAATTGTATATCAAAGTTTCAGCTGAGCAAGGATTTTGCTAGTGATTGCTGTGCTGTGATGGACCAAAGATGGAAATGTGTCAAATTAAACTTGTAATTATTTATATAATGGTACCTGTAAAATAAATCTACCAAATACAGTGCTGCTCATATTTCTCAACCTCTTAGTGCAAGAAATCTGGGCAAATCCTGACATAATGGGGGACAAAGGCCCAAAAACAGGGACAGATTTTAAATATTGATCTTACAAACTTAGAAAGTTGAATGAATAACAGAATTTGTGTTAGCATGCATTTGCTGAGGGATATGACATCTGAAAGTCAAAGTCATGTCATTATTAGTGACTTCATCTTCAACATGTGTAGCGGAGTTGATTTAGGGTTTTATAGCTACAGGATTTTTACATCAGTCCTTGCTGATTTAGTCTTATGAATGGAACCACCAGAGTGCATCATTTACCTTACATTGGGCAGGATTCACGAAGCCTCCGTGTAAGAGATACAAGGCTTACACGGAGGCTGCAGTTAAACGGTGTGATGTCAGCATGTCATGCATATGCATGAGGGCATGCTGAATCACACCTAAGGCTAACACGGTCCGTGGAAGACAGTAGGGGGCGTGTCCGTAGGCCGAGCCCTGCAAGTGGACACGCCCCCAGAAGAGTAAAAGTGCCCAAAGTAAACACCCACGACAGAGTACATGGAAATGTGAATAAACACAACACAACACATGCCCCCACAGACTATGAACATAAAATATATAAATGAACATGTTATATATTTTTTTAAATTGTAAAGATGTTTGCCCGTGAGTGCGCTCGTTTGCGCGGACGTGCCCGTAGCTTAGCCACAGTTAGCAGTAAATGGAAAAGCATATAAGAACTAACTATGCAAAGTAAACCAAAAAGCAATAGCATAGCAGTAGAGACGTCGGCTGAAGAGCAGGCAGTCATGGTTCGAGCCCCCACAACATCAATTGTTCTTTTTAGTAAAATAAGCACAAAACAAGTCCCTGACATATATGTACACATATAAAATTATATTTTATGTAAAATGTAATGAAATAGGCCATTTATTTTGAAGAAATGTGAGATAACAAAATAATAAAAAATGCCAGATGTGCCTGTAGCTGAGCTACAGTTTAACAAGGTGAGTGCATCTGCCCGTGGGTGAGCAGTGGTTTAACAGATGTAAAATGAGTGCCCGAAGGTGAGCAGTGGTTTAACATGCTGAAACTGTGTGCCCCTAGCTGAGCTGAGCGTAATATATGTGCTGACAGTCAAATGAAGCGTAAACCAGCGTAACCCATTTGCGAGGAGCTGCGCACAGCGCCAAGCTAACCAACAGGCAACGTTGAGCAAGCTGTAACAAAACTGCCTTTACACAGACACACCTCTAGCCTGTCTAGACAGTCATAAAATATAAAAAGCAGTGGCCAGTTTCGAACCCAGGATACCATGCACCATAGTCAAGGTACTGAACCACTAAGCCATAACAGCTGTACTTAGAAATGCAGTAATAGCAAATATATAGGAATGAATAGAAAGTGGAGCATGACAAAGCAGGTTTTGTGAAGCTGATACAATTCCAAAATGGCCAATCACAGATAAGTGCGGGAAAAACGGCATATATAAGCCCCATAGGCGGGAATACACAGCATAAGCGATTGTAGAACTAACTTGCAGCCAGAATGTCAGGAGTAGGTGAGGGTAGTTGCTTTTGGGCACAGAGGTGAGGCGTTGAGGAGTCCAGATATATGGTATGGCTCCTAGTCCATAATTCTGAGGCCCAACTCATGCAGGGCCAGGTCCTGTGGGGAGCATATAGGGCTGAGGCGTGGGACCGGTTGGCTCATGATCTCACCAGTGCCACAGGGATTCCAAGGACTGGTGAGCAGGTCCGTCACCACCATGCGGACCTGAAGAGACGTAAGCAGGACCAACTGAACCTTTGGATCCAGGAGGCCCGGCAAATGCCCAATGCCCCACTACTGAGCAAGTTACATTTAATTATGTATGTAAGAAATTACACTAGCTGATATTATGGAGATGTGTATTCCAATATTACTTCATTTATATTACAGCTGCAGGTGTCCGTTCTGTGAACCGCAGAGCCTAGGGCGATAGGCTGGTGTGGTTGCACCACCAGGCAGGTCAGTAATCCTCTCCCAGTAACTGTAAAGAAATATAAAAGTATGACAGTTAGCAAAAGAGTGCAGTGTAGTCACTAAGTAATAAAATGTGCAAGTAACAGTGTAAGAGTGTTTGCAAGTATTGCTTGATTACAAAAGTGTGTTTCAGTCTGTAATCCAAATAGAAAAATGAAAATGTCTGAAATAAAGTCTGAAATAAAGATGCCCCACCTGTAATATAATAGTACACAACCTGCAGCAGGCTGAAAAGGACAGCTGCAGAAGATGAGCAAATCACATGTGTGAAATATATCCCTGTTGAAATACTGAAACATGACAGAAGTGAGACTGCTGGAAAGGATTGTAATAACTACAGGTAAAACATGTCAATAAAGCCTAGAAGTAAGTACCATCCTGAATAGTAAAATTAAAACAAGTGAGAGAGTGTGAGAAAGAGTTATGAATCCACCAATAAAGTAGTAATAACCCCTGAATAAAGTATACTGCAGTCAGTACAGAATGAAATGAATGTGACAAGCAGAACCAAACTGCGAAATGTGTTCAAAGTGTTGTTGCAGCTGGAATGTGTATCCCAAAATCTGGATATGTTGCTCTCAGTCTGCAATATGCAGATAGTATGATTGTCTGAAATACCAAACATCCACAGTTGTCTATACCTATATAAAGCAAATGTAGAGGATGATGTAGCTGAACAGAGCCAGATATGAACGTGTATGAATAACAATAAAATGTATATTGATGTAGCAGTAACAGTCCTATCGCCAACTTGAAGTAGTTATCATATAGGAAACTGTAGTTAGAACAGTAGTGTGTATATATCTGCAGCTATTAGAAATGTACAGCATATGTATTGGTATTTGAAGGTGTTAATTATATTTTCTTCACCCTACCCTATAACCACATATAATCCATTCCACGTGAAATTGGTATGTGCAATCACAATTAACACCCCTGGACATTTGTCCTGTTGGGTCATACATATTTGCATGTACGTTGATGCATCTGCCCTGTTCATACATCTAAACCTGATGGCCTGTTGCCATCAATCAACCATGCATGTTGTTGGACTGTGTATTGCTGTTCAAATTATGCATGTGTTATGCTCGCTGTTCAGTGGTGTGAATATCTGGGTGTTTGGTTAATGGGAATACTAATGCATGCTGTTACAACTAATTGCGAATGGTATTGTATGTTACTAACCCAAACTGTCATGACATAATGCAAAACATAGGACGACAGGGAAGGCGGGTTCCAGCGGACCCACCTCTCCCAACTCAGCTGGCGAGTGCACCTGGCACTAGTGCCCAGTCTGGACCCTCCTCCGGTGGCCCTGTGCCACCTGCGGGTGGAAGCGCTGCAGGGGATGGGGCCCTTCCCCCCTCTGCAAGTGTGGCCGGAGAAGAACCACCACTCACCCTCTGTAGCGTACGGACTGTGGTGCGTAGGGAGATATGGGACTCTGTTCTTGGGCCCCTATGCCAGCTTGAGGCACAGGCGGCACAACTTACGGGCATGCCTGTTGCCCGGCCTACACAGCCCCCAGCACAGCCCCATCCTGGGCAGTGAAGGAACAGTGGCAAATGCCCATGGGTGGGGATATCAGTTCCACTGTTGCCATCTGTGGGCTCATGGGCTCTGGATATCCAAACATCCATCCCCGTCAATTGTGTAACCCCCCACATGTGTCATACACCACCCCTGTATGCGTCTTGTTTGTCTTGTCTGTTGACCTACCCAACCTACCTCCCCAGCTATATCGACTTCCTTTACCTGACATACCACTCTCACCTGAAAAAAAAAAAAAAGAAAAAAAGGGCACTCTGTACCCACAAAAAAAGTACGCCACAGACATAGCTGCCCATTCTGTACACATGTCTGCTGGAAATAGAAACTATCAATTACAATTGGCTGTACAACAAGTATTATTGTTGTCCTGACACCTCTCTCAGGGGTGGAAGGTTTCAAATGTCACACCAAATTACAAACATATGCACAGCTGTTGCTGATGAAGAAATGGGCAGCTATGGGCCTTACCTACATCCCTCCTGCAAAACCCAAGCTTGTCTCCCTACTGTACTACCCTCTTTGTGACCCCTTTTTCACCACTTTCCTGTCTCCCCATTTTCAATTCTTTCAAAGAAAATAGGCGGGTGTGCACCAGAATAAGCACTGTTAATCGGTTGTAAGCGGGTATGCGCGGAGCTGAACGCCAGTGCCCATGCGGGAGCTCCGCGCAAACCAGCGCTAACCCGGTTACAACTGCTTAAAAGTGCCTTAGTCATTCTGATTGACAGGTCCTGTAGTCAGTTCAAAAGCAAAATAAAATCCCACTGTTAGTCCCGAACTCAGGACCTTGGAAACAGTAGTCTGCATGACTTACCACTAAGCCATGACTGTTATACAAGAGCATTGTGCTACAATAAATATATCATGTAATAGTAGGAATGAATGTAAAGGGAATATAGGATGTGTAGTACACAAAGCATGTCATGTATATTTACTATCAAATCTAGTGGATTTCTATAATAGCAGTGTGTGAACAGAAACAGCCATGCTAGTTGGTAGCTAGTAGGTAATAATGTCGGTTATTATACATATATAAATGTATGTATAGTTATATTTATATATCAGTGTACATACACACTTAATACAGGAAACAGGAGAGATGAATGGAGAAATGTGAATCTACAACACAGCCTGAATCATGAGAGAGATACTAACCTTTACACTCACAGAATAGTGTCCACAGCATACCAGCATGGTCCCCGCCCTTACAATCTGAAAGGGCAACACCTATCTCACATACCCTTTTATAGCACTGTCCTGAAATCACAGTGAGAACTGCAATCAGTACACAACTGGCTGCATGCAATTAGCAAATGCTGGCTTACAATTGGTGCAGAGGCCATCACATGGACTTATGCAGATACCTACAAAAGCATCTTGTACTCCCACTCCACACATGCAATACTTTCATTGCACCATCTGGAGGCAGAGAGAGATAGAGAGAGGGAGAGAGAGAGAAAGAAAAAAAAAAGAAAAAAAGAAAATAAGAACACAAACAAAAACACACGTAAGACAAACTAAGTTGAAGCTGTCATCAATGTCAGTATCAAGCTGGGCTAGCAGCAGCAGGAAGCTATAGTAATGGTAATGCAACCAGCTGCGACAAACACAGGTAATGTAAAGTAACAAGTTAATAGTCTACATACTGTGAACCCTCCATATGTGTCATTGGTCTGTATCTATAGGTATGTCCATGTGATAAGTTGTGTGCACGTAGTTTCACCCAAAGGGGATGACTATACATTACATGTCATTCAGTGTTAGGCCATGATTCTGGCACCAGTTGTCTGTTTCAGTGAGGCCTGTCTGTAGGATGTGTGTGTCAGCTGGTGTAACGACTATGGCGCTTAGTTCGCAGTCATCTGGAAACCTTGTCATCCACAACCCGCACATGTTTGCTTTCACATCTGAGAAGTAAATGCCAAACAAGAGGGGTCCTAGGACAGAGCCCTCTGGGATACCACATGTGACTGGCTTTGAGTCTGACATGGCTCCCGCAATATTGATATTATGGATTCTGTAGTTCAACCAGTGTGCAACCCATCATGTGACATATGTAGTAACATGTAAGCTGATGAGCTTGTCTATGATGCCTGAGTGGAGTACTGTGTTGAAGGCCTTAGGCAAGTCCAGGTAGGCTGTATGGACTGCTTTGCCCTCATCAATGGTTGTAGTGACTGTTTTGAAAAGGTCAACCAGGTTCAAAAGGCAGGATCAGCCCATCACAAAGGCAAACTGGGTGGGATCAAGTGTCTGCAGGTACCCAATATCGCTGTATATGTGTCCCATAATGAATCATTCCATAGCTTTGCAGACCAGGCTGGTTAAGCTTATGGAGCGGTAGTTCCCAGGGTCAGTAGAGGTGCCTCCTTAGTGGAGTGGGACCACTGTTGCTTTATGCCAGTGTTCAGGAACATATCCCGTAGTACGGCCAAGGTTAAATATCAGTCTTATATGCGGTTATATCTCCTCTTGGAGTTCACGTAGCACACATCCAGGGATACCATCAGGTCACATTGATGCTGTGTGTTCTGCTTTGTTGAGGGCGGCCCTCACCTGGACATCTGAGATGATAGGGAGGTTACATTCAGCTGTGATAAGTATTTCTAAGTGTGGGGGAGAGGGAGGGGGGATATTTGCACTGAACCTGTCTGCCAGAATGTTGCCAATATCTCTGGGTTCAGTGAATGTTAAGTAGGTGTGTAGTAACTCAGAGCATATCTGAGGGTTTTGGTCCATATGTCTAACATAACTGAAGAAGGCCTTGTGGTTATCTATAGTGTCCGTGGCCATTTCCCTCTCAGAGTTGGCCGTGGATGTTGTTATGAGAGACCGTAGCTTATTACCAGTGCTGACCACAGATGCCTTCCCTTTATGTGAATCTGCTCTATCCTGCAGTAGCCTCCTTCTATCGTTATACAATTTGCCTTTGGCTGGGGTCCACCAGACAGGATGCCTAACCTTTGTGCATAGGGTCTGGGTTAGAAATGTGTGTGCATTCTTTGGGATGTCCATGGGAAGCATTCACAAAGGGGTCAGCATTGTGGGTTGTGGCTTCCACTGGCCCAGTGGGCTGCATGGATACCATGTCAGTCCTAACAAGTGAAAATCTGTCTATTCACATATATATCAAAGTAGTCTACTGTGCTGGTGGTGGTGGTGGGCTATGTATATCCAGGCTGATTAATTTGTGTCCATATCACACTAGTGGATGGCGTTCCACATACAGTACCTTGGTATGAACCCCCATAGTGAGGTTGTGCATTGGACCTGTCTTAGTGTGCTGACCGATGGGGCTTGGTACTATGTTGTATGGAATGTGGCAGGTATTGTTGCACAGGTGTTGGCTGAGCACTGATATCTGGCCATGTACATGTGTATCCACCAAGAGACACACACGTGCTACATATGGGAGTAGTAGTATATCACTACAGTTGAGTATCATGTATAGTATGTGTGCCATATATTGCTGACATAGTTTGCTGATATCCTGTTTGTGTTCTCTTTCAGGGACATGGCGCGTCAGCGAAATCCTGCCTACTCTGCTGCAGAAGATGAAGAGATACACCAGAGTCTGGTGCAGGATTATGACATACTGTTTTCCCGCACCAGCCAGAATCAGCAGGAGAGGGCTCCACTGTGGCAAGACCTTGTCTGTAGGGTAAATGACATTGGCACGCATAATAGGGCATATGAGTAGGTACGACATCACTGCAGTGATTTAATCAGAAATGCCCATCAGCGTGCGTCAGATATCCACAGGCAACAAGTCGCCACAGGAGGTGGGGTGGCCACACATCCCCCCCTCACCAGACTGGATGGGCTACTCCTAAGTGTTGTGGCTCCAGCCCAGGAACATCAACAGCAACACACCTGCATTATGATGGAGGCTGGATCCACACAGCAACACGACATGGAGAGTGCTGGTAATATGACATATGTACACTTGACTGTTCTGTACACTGTTAGTTTATGCATGTGTAAGGTGTGTCCTTGGTATGTAGCTGTCAACATAGTATGTAATTGTACAGGTGTGATATTGCCAATATCAGCAGCTGACATGTGAAAGGCAACTGGTGTACTACTGAACTGTATCATATGCAGTATCAATGGCACAGTTGTGCCCACTGACATTAATCCCCTCATTTCTGCAGGTCCCTCCGGTGTTACAGCAAGGCAGCCCATCCATGCTGGTGAGTGTGTTTTAACAATACCTATAATAGTACTGATAGTGCTAGTAATAATAGTGTAACTCAGTAGTGCTCTGTGTGTATACTGCGGGGTGTGTATGTGTGCATGTGTGCCTGTGTCCAAGTTTGCATGTGTGCATGTGTGCCCTGTGTCCACGTGTGCATATGTGCATGTGTGCATGTGTGCCTGTGTCCACGTGTGCATGTGTGCATGTGTGCATGTGTGCACATGTCCATGTGTGCATGTGTCCACGTGTGCATGTGTGCATGTGTGCCTGTGTCCACGTGTGCATGTGTGCATGTGTGCATGTGTGCATGTGTGCCTGTGTCCATGTGTGCATGTGTGCATGTGTGCATGTGTCCACGTGTGCATGTGTGCATTAGTGCATCACTGGTAACATTGTGTAGACATTGTAAACTGTGTTTCCTGTCTTCCTCCCACAGGTTCTGGTGCTGCTCTGGTGTCCTGCAGCAGAGAACCTGAATCTGGTGCCACAGGTACTGATAATGATGATATCTGTATAATGGCACAGGAAGGCATATCAGGGTCCATCATTGGTCAGCCAATTGACAGTACACAGCTGTCAACCCCATCATTGCGCACAGTCATCCTGCCAGTACATCCTATGCCACCATTGTCCCTAGGTGATGGACAGGATACAGTGGGCATTGACCAGGGTAATGTGGTATCTGTGGCACATGCTTCCCCACACAGCAGCCATGGGCAGGGTCCTGAGATGGTACCACACAGACAGTTGCCCATGGGTTCTCGTGGGAGCATCCATGGGCGTACTGCCTCTGGCAGACGTGCCCAAAGAGGTCTGTCAACCTCAGCTATGTTTCAGGCTGTCATGCAGGCACAGTCGCGTATGGAAAGGTACACCAGACAGAGTCTGAGGGAGCTGAGAGCATGTCACACATCCATGACTGACAGTATGCGTGACATCACGGATGCTCTCCGTAATTTCACCGATGTCATAGACAGACGTTGTGGGGACATATTACAGCAGTTCCACAACCACATGTCCATGAGCCAGGGCAATGGTGGACAGTTGCGGCATCGACGTGGCCGTATACCAGCAACAGCAGCAGCTGGCAGTCGGCATGGATGACAACAGGCCCGCGGATGCCCCCATAGTGCCAGCAGCGGCCCCAGCAATGCTGGGTCTATGCTGTCATCAGACCACCCCAGGAGACCACGTGCACGTGGCTCTGGACAGTCCCAACAGGGACTTGTGTCCAGTCAACACACTCCCGCTTCTGATGACAGTACCCAGTCTGGCTTAGTACCGGATACGGTCCATAGCACCCCTGCCAGGCACAGGTACCGTGTCCTTGCCCACAGACACTGATCTGTATGACCTGCCAGGTGCAGTCTGTGGCTGTCCACAAACTCCAGTATATGGCAGCCATGAGGTGGAACTGTGTGCATGCATACACACATGGGAAATGTTAACACCTAGGGCTACCACATACACGCACACACTGCACCAACAGTGCCACACCCTGTACTGCTGTCCCTCACCAACACACATACACATACATGTCAATTGGTGGTATCAGTGGCAGACTCAGGCATACCTAATTCACACCCTGTGCATATGATGAAACTGTGCCACCTCCTGCAAACTCCAACATCAGTGCAGGAACAGGTAAACATGTTGCTGATGCACAGGGTGACTACATAGAAGTGTATTACTAGTATCATGTTGGTAACAGTACAGTGTGCTGATATGACTGTGTGTATATCCCAGCATGCCTGATGCAGTAACTGTATGACTGTCCTGAATTGTTATCTACAACCATAGTAAGTACCATAGTGTAACAGCTGCACATTATTGCATACCGATGGTAAGGATGTCAACAGATAGCCACATACATAGGTAGCACAGGGGAGAAGCTAATGCAAGTAGTGATATGCAATGATGGACATGTACAGTAATGGTGTCAAGTTGCCCACAACAACTATGCAATGTGGATGTTTGCGCATGTTGATATGTGTGCAGTACCAATGTAATACAAATTACAATTAAATATGACATAATATCAGTTCTACCATGGACATCTGAGCTGTGCATTCCTGGGTACATGTTGATAGTGCCTGCATATTTGCACTGTTACCTACTGGAAGTGTTACCCCTTCTTTGTTGTACAATGGACTACTTCCAGCCCTGCTTACTGTAGCTTTGTTTGCATGCATGTTTGCTTGGGGTTCCCTGGAACACTGATTCCACCTGCAATGCAGAGCTACAGAGCTTCTGTGGATTCCTAGTGACATCTGCATAGCGTACTATACGTATGTCAATTTTCCACCTGACAGAACGTCACTGTCTGTCCTGTTCGCATGCACGTTGCCTGTGACACATTGCATATGACTTACCTGGCATTTACCCACGTGTGCAGTCATATATGCCAGTGCTATGAAATCAGTAGCAGTACACCCACACATACTCACCTTCAGTATGTTGTTTCCCATTGGCCCTATGTGTTGGTAATTACCATGGCAATCACACTACTATGGTAGCATGCGCAAAGGTAACCTGTGAATCACCTCTATGGTCCAGTTGTGGTTTATGTGAGTCATGTGGCAATGTCACAGCTGCCACATGTATGCAGTCAACCCTCTCCCCTGGCCGGGAATGTACAACACATGTGTGAGATGCCACCACATAGCCAATCTGGGGACGAAGCACTCTGAACCCAGTACTGCCATACCCTGTCAGGTGGCATGACATACTACAGTGACTACAATACCAGTCTGACATAGACCTGCACTGACAGCAATCCGAACACACTGGGGCATACTTGGAGACTCAGAATAGCATCCTGCCTGAGCATCACACACCTCCGCAGCTGGCACACAGGCATACGTTAAGTCAGAACAGAGCACATGCCACACATGGCACACACATCCCATAGGTTAAGGTCAAGGTTAACCATTAAGGCTAACATAAAGAGTTATGGGACTCTAGCAGTGATGATTCCTAGTATGTTAGGTTCAATAATTGTTTTCTTGCTTTAAAGATTAAATCTACTATTATGAATTACTGTAAAGTACGATCGACGCTATTTCTGTTGTCCTGTAATAAATTAGGCAGAGAAGTTTAAATATCCTAATGTGTAACCTA
Source organism: Protopterus annectens (assembly GCF_019279795.1). Lineage (NCBI taxonomy): Eukaryota > Metazoa > Chordata > Ceratodontiformes > Protopteridae > Protopterus > Protopterus annectens. The sequence goes on along the minus strand of NC_056729.1, from coordinate 1,332,285,715 downwards.
CATAGCAATGGACAACGTAGGTTTGATACTTGCTTGTATACTAATGTATTTCTTTAAGAGCTACTTAAACATGGAGCTGGATTTGATTGGTCAAATTTTTCAACTTTGTAACTATTTGAATTCTACTGTTCGGTATAGAACTGTTTGTCTGAAGAAGTCCGGATAAGATCCGGACGAAAAGCGCTTTACGTACGTTGTCATAGTTTTAAATGTTAATTCAAGTTTATATGGTCTGGTTTTATATATTTTAACTTGGTCGTGGAAAAATATAATAAATTCAGTACAACAAACTCAGTGGATTATCTGTGGACTACGTGAACTATGTGTAAATTCTCTGTCTGTTCGCTGGGGTTTCAGTGCCCGGTTTTTAGTTTTTATCTGTGGAAGATGTTTGAATATGAGGGGGATCCACTATATCACTTATGTCTCTGTAGTCATTTACTGTGTGCACTGGGCAGATTGCTGCGTTGTGGGTGGTTCCTGGAATGACATGTACAAATACCAGATATGTGTGGCCAACTGCTAAACGGAGATATGGCCTAAGTGTGTGAGCATGCCCAGTTCAGCCTTTCCATGGCATGTTGTCTGACATATGCCTCATTTATCAAAGTGTGCGAGCATGCCCAGTGTGAGCTTTCCATATGTTGAACTCTGCAGTCCACCACATATTTGGGTGTGTGTGAACTTCAACAATATCTCACGTTTATGGTTGTGTGTTGGGTGTCATGTTGTGTACTTACTGGCCAACTGCTTCGTGTCTGACCACAACAGGGATTATACTGTGCCTGCAGGGATTGTATGGGATACTTTGCATACAGTTGTCAACATCCTTTCATAATGACCTAACACTGTAGTACCGTATAGTGTACTGGTTCAGTACTTTCACTGTGGTGGACAGTATCCTGGGCTTTAGTCCTATCACTGCTTTAAATCTTCATAGTTAGCACAACAGACTGTGTAGGGGCCAGTTGTGCACATATGACCATGTTGCATTATGTTCAGATATGGACTACCTAAACCAGGCTTGTCCAACATTGGTAGTGTGTATTCCACAACATAGGTGTTTTGAAGCAACATATTTGACTTATATTAATTTTGGTCTTAATTGTTTTATTAATCACATGACTACTTTATGGTATTTAAGAGGTCAGTTTTTCTAATGTCATTATTCTGATGAAGTTTTTTGTACGAAAGCGGCTAATTAAAAAGTATACGCTATTTTTTCTAGTGGCACTGTGTATTGTGTTCAGTAATTTTACCTTGGTTTTCTGCCTTCCTGGACGTGCTCATTTTACTTGTTGGATTGCTTGTTTTTGTTTACTGGTTGCGGTTGGCGTCTATGGCGGAGGCTAGTGAAGACCCACTACTCAATATGAGTATTCACCCAACTCCTACCATGGAAATTGGGAACTTTAATATGCTTCTATTTGCTACTCTTACGGAGATTAAAAATTCACTAAAGGTTCTATCTTCACGAACCCACGACCCGGAAGTAACTATCAGGGCTTCTAGTCCGGTGGGTTTACATTTTGACTCAGAGGCGGCAGCTCATCAAGAACGGGCTTTTTGTGATGTTAATCCGGTAGCTCCAGTTTTTCAACGTTCCATCGGTTGGGTATCGTTTCAGGACCTCATTGACCGTACCGACAACCCATTCAAGGAGCTAGGTACAACGGAGGAGACGCCAAAAGTGTTTTTTAACAAGGACTTTAATTCCAAACGGGAACAACTACTGAGACTTCTTAAGAGGTATGACGCTATTCATATTGAAAACTGTTACTTTGCCCGTTGTTTGGAGCTTAAAATAGTTCCAAAGGGCTTAAGATTCTTTAAGTGCCCCAACGGGGTTCAAGCTGGTGACATGTTTTTTAACGAATTAGTTTGTTTTTTCAACTAAGCGGGACTACGGTTCCTAAAGTTATTGTATGATAACAACTTAGTAAAAAAAGAAGTTCTCAGGAAAGAAATTATGGAGTTGGAGACTTTTTTCAAACAATTTTTGGGAAACGCTAAGTTTTGTGATTTCTTTGAGACAGTTATCAAAGAAAAGGAATTATTTTCAACTGACAATACAAATAGAAAGCATTTAAAATTGTTGCGTGATGTGGAATCCTATAAAAATAATTCAGCTTATACCAATTTTGGGATTCCCATTAAATCAACAAAACCTGTTAACAACAAAGGGCAAAATTATAACAAGACAGACAATGGATTATATATTAAAGGAGCGGGACATCAAAGCATGGGCCGTGGGGTAACCAACAACTTCTCAAACAGGTTTGAGGCTTCTGATCACTTTAAAACCAATCTAAGCGACCGGGGGGCTTCCAACACGCCCTTTAGTGGTAACTTTCCTTTGGACAAAGGGCAAGGTGAGCAAATTTTGTTGGTGGACGACGAGAATTTCCCACCGTTGCCTGTGAGTGACATTTCTAATAAGAACAATGTAGCTGGCCCTGCTGTTGAGACAGGGTCAGTCCCATCTGTTTCTTTGCCAACAACAGGAACAGTCACCAACCGGAAAAATCAAACGGTAACCAAAACCGTCTCAACAAGGAGCCGGACTTTTTTGAGCTCCCAGTCCTCGGGGGACGAGACATAATTACCACCAATGAACATTTTAGTATTATAAATCTAACGGATTACATTTTTTGTAATGAGGAGCTTAAAGTTTTAAGATTAGGCTTAAATTTTATTCCAGACAACCGGGCCAATTATGTGAGAACTGTTGTAGATATTAAAAAGTACTCCAGGAAGTTAAATTTACACTTTTTGTTGCACGACATTCCTTCTACTCGAAATACCTTTGTTAAGCCCTCTCTCTACTGTCCAAAGTTGCATCATACCTTAAAGGTTTTTGAAGAAACATGTATTAAAGATGTAGATAGCCTGTTAGGTCATTATTCTAATTTTAACGACAATTTATCAAGGGATGAAAGGTTGGCCCTGAACAAATTAAAACATTTGACTAGTGAACTTCGTTTTATGAAAAGTGATAAGGGCAATAACATTGTTGTTATGAAAAATGAGATGTATGAAAAGGGCATGCTGGATTTATTGAGTAATCAGGACGAATATGAGATTATCCCCCTTTTTGAAATCAAACGACGATATCGTTTGATTCAGACTTTCTTGTATGATGCCCTTATGAATGGGGAAATTTCCCTAGAATTATATGAATTTTGCAACATCGAACATCCAAGAATAGGTGTACTTTTTGGGATTCCCAAAGTACACAAGTCCACCATTGTGCCACCCTTTAGACCAATTGTTTCGGCACCTTATTCTGCTACTGAAGGTATCTCATTGGTCCTGGATGCCATCCTTGGACCTGTTGTTTCAGAACAACCATCTTTTATTTTGGATTCTTGGCATTTTCTTAAGAGAATAAATCAGTTTATTTGTACTCAAGGGTTTAATCCGGAACTACAGACCATGTTTAGCTTGGATGTAGTTTCGCTATTTACCTGTATTCCTCATTACGAGGGGGTTGAAGCCATACGGGATCTTTTGTGCATCAACTGCCCTAATTTTAGTAATGACCTAACTTCCATTGTATGTCGGCTACTGGAGGTTACTTTAGAAAATAATTTTTTTCTATTTGGAAAATCATATTATCGCCAGAAAAGAGGGGTGGCCATGGGTTCTTCAGCAGCCCCAGCATTTGCTAACCTGGTAATGGCCAGGTGGGAAAATCAATTTCTATCCAAGTTGACGGAAAAATACAACATCCGTCTTTTTTGTCGTTTTATGGACGATTTGTTTTTCATTATTGATGGTGACAGTTCCCTTGTTGACCAGTTTTTTACGGAAATTAACACCACGTCTGATTACCTGAAATTCACTATGGGTTGTCAGGGATTAGTGGTGAATTTTTTGGATGTGACTTTAAAATGGGATTTTTTGGAAGACAGAATGCACAGTTCTATTTTCCGTAAAAAAACTTTCAACAATGGTTACTTGCATTATAGAAGTGGCCACCCTAAATTTATTACTAATAACATTCCAAGAGGTCAATTTATAAGGGCGAGCCGTATGACCTCCAAGGACTCTGATTTGGAAGCTGAATTTACATTTATTTCATCCCTATTCACTAATAGGGGTTACGAAGTTAACCTTTTGGATCGAACCAAGAAGGAGGTTTGGTCCAAAAGGGAAAGTAATTATTTCCCATTGTTAAATCTTTCTGATAAAAATGTGGACATTGTTTGTAGTAAAGGGATAGCTAATAAAGTGGATTCAAATTTGATATGTTCATTGGAAATGAGTTCAGACTCTAGGGAGATTCAAAATATTTTAAGGAGGAACTGGGGGATTATCAAAGGTAATAAGGATATTTTTCAGGTTTTAGGTGAGAAACCAGTTTTTGTTCAAAAGAGTGGTCTAAACTTAAAGAGGATTTTTGAGAAACAGCAAAATAGTGTCGCTAAGCCAGTTAGTCAAAAAAGAGGGATGTTTCCTTGCAACCATTGTAACTTTTGTCGTTTCATTTCCACGGGACCCTACATTTCTATTAGTACTTTTAATAGAACTTTGGAGGTCCCAGGTTTTGTTAACTGTGGAACCAGAGGAGTAATTTACATCGCCCAGTGCTCCTCTTGTAACGCTTTTTACATAGGGATGACTACCAGGGAATTAAGAGTCCGGGTAAGGGAACATATTTATTGTATCAAGTCCAGGGATGAAAGGAATGCCTTATTTAAGCATTCATTGATTTGTTTAACTTTTAAAAAATTTTTATTTTCTATTTTAGAAGTGGGGAGGAAGGATATGAGGGAAGGAGATTTCAAGAATTTTTTATTACAAAGAGAATCTTACTGGCAAATAAAATTGAAGGCAGATATTCCCCCCGGACTAAATGAGACTATTAATATTAAATGTTACTTGAATCAACGTAGGTTAAATGTAAACAAAACAGGACATTTAATATTTTCTCATTTTCTTTAGATTTTTATGAATACCTAATTTATATAGGTGTTTTGAAGCAACATATTTGACTTATATTAATTTTGGTCTTAATTGTTTTATTAATCACATGACTACTTTATGGTATTTAAGAGGTCAGTTTTTCTAATGTCATTATTCTGATGAAGTTTTTTGTACGAAAGCGGCTAATTAAAAAGTATACGCTATTTTTTCTAGTGGCACTGTGTATTGTGTTCAGTAATTTTACCTTGGTTTTCTGCCTTCCTGGACGTGCTCATTTTACTCATTGGCAAACACTAGCGATGTGCCCTAGGCCATTTCTGATGCTAGTCAGAGAGTGTGTTTGTCCTTCGACACACATTGTAACTGGAGTTTGCCATGACATATGTCATGGTTGGTATACTGTGCCTCCGTCTACCTGTGACATAACAGTAATACCCAGGGTAAACATACCATCTCCCATCCACTCATCAAGATTCCTCTTGAGGAGTGTCGATGGGTGACTCTCTGGCTAACCTGTACTGGGAGTTTACTCAAGAGTGGGGGTGGCTTCTGTGTTATGGATCATTCAGTACAGCTTGTCAGTGCTGGGGTTCAGGTCTCTCATGTGCATAGCTCACTGCCATTCAGATTGTACAAGGTGCAGCATGTTCATTGATTCCAGCTTGGGCATGGCTTCATACATCAGGCACAGCTTGCCTCTGGGTGGGCAGTATGGCAGTGTGTGGAGCTGCAGTTTGTTTAATCAGGCAACACATGGCATCTGTTCATGCTCTTTGCTACTCCTGGTGAGGTACTGTTGTGGACTTTACAGTTGATGGAGGTGTCTGCTGAGGTACATCCCACAGGGGCTATTGTAGTCAATTGTGATGCTGATGAAGGATGACTGCAGAGCCACAGTGACCTCCCCTTATCTAGATCTGACAACCTTCATGATTAGGTGGGTATATGGTATGTTTCTGTGAACACTACAGCCACGTTTGCCCAATGCAGGGTATCTATCACCTTGTGTCCCCAGGTCTCTCATTACATGTTAGGTACATAATGGGTTAACACCTGTGTGGTAATTGGTGGGCACTTACTGTATATCCATGGTGGTTGACTATACACATTTCTGCAATTAGCTTGCTGACATGGCTATGGCACCAGTTGTCTGTTTCTATGTGGCCCTTTTGTGGGTTGCTTGTGTCAGATGGGGGTCAGATATGGTAGGCAGTTTGTACTCCTCTGCATACATGTTCAGTCACAGTCCTTCCATGTTGGCCTGTACCTATGGGACATATATATACGGAACGAGGGAGGTCCCAGGACCAAGCCTTGTGGGATGCTACTTATATCTGGTTTGTAGTCTGACATGGATGCAGCATGTCTGACCATGTCAGTTCTGTCCTTGATCTGGTTTGCAACCCCTCTACTGACATAGGGGTTTATATTTAAGCTGGTGAATATATCCATACTGAACACGTAGGGTATTGTCTGGAAGCATTTGCACGGTCCAGCTACGCTGTGTGGACCACATTGCCCTCATTAATGACCTTAATGACTGTTTCAAATGGGTCAAACATGTTTAGGGGCAGGATCTGCACTTACGACAGCCACACTGGGTAGAGTCCGGTGTCAGTAGGTCCCCGATAGCTTTATGTCTGCGGTACATGCTGATCCTTTCCATAGCTGTGCAGACCAAGCTTGTCAGGATCCTGGGGTGGTAGTTTGCAGTATCCATTCAGGCAACACCTTTGTTGAGAAGGACCACTGTTGTTGTACACTGCTCTTTGGATACATATCCTGTGGTAAGGCTGACATTGAGCAGTAGTGTGATTTGGCATTCCATTCTTCTTGGAGTCCATGTTGGACTCAGCCCAGGACACCATCTCATACCTTTGCTGTTGTGTGTTTTGCTTTGTAGATGATGGCTGTTACCTCAGCATCTGCAATGTCAGGGGGCTAGCAGTCTGCTGGGATAGATATTTTGCATTCTGGGGGGGGGGAAGTTTGCACTGCACCTGTCAGGTTGTATGTTGGCAATATGTGTGTGTGTTTGGTATGTTGTTTGTAACATTTGTGTGATTCGGAGCATATCTGTGAATTCCCAACATGGTTCCTACCATCAGTTGAGTAAGCCTTGTGATTATCCTTGGTGTCCTGTACAATTTGTATCTTCATAAGTTCATAGGTTCATACTAGGCTATCCACCCTAGGGTATTTATAAGCCTAGCCAGAGTGTGTGTGTCTTTTGCCGCCCCTTGCTATGTGAATAGTATGGCCATTTATGATTTACTTTACTGTGCCTCTGTCTGGACAAGACACAGTGAAGACCCCCAGTGTACATCTACGATCATCCATCCACTTGGCAATATTCCTGTTGAGGGGTGTCAGTGAGGGGCTCTGCCTAACATGGAGTGGGATCCTTTTCCAGGGTGTGGGGAGCCTCTGGGTTATGTATCTGTCCCTCCAGCACATTTCATTATGTGTTGAGGTTGACATCTGTCACTCTCACAGCTCCAATAGCTTTGATTTCCTGGGGTGGAGCATGTCCATTACTCCTGTGTTGGACATGGCTTTGTACAACAGACATACAAGGACAGCTGTTTAATCATAGTCTTACCTCTGGATACGTACCCAGGGAGTGGCGCACTGCAACTGTGGTCCCACTTCACAAAGGTGGTGCCTCCACCGACCCTGGAAATTACCGGCCCATTAGCTTGACAAGCCTTATCTGCAAAGCCATGGAGAGGATCATAATGGACCTCATAAATAAAGACATAGGGAATTTGCAGACTTTGGATCCATCCCAGTTTGGCTTTGTCAAAGGCAGATCATGCCTTCTAAACTTGGTTGACTTTTTCGAAACAGTCACCAAAGCCATTGATGAGGGAAAGGCAGTCCATACAGCCTACCTCGATCTGGCGAAGGCCTTCGATACAATACCCCACTCGGGTATCATTGAAAAACTCATCAGCTTAAATGTTAACCCATACATCACAAGATGGGTTGCAAACTGGCTGAGTGACAGAACCCACAGGGTCAGAGTTGCTGGTGCCATGTCAGACTCAAAGCCTGTCACAAGTGGTGTACCACAGGGCTCAGTCCTGGGCCCACTCTTGTTTGGCATCTACTTTTCCGAAGTACAAGCAAACACAGGAGGGTTATGGCTGACAAAGTTTGCAGATGACTGCAAACTGGGCCATAGTAGAAAACACATCTGACACAGATATCCTTCAGAAGGGTCTCACAGAAATGGATAACTGGTGCCAGAGCCATGGCCTAAAGTTAAATGCCAAAAAATGCAGAGTCATACTCTTCGGGAAAAACAAGGTTACCCCTAGCTACCAAATAGGTGGCAATCCACTGAGCACAGAAGAAGTTATCAGGGACCTGGGGACCCAGGTTGATAGTAGTCTGTCATTCGACACCCATGTAGCTAAAGTAGTTAGGAAGACCTTCTACATTGCCCACCTTATCATGAAGGGATTCTCATCTGGATCAAGGGAGGTCATAGTCTCCCTATACTCATCACTCATCAGACCAATGATTGAGTACAATGCCCCATTCGGAATGTATCTGACCCGACACTTGCAGCAGCTGGAGAGGCCACAAAAGTTCCTCACCAAAAGGATAAAGGGTCTCAAACATCTGTCCTATGCTGCCCGACTGAAAGAACTCCAGCTCTATTCAGTCACTTACCGCTTGCTCAGAGGTGACCTTTGCCTAACATACAAGGCCATGTCAAACCCAGATTTGATGAATATGCTTCACCTCAAAAAATCTAGATCCGTCAGAGCCACAAGGGCGGGAGACTTAAACCTCGACACGGCTATTCATAGGACGTGGTGGAGGGATAGATTCATCACCCAAAGACTCCCTATGCTGTGGAATAAAATCCCGGTATATGTGAGGCAGAGCACCTCGCTGGCCTTGTTCAAGAGAAATCTTGACCAATGGATGGGAGATCGCAGATATACCCCAGGGATTACCTCAGTGTCACTGCTCGACAGAGGCACAGCAAAATAATGGGTATAGTTCCCCATACTAAAGGGGTGGCGTAAGCCACAAAACTATGGGCTAGGCTTGTAAATGCCCTCGGGCAGATAGCCTAGTATGAACCTATGAACCTATGAACCTACAATGCCTCTGTGGAGGCAGTCTGTGACTGCATTCAGCTGGGGTGTCTACAGCCAGGCAGCATATGACATATATTTGAGACCCTTTATCCTCTTGGTGAGGTATCTTTGAGGTCTTTCTAACCGCTGCAGGTGTCAGGTAATGTACATCCCATATGAGTCATTGTACTAGATTATGGGTCTGATAAGAGAACAGTACAGGGGCACAATGACCTCTGTTGATGTAGATGTGAATCCTTTCATGATACGGTGTCCAATATAGACAGTCTTCCTAGCCACATTGGCATTGTGAGTGTCACATAACAGGTTACTGTCCACTTGTGTCCCCAGGTCCCTGATTACTCCTTGCATACATAATGGTTTACCACCTATGTGGTAATTTGTGAGTACCTTGTTTGGTATTTGGTGGGACATTCATACTGTCCAGTGTCTTCAGGATGTCTGGGTGGGGTTCCTGTGTGTGGAAGTGTGGTCTGTCGCATGCTACAGACTGTACAGCAGTTTTGACTACAGTTAGGTGCACATGGGTGGTCTCCGCTGCTTCGTGCATTGTCAGTTACCTGGCCGTATGGGTGTCTGTGCTGCATATGGATACTCCCCCTCCTTTGATGTTTTGGTCCAGGTGTTGGGGCCATAACGCATGATATGAGGTATAACCTGGTAGTGCTGGTGAGCTGTCAGTAGGCTTGCAGCAGGTTTCTGTCACTGCACAGACATCGATGTTCTCCATACGGGAAGTGCCTCAGGAGCATGCATATTGCAGTTTACACATCTGGCATTGGTCAGCATTACACTTATGTTTCTTACCACTTATGTTTTCTAGGGTGGTGGGTTAGTCTTTTTGGCCTTGCCTATGTACGGCTCTATGGAGGTGGCAAAAGCCTTATCCAATATCCAGACACCCAGGGGTAACAGGTGCAAGCCATCCCTGGGACAGCAGCATGGCTTGTCATGCATGACATCTCAAGCAGACATACGTTAGATCCTCTTGGACTGACAGCTGCAATTGTGCCACCTGTTAAAGCTGATCATTCTGTGTTTGTACTGTGGCATCATTCTTGGTGAGGGTTGGATGCTGCAAATGGCCAGTGTCATACCGGCCTGGAGTACATACTCAGAGAGCTCATCCATGTCTCTTTTCATGTAGTCCAGGGAGGTACATCTCAGGTCATTCACACCAGCATAGACAATGAGTGCATCATATTTCTGCTTGCTTTGGGGTGACCTGCGTACTTGTGTTATGTGGCGTATTGTAGCAGCCTACAGGCAGCTTACTGTACCCTTTCCCTTGTTCAGTCTGGTGAGTGGGACAGCAGTGTGTCTGCCTATAGAGACACCTATTACAACTGTATCAGGCATGTTGTTTCTCCTTCTGGCCTGTGACTGTTTGGCACACCAGCTTTGTGTACTATGTGTTGCATGTGCTATGTTTGGAGGTTGTGGTTGCTTGGGGGTCTGCTTTTGAGGCCTCTGTTGGTGTGGTGTGTTTGTAATTAGGGCCTCCGGGAATGTTTTTCTGTGTTTATGTGTTTGGTTTACAGTTGTGATAGGTCTATGTGGGACTGGGTTTGTGGTGTGTGTGGTTACCTTCTCCTCCTGACTAGTTTTGACAGTACTGAGTTGGGGGAGCTCAGCCTCCGGTTTGGATAAATGGTTGCATCTCTCACATATATTTGTATTTATTGGGGGGAGTTGAGGGTTGTCTGTGTACTTGGGGCAGGTGTAACATTGCCTCAGTATTCACAGATTCTACTTGTTGTAGCTGGCCTTAGTAGATTGTATGTGTGGACATATTTTATTGCCATACTACTGATCAGTGATTACTTCCCTTTTTATGTTTGTTCTATCATGTAGTAGCTTCCTCATTCTCTTGCATGGTTGGTAATGGCTGGAGTCCAGCATGCCAGATGCCTGTGTGTATGGCATTGTGTCTTGTTGTTATTTGTGATTGCATAATCCAAGCATTCCTGGCTGTGTTCATGGAATGCCTGTATAACAGGTTCTGCGGTGTGTCCCATATTTTGCACCTGCACAGGGCCTTTAATGGATTCCACATCAGTTTGGAGGGGCGCAACTTATGCTTTACACATGGTTTTCACTGTGGTTTTCTGGCCAGGGACTGTGGTCAGGATGTGTATATCCAGTGTGATTACTCTGTGGTCTGGTCTTACCAGTGAGGGATACACTTCTCATCTTGCCATCCAGTACGCATGTTGCTGATTATCACATCCAGTATGCTTACCCCTCTTGTGGGAGTGGTACGTTGTTCCTGGGCATTTTGGTTTATGGATTCTAGGAACTTTTCTCCTACAGTTTTGGTGCTAGTATAATGCTCCCAGTGTATGTCTGGGTATTTTCAGTCAACCAATATAATGTGGTTTGGGGGGCTTGATATATTCATGTATTCCAACATAGGCCAGGTGCAGTTCCTGGTGTTAGGACGGTAGTCTGCAGCAGGCTATATACTGGGAGGCGGTTTTAGCCACTGGTACTTGACCATGGCTAGTCCATGCTGCTTCTTGTTGTGGTACCAACATGGGGGTGTGGTTATCCTTGACAATTATTGCTAGTCACCCTCTTTTTGTAGCTTGTTCCATGTTTTGAGACTGTACAGCACAGTATGAGGTGTAACCTGGTAGTGTTAGGGTGCTGATGTGTGCCTTGACCCAGTTTTCTATTACAGGACAGATATCAACATTCTCCATACTGTGTGCTTTTACACTGCACGCATCTTGCTGTTTAGATTTCTGGCATTGGGTATCATTACAGCTAGGTTCCTATCCCTTGTGGTACCTATGAAGGTGGGTTTGTGTTTTGAGACTTACCTATTCAGGGCACACTGTGGGTACTGACAGCCTTTGCCAGTATCCATGAGGCCTGGACTGATAGGTGCATGCCACCCCTAGCAGGTGGTGCATCATGTCATGCTCAGCATGTCTTCCCAGGCTGAAACACATTGGCTCCCCTTTGACTAACTGCATTACTTCAGCCAATTATTGCAATTGATCATCCCATCGTCATATTGTGGCTTCATGCTTGGTGAGGGTGGATGTTAGTCAGGGTCCTCAAGTGTGCATATAGTACATGGTGTTACATTACTTAACACATGGCATTCATGCCTCAGGTGGTGCTGCAGGGCTGCCTCTGTCGGATGCACATATTACACTCCCTGTACATGTTTGTGAGCAGGTCATGTCATTTTAGGCATCCCTGTTATTATTTGAGTGAGTCAGAGAGGGGTATCATTCCCAGGGTTCCTATTGAGCCAGTGTATGTGCTATACGTTGCCTCTTTGCCAAGGCCAGGGCATACTGGGCACGCCTCCTTCTGCCTACTGGGGCAGGCTCAGGTTGTTCCTCCTCCGAGTCACACTCTGCCTTTGATGGCCTTGGCAATGGTGGGGGGCTGTTTGGCCCGGCCCTATGCTGGTCCTGCTGTGGCTGTTTTCGCAATATCATATTATGTAGCATAGCACATACCATGCCAATTTGGGTACATGTAGTTGGTGAGTACTGCAAGGCTCCACCAGATGTGTCCAGACACCAGAACCATGACTTGAGCAGCCCAAACACATGCTCTATTACATTACGTGTTTGTGCATGTGCCTCATTATGGCGTTCCTGTTCAGGTGTGTGTGCGTTTCTGATGGGTGTCATCAGCCACGGCTCCAGTGCATAACCTGTATCCCCCACTAAGTATCCGTGTGGGATGTCCCCATTGGCAAATGTCTGGTACAGCTGCGTCAAATGCCAGATGTGGGAATCATGGTAGCTCCCAGGGCAGCCAGCACACACATTCATTATTATGCCCTGGGCATCACACACGACCTGGCAGTTGATGGAGGGGAAGCCCTTGCGGTTAATGTAGGCCCTATCCCGCTCACCGGCTGGTGCTTTGATGCATATGTGTGTGCAGTCTATTGCATCCACTACCTCAGGGTATTCCGCTATTTGCTGGAAGATACGCATATTGCTGGCCAATACCTCACGGGCATTGAGGAAATATACATGATCACCGACATGTGCTGACATGGCATCCAGGAACTGGTGCAGTACCCTGGAGGCTGATGCCTGTGATATCCCTATCATATCACCAGTTGGTCTCTGGAAGGTATCTGTTGCTAGTATTCTTAGGCCAACACATACCTTGGTTTTCACTGGGATGGGTTCCCCTCTGTTGGTTCTGTGTGTGAGGCGTGGCCTGCTCAGCTCGACAATTTGCTGCAGGAGGTCTCTGTCCACTCTATAGCGCTCTACTATCTCCAGCTCATGTAACCCGTGGTAGGTGACCCTGGGCCTGTACACTCTTCTCCATCTCCTCACTGTGGGTTGTCTGGTACCATCTGCATTGTCACCACCCTCAGCAAGTTGCCTATGTCTCATTATGACAGCTATGGCAGCCCCTAGCATTTCTGCTCTGAGTTCAGCTTTTTCAGTTTTCACTTCTAATAGCTTACTCCTGTCTTGCAGTGTCTCTTGAGAGATACTTCCTGCACTGCTGTTTGCAGAGTTTTAAGTGCTTGGCTGAGCTACTATTCTGCGTGTGTAATTGCCTGCTGCTAATTGTTTTCACCTGCTAGCTCCAGCAGTATTCCCTGCTAGCTTCCTACTAATTCTGTTGCTTCCTTTTTCCTTTATGTTTCCTCAGGGGAAACAGTGTGCATACCAGCAGAAACATGCTCACAGTGGCTTACACTCATGCACACATGCTTACACGGTTCAGAAGCTGCTTATTTGGGTTAAAACGTGCGCACACCAGCGCAAACAGTGTTACAACTCTGCCAACAGGCTCCCACATGCTCAGTCTGCCCTACACACATGCACACTAGCGCAAACAGTCTTACAAATCTAACAATACGCTCACACATGCTCAGTCTGCCTTACACGTGCGCACACTGTCCTACTTGCACCTCATGGCGCGCACACGTGCGCATGCACTCCCAGCAAGAAACTTTGGTGTAAGTAACAGTGTACACCTTCCATTTCTTGACTTTCCCATGCTTATCTTGTGGCACTCCTCTTTCCATGATCTGTGTCTGTCATCTGTCATGTAACACTGACCTCCAATGAACTGCATTTCTTTCTACCATTCCCCCCTTTGATGTCACCTATCTCCTACTCTATTCCTCCCCCTTATGTATCTCTTACACTACTCAGAATGTTCTCATTTGCTATGTGACTGTGGGATTCAGTATCCTGACCCTCATTTACATCAGATTGCCTACTAATGCTTAGTTACATGTCTTAGACTCAGCTTCCCCCCTTAGCAACCACTAAACGGTGGCCATGTTGTTTTTGGTCTGCTGGTCCCTGCATTGTCATTCCATGTATTGCATAAAACCCACATTTGTGGGTTTATAACTTTCATTTTTATGTTTTATACAGCGCAGCCCATTTTTTTTTTAATATTTGCATCAGGGTACCTTGCCAATGGCCACATATTTGGCCATTGGCATGCTGCCTGACACATATGCACCCTTTATTTGGAGCTGACATGGCTCCATTGTGATTTTTGCAGAAACGTATTCAGTTGTCAACTGAGTACATTTCTGCAGCTAAAACGGCTCTTACACGGGCTTCTTTCTGTTTCGTGGATCGCTACTCTACCTCATTTGCATGCCTTTCGGCTGCAAGTGAGGTATTTAGCATATCCACACCCAGTCTGTGTAAGAGACATTTTAGCTGGTCTCTTACACGGAGGTTCGGGCTGTTCCTGGATCGCGAGGCTTGCATGGAGTGTTACACGTCTCTTACACTCTGTGCAAGCCATCGTGAATCCTGCTCATTGTCTTTCATAAACATAGATTAAAAATGTTGGATACACATTACCTAGATGTAGCTCACAAATTTGAAAACCAAACTATGTAAAAAAAGTTGCCTACTGTTTCTTTCAAGCCTCAGGCTTTGATAGAACTGGTATAGATGACCTTATATATGTATTTATTTGCTTATTTACTGTGGTTTGAGATAACTGGCTTCTCTCTAGATTCTTTTCACCTGGTGAGACCACATCTTGGGGATTACCTCCACAAATATCGTTTTGCTGGGTGGGGCTTTTCTCTCTAGACAGGAAGACCTCACAGCCATCAGCAAAACTAGGGAAGAGGGGGGTGGAAAAGTCAGGGCCATCATGCTGTGGTCAGCTGGAGTTTTCTCTTTAATGTCTACCCCCTCTCTGATATGCTGGGAGGGATTCTCAATGCCACCATGAAAGAAACACTTACCAGCTATCTGGTAGCATGTCCCTCTTTGCACACCCACCTACAAGCAGTAGGCAGTGTCTTATCATTCGTATACCCCCAGAACAGTTCAGGCAGGTCCATTTGTGTTACCTGTGTCATAGTCAGGGCTTTGTCCATCTACATCAACAGATCTGGCTGGCATTAATATGTTGACACCCCATGGCACTGTCTGTTTATCTTTCCTTCATGTGAAAGATTATGGCTGATTTAGAAGATCCAACTCTTTTCTTTTAGCATCATCTTAGGAATGTGAATGAACAGCTGCTGTACTTTATGGGTCTTGGGTCATCTATGGGCTTCCTTTGTAATAGCTAAAGACATTAAGAAGTTTAATCAGTGTCTGATTCTTTCATTTGACAATTTTAAGGTTCCATGATAAGGTGATCTTGGACTCAGTGTGTGTGTGTGTGTGTGTGTGTGTGTGTGTGTGTGTGTGTGTGTGTGTGTGTGTGTGTGTGTGTGTATATATATATATATATATATATATATATATATATATATATGGGAACCTATCGGTTCCACAGCAACACACTTCACCAATGACCAGATCACCAAGACAAGATTGCTGACACAACACATCCCTGACAATGGTGAGTAATGGGAAATGGGATGTATTCCTATTTCTGCAATATGGTGCTATCTCTGAGTTGGTATATTTATCTAGGGGGTGTGGATGGTGCAGGGGGTGCTTGCCCCCCCTGCTATACACATGTTTATTTTTGTTTTTTAACAGTATTGTGGACATGGGAATACATTTCGTTCCGTAACATATATACTTACCATTGTCAGGGATGTGGTGTGTCGATGATCTTGTCTTGGTGATCCAGTCGTCGGTTATGAGTGTTTTCGTGGATCTGACATGGATCCATATATATATATATATATATATATATATGTATATATGTGTATATATATATATATATATATATATATATATATATATATATATATATATATAGCAAGAATGTGGGAGCCATTCACGTCAGAGATGCTTCTAATTTGTTGTAAATTTTAGATGTTGCTAAATGATATTTAGGGTCATAGTATTAGGCGTCACTGGTTTTGCTGTCATGGATTCAACAATAAATCAAGAAAATGTACAATTATTGACTAGATTATCTATTACTGTTGAAAACTCCTGATGTCCACCACGGCAATGAAACTTAATAGTAAAATCAAAACTTTAATAAAAGAGTATAACATAAAACAAGCAGTCCTCAGTCTTCCGATAAGCACTTTCGGCAAATAAGCCTTCTTCAGATCATGTAAAAAGGACTGTTCAGCTTTTGTATTTAAAAGACATCACAGTCATTCATCATTTAGTTCTATGACACACCCTTGTTACAAATCAAAAAGAGGCCAGCTAGCTGAAAGGTATAATTTCCTTTGTTGCTGATAGAATTTTTCAAGCCGGAAGAGGAAAGGATGGCAGTGATTATATCAACTAAGCAGACATAATTGGAAAGCTTAGAGTTGCATGACTCACATCTGAATAGTCTAGAACAACTACAGGTTAACTTGAATGCTTATGAAGCGAAGTTAAGACAGCAGAAGGTTAAAACGCTAGGCCGTGACCATCAGGATTTTGTAAGAGGCCATATCCAATTTAGCAACTAGGCCGAAAGAAGGGGCAATGCATGCACCGATAAACTGGCCCTTGCTGTTTTTTTTCCAAATTCAACCATTACAGGACTCAGAGAACACAGAGTCAAGAACGGAAAAGGAAGAAGCTTACGCTTTAATTTGATCTGAACCAAGTCTAGTAGTGAATCTTTCTAATAAGAGTTTAAGCCCAGGTATGATTTCCTTATTAGACATGGGCCTGAGTTTTATTCCAGCCTTACTGTCTGTTATTAGTGAATTTGTGTTGGATATTAGAATGTTTTGCAGGAATCTTGCATTAAAATGTATTTTTGGACAAGCTAATGACAGTAGACGGCTACCTTATACAAAATTGAGTAGCTTTGTTCCCCCTAATCCTCCACCAGTGGAGATGTTCTTAAGATTATGTGAAGATGAAATCTTCAAACTAAGGGGTAATACAACCAAAGGACAAGGACGTCCTTTCAATTTAACTACTAATGAGAATGAGATGCTGAAGCAGCTAAAAGAGACAGACAGCTTGGTCATCAAGCCTGCTGATAAGGGAGGATGTATAGTGGTGATGCACGCCGTGTGGCACAGGCATAAAATTCTTTCTATGTTGGATGATGAAAGAACCTATAAGAGATTAAGCACAGTGAAGCTGCGACCAAGGTAGATCATTTTCGTAGCTACCTATATGATCTATTGATAGAGACAAACATCTCACAAGAACTATATGAGTTATTTGATTGCCCTAAACCTATGTTTCCATACATCAGCGGACTCCCCAAAATTCGCAAGGATCCAGTTGACCCACCCCTACGTCCCATAGTTTCTGGAAGGGGGTAGGTAACTGAACCCATCTCCATGTACATGGAGAATGAATTAAAGAAGGCCCTGCCATTAGCAGGAACTGTATTGAAGGACTCAGGAGACTTTTTTGGAAAAACTCTTTTTAGTTAGCAAGGGCTTTAAGAAATATGAAGATTTGTTACTAGTGACAATGGACATCAAGAGTTTGTTTACGGTGATTCTGAATGACTATGGTCTACAGGCAATAAGATCTTTCTTAGCAAGGAATAGTATGGAAGTAGAACCAATATGTTCTTTGTTGGAAGTTGTATTGGAAAATAACATCTTTATGTATGGAGATTCTTTCTATTTGCAGACATGGGGTGTGGCTATGGGCACCCCTTGTGCAAATAGCTATTCTAATTTGGCTCTGGCTGAGTGGGAACATAATGAACTGATACCCAGCACTTGGAAACAATATCTACTGTAATATGGACATTTTGTGGATGATGTCTTTATCCTTTGGAGAGGCAGTTCTACACTATTGGACCTTTTTGTCAACTTTATCAATGAGAGCACTGATTTTCTAGATTTTGTGGTTAAACATTCTTCGGAGACCTTAGAATTCCTGGATGTAAAGATTCATCTGCATCCTGATAGAGGTATCAGCACAGGAATTCACAAAAAAGAAACCTGGAGAAATCATTATTTGCATAGGGGGAGTATGAATCCGGGACATATTTTTGATAACATCTTTGAGAATCAGATCTTAAGAACTTCAAGTTTATGTACTGAGAACAAAGACTTTGTAGCAGAACAGAGAAATATTGAGACATATTTAAGTAAAAGATCTTATAAAAGAAAGAATTTAAGATTGAAGCATGATCTACAGGAATTAAGGAGAGGAAAGGGATGTTCCAACTTTTCTGAACCTACATCGAGAGTCTTGATCTTAAAACTCAATCACAGCAACTTAAATGTTTGTTAACATACACTGCTGATAATAAGCAAGTATGTGAAGTTATTAGGAAGTATTGGCCGATATTGACAACTGATGACAAAACAAGAGACATTGTAGGTGAACAGCTCAGATTCCTATACAAGAATAAGAAGAATTTGAAACGTCTCATTTGCAACAAAGATGGATTCGAAAGAAATAGGCCCAATTCCAATAGAAAGGGCACTTTTTTAGTGTATGAGATGCAAAGCTTGCAACTCCATTGATAGCTCCAATGCTTTTGTACATCCATACTCCAGGCAACAGTACAATTTTAATGTTTATGCTGATTGTACTAGCTCCCACATCATATACTTAGCGACTTGCTGCCAATGTAGTGCTTTCTATGTTGGCAAAACAGATCAACGTCTTAAGGAACGTATCCTCAGACATTTGAGGGACACCAAACAGAAAGATCTCAATAATGCTTTAATTAGCAGCCCACGTAGCACAGTATCCTTTTCATTACTTTGTATTTAAAGCCATAGAGGCAGTTTGTCAGACTACAAGAGGAGGTGATGTTCATAATCGCACAGAGTTAAGGGAAACATCCTGGATAATTAACTTAAGAGCAAACAGATCACCAGGCTTGAATACCATTGTGCCATTAAAACCTGCACTTAGGAATAGAAGAAATATGATTAGCAAGTTTACTTGATTGTCGCTTCATTCATATAATGTATTTATATCTATAGCTATTAGTTGTCCCACATACAATCTTATAGTACAGAGATGCATTGGCCCTTTAATTACAACAAAGGAAATTATACCTTTCTGCTAGCTGGCCTCTTTTTGGTTTGCTACAAGGGTGTGTCATAGAACTAAATGATGAATGGCTGTGATGTCTTTTAAATACAAAAGCTGAACAGTCCTTTTTACACGATCTGAAGAAGGCTTATTTGCCAAAAGTGCTTATCGGAAGACTGAGACTGCTTGTTTTATGTTATACTCTTTTTATTAAAGTTTTGATTTTACTATTAAGTTTCATTGCCGTGGTGGACATCAGGAGTTTTCAACAGTGTCTGCTTTTTCTCTTCCTTGTTGGTGTTCTTCACAGTGTAGGAAAGTTTTTTACCAGATTACCAATTACATTCGATTTTGATGTGATTCAACTCTGAATTCACTTAGGAAACTGAACAGACTCATTTAAAAACAAATCTGCTATACAGGAGACATTTTTGGAGAATTCTCAGCAAGATATTTCTGTAAAGTTGTGACTTTGTCCTTCGTTCATGCATTCAGTAGGTTTCATGTGCTTGCTTATTTTTCTGAGGTAGAGATTTTGGTACAGTGCTCATTCAGGGTATGCGCTTCTGACCTAGTACTTCAACCTTATGTTATGAACTGCTTTAGACAGATGCAAAAGGATATGTTATAGTACAGTTAAATTAAGTACTCACCTTAACAGTGGATGACTGACCCAGCTTATGTCCCATCGGTAGGAATTTCAACACATTCATACCTCTTTTGTTATATTAACTTCCTTAGGGCTGTTTTTATTTTCTGCTGTTTTTGGTGTGGTATTGTGGTTGAATTATGATGTGACTGTAGTTCTTAGCTTCATAGGTTGTTATTCAGGTAACGACCACTAGGGTCCTTACAAGCCTAGCCGAGTAGCCCAAACCATTTGGGTCTTGAGTATCATAAGTGTATTACACGAGGGGGGCATGATAGTAGGACGTAACTAAAGATTTGTGGGGGGGGGGGGTGTTAGGATAATACTTTTCTTATTGAAGGCCTGTCTTCATAATGGACATGGGGGCCAGACCAGGTGTAAATTTACGCTTTTCCATCCAATTGTCGTGGTTTCATTTGAATAGGGTCAGGAATGACCTCTGTTTTAAATAGATGGGGAATCTACTCCATAGTGCAGGGCTCTATTTATGTCACAAGTGATGCTCAAATCCCTACTGGATCCAGTGTTACTGGTTCTGTTTGCTGTGTGCATGTGCAACAGATCCATCAGGGCTGGGTCTGAGGAAGCTCTGTAAGCCAGGCAAAAATCCCCTCTCAGTGGCCTGTAGGAGAATGAATGCAGAGATAGGGTCTTTAAGAGAACATTTGTGGGTGTTAGAACTGTTGCAAGTGTCTGGTTAGATACATGCCAAAGGGGGCATTGTATTCAATGGCAGGTCTGATAAGGGCCAAGTAGAGTGGTACTATAGCCTCCCTGGACCAAGTTGCCATACCCTTGCCTATAAGTTGGGTGACAAAGAATGATTTTTTTATTATCATATGTGTTGGTCAAAGCCCAGATTCCTTTCTACGTATGTTCCCAGATCCCTTACTACTGGCTCAACTCTTACGGCATTTTATCAATGAATAATTAACTTGGCTTGATAGTTTCCCAAAGGGCATTTTAATGCATTTTTTGGCATTGAGTTTTAGGCCATGGCTTTGGCAGCATTTATTTGTGTTGAATCCACTTGCAAGATGTTTATGTCTTGGGGGAATCTATAATAGCTCCCAAATTACAAACTTGGTGGGCCAGAGACCTTGAACATTAGCCTTGACTTAGGTGACATAGATGCCAAACGGGAGCAGGTCCAGCACGGAGCCTTGCAATACTCCACTGGTGATTGGTCTCTTGGTAGAGGCAATCTTACTAATCTTGATTTCTTGGGTCCTATCTGTGAGCCAGCTGGCTATCCAGTGAGTTATTTAAGGATTTACACTTAACTCAAAGAGCTTGTCAACAATGCCTGAATAGGGTATTATATTGAATGCCTTAGCCAGGTTAAGAAATTAAGTATGCTCTGTTTTACCCTCATCCATTGGTGACTCTCTCAAAGAAGTCTACCAGGAAAAGTAGGAATGGCCTCCTCATAACAAAGCATATTGGGATGGATCCAGTATCTGTCAGTTGCCAATGTCCTTTATTATCATTTTCATGATAATTCATTCCATGGCTTTGCATATTAGGCTTGTTAGAATGACGAGTCTGTAGTTTCCTGGGTTGGTTGATGGTTGTCCCTTGGGGAGGGGAATATCTGCTGTGGTCCCCCAGTCACACGGAATGTAGCCTGCTTCAAGGCTGTAGTTGAAGAGTGCTTCAAGTGGCCCTGATAGGTCATGTTTTAGGCTGTTCAGGAGGCAACCAGGTATGCTGTTGGGACCCATGGAGGTGGTGTTCTCAGCTTTAATGAGTGCTGCTAATACCTGGTCCCTGCTGATAGCTGGGGCTAAGTATGTTGGGGGGGGGGGGCGGTGAAATTTGAGCTGAATTTATCATCCAATTGATTTGCTATATCATCTTGATTGGTGAAGATGGTACCATTTAACATGAGTTCAGCACACTGTTGTGTGTTACCTCTAAGGTTCTGGGCATAGCTGAAGAAGAACTTCTGACTGTCCTTAGCCTGCAAGGCTATCCTAACCTTGTATTTAATTAGACTTCTTACTATCTTGTTTAGTTGCATAACAGAGAACTTATCTTTAAGTGAGTTGCTCTTCCTGATTTTGGCCATGAGTTTTCTTCTTTTATTATACACCCCTTTTAGCTGAGGATTCCACCAGTGTGGTTTGTTTTTAGTGTTTGTTTTGGGTTTATTTCTGATGGGTATTTCAGCCCCTATGCAGCCATCCACAGGTCTGTATAGGAACTCTGTGAATAATTCTGTATAGGTAGCTGTGGTCTCAAGGTTGCGGGGGGGGGGGGGCTTGGGTTTGACAAATTATCACTTAATAGGATGTAGTTTACCTTTGAACATTTTCTAACTGTTAATGGTTTAGATAAACTTTCTGGGATGATTTTCTTTAAATGAGACAGCTCTGGAATCTAACCTCACTAGTGAGGATGTAACATGGGGGTGGGTGAAGGGGAGTGGCAACACTAACCATGTTGGTGAGTACCAGATCCAGAATGTTTGATTCTCTGGTTGAAATGTGCACTATCTCGCTATCTGTTCCAGGATATTTGTGTTAATAAAGGAAGCATTGTACCTGTCATTTTGAGGCAGTGTACATATCCCAGTCTATAGAAGGGTAGTTAAAATCAGCCATGAATTGGTTGATTGATTGGATGGTGAGCACATCTGGTAAGTTTAGGTATGAGTCATGAGACTCTAAGGGCATAGATGGTGACCTGCAGCTAGCCATGAAATGGTGACGGACATTAGCTGTGGTAACATGTCATGGATGAGCTTGATGGTATCATCCTGTTTAACCAGCCTGGATGTATGTTTGTTGATGATTTTATAGCCTAGCTAGTAACTCACTGCTAAGAATAGAAATAAGTGTTAAGAGTTCCTTCTCAGGTTTACTTTGCATCTGCAAATTACATGAAACAAGGTTCACCAGAGAAGATTTTAATGTATTTAGCATATGATTAGGATATCCACATTCCTGAAAGATGCATTTTCTCTCTATGTTACTACACACTGGGCCTACTGGGATAGATTGACCTGATACATCTATGTCAGATTATCGAAGCTCCAAAACTTCGAAATTCATATAGCCAAAACCATATAATCAATGTTTAGGAACGTCGAACATTAAAAAATAAATAAAAAAAAAATCATATTTTTAACGTTGCATCCCCCACACCCTCTGCTAATTGAATATACCAACTCCGAGATTGCACTACATTATGGAAGAGGGTAAATTTCCTGTTCCGTGCTGTACCACAATCTCCATTCAAAATGTTCGAAGTTTCAAAACTTCAATCATATGGTCATGACCATATGACTTTTGAAGTTTTGAAATTTCAATAATCTGATAGGGACTCCCAACAGCATATGTTCATGCCTAGTGCATTTGGTTATTAAAAGAGAGAAGAAAAAACAAATAAGTAATGCAGTGTAAAACTGACTGCATGCTGGAAATGTTATCTGGAGCTTACACATATTAATTCTGATTAATCTGTCAGCCTAAGAATTAACAAACGGTTATTTTTTTAATGTAATACAAGCAAACATTTACAGTTATTGCTTGTGCACTGCCTATCATGTTTCTTGTGGACCATAAACATTTGAATTTCAACCAGACTCTGGCAGAGGTGATAGGTGCGCACATTGCACTCCTCACCTTTTTATTGTTTGAGTGCACAGTGGTGATGACTAATGACGCATATTGTGTGATGCTAGTATTTACACCTTTACAGAAAAGTGTTGATTGTTCTGACTCATCAGTCTACATTATGTCATTCTATCAAACTTGGAAAAAAGTTTGCCTAAAGAGTTTATAAGTGCAAATAAGAAAATCTCTGATTTTCAACTTTTTTTCAGATTTAAACATTTCTTTTTATTCTACAACTATGCAACATATTCATATATTTTATATTTTATAAAATAATTTAATGCTTTACCCTGAGAAACTTCTTGTAAATTCTGCAAGACAGTAAGCATATGTTTATTATGATTTAGCAAATGTTCTGGTTTAGGTATTGCTGTTTATTAATTAACCATTATATAACTTGAGCACTGATCCAGGCCATCTTTTTTGGAGAAGGTTCCCCTGCACCCTAGTAGCAGGAGTGTGCCGTTAGAACTTGTCTGATTGAAGACTGCTGGAACAGGGCTCAGTTTTGAGTTTTTTTCTGGTCAGTTGGGTAACTTGTTTAAATCAGATTGTTTCATTTTCTATTGTTTTATATATATTAAAAATATGCACTTTATTCATCTGCGTTTACTGTATTTGTGTTTCTTCCTACTTTATTACTAGGGGCATTGACTACAACTCTGAAGTGAGATATATAACAATAAGCATCTTTTTATAGGTTCATAGGTTCATAGGTTCATACTAGGCTATCTGCCCTAGGGCATTTATAAGCCTAGCCAGAGTTATGTGGCTTTCACCACCCCTTAGGTTGAAGAATACTATACCTATTAGTTTGCCGTGCCTCTGTCCAGCAGTGATACAGAGATGATCCCCGGGGTAAACCTACGATCTCCCATCCACTGGTCAAGATTCCTCTTGAACAGAGCCAGCGAGGTGCTCTGTCTCACATGGACCGGGATTCTGTTCCACAGCATAGGGAGTCTCTGGGTGATGAATCTGTCCCTCCAGCACATCCTATTTATATCCGTGTTGAGGTTTAAGTCTCTTGCTCTTGTGGCTCTGGTGGATTTGGATTTTTTGAGGTGGAGCATGTCCATTAATTCCAGGGTGGACATGGCCTTGTATGTCAGGAACAGGTCACCTCTGAGCAGACGGTATACGACTGAATAGAGCTGGAGTTTCTTCAGTCGGGCAGCATATGGAATATTTTTAAGCCCCTTTATCCTTTCGGTGAGGAACTTTTGGGGTCTTTCCAATTGCTGCAGGTGTCGGATAAGATACATTCCGAATGGGGCATTGTACTCAATCATTGGTCTGATAAGTGAAGAGTACAGGGGATCAATGACCTCCCTTGATCTGGATGTGAATCCCTTCATAATCAGGTGGGCAATGCAGAAGGTCCTCCTAACCACTTTGGCAATGTGAGTGTCAAAAGAAAGGTTACTGTCAACTTGGGTCCCCAGGTCCCTGATAACCTCTTCTGTGCTTAATGGATTGCCACATATGTGGTAACTTGGGGTTACCTTGTTTTTACCAAAGGGTATGACTATACATTTTTTGGCGTTTAGCTTAAGGCCATGGCTCTGGCACCAGTTATCCATTTCTATGAGACCTCTCTGAAGGATATCTGTGCCTGATAGATTTTCAACTATGGCGCCCAGTTTGCAGTCATCTGCAAACTTTGTCAGCCACAATCCTCCTATGTTTGCCTGCACTTCTGAAAAGTAGATGCCGAACAAGAGGGGGCCCAGGACTGAGCCCTGTGGGACACCGCTTGTGACCGGCTTGGAGTCTGACATGGCACCAGCAACTCTAACCCTGTGGGTTCTGTCCTTGAGCAAGTTTGCAACCCATCTTGTGACATATGGGTTTACATTTAAGCTGGTGAGCTTTTCTATGATACCCGAGTGGGGTATTGTGTCGAAAGCTTTTGCAAGGTCAAGGTAGGCTGTGTGAACTGCCTTACCCTCATCAATGGCCTTGGTGACTGTTTCAAAAAAGTCGATCAAGTTCAAGAGGCATGATCTGCCCTTGACAAAGCCGAATTGGGTAGGATCCAATGTCTGTAGGTCTCCTATGTCTTTATTTATGAGTTCCATTATGATCCTCTCCATAGCTTTGCAGACCAGGCTTGTTAAGCTTATGGGGCGGTAATTACCAGGGTCCGTAGAAGCACCGCCTTTGTGGAGTGGGACCACAGTTGCCGTATGCCACTCTTTGGGTACGTATCCTGTGGTAAGGCTAAGATTAAACAGCAGCCTTATGTGTGGGTTTAGTTCCTCATTGAGTTCGTGTAGCACACAGCCGGGGACACCATCCGGTCCCATTGATGCTGTGTTTTTAGCTTTAGAGAGAGCAGCTCTCACCTGGGCATTTGAGATGATTGGGAGGCTACACTCTGCTGGGATAGATATTTCTCCTTTTGGGGGCGAGGGAGGGAAGAAATTTTCACTGAACCTGTCTGCCAGCATGTTTGCAATGTCTGTGGGTTCAGTGATTTTTGTATCATTTTGGACTAATTCTGAGCATATCTGGGAGTTTCCACCCAGATTTCTAACATAGCTAAAGAAGGCCTTATGATTGTCTTTTGAGTCCTTGGCGATTTTTTTCTCAAAGTTGGCCTTGGATGATTTTATGTGTGATCGTAGTTTTTTACTAGTATTGATCAGAGATGTCTTCCCTTTTAGGGATTTTGCTCTATCTTGTAGTAGCTTTCTCCTCTTGTTGTAAAGTTTGTTTATGGCTGGGGTCCACCAGATCGGGCGCTTGCCTTTGGTGGAAAGGGTCTTGATTTTATTTGGGATTGCTTGATCCATGCAGTCCTGGAGGTGCTTGTAGAAAGCATTTGTAAGGGATTCAGCAGCGTGGGTTGTGGTTTCCAATGGCTCAGGGGCCTTGAAGGATACCACACCAGTCTTAAGAAGTGTGAAGTTGGCTTTTGAGAAGTTCTTCACTGTGGTCTTTTTGTTGGGGTGGGGCGGGATGTGGATCTCCAGTGAAATTAGTTTATGGTCTGATCTCACCAATGAGGGATATACTTCCGGTGTGGAGCATTTTGTCCCCATGTTTGTGATGATCAGGTCTAGTATATTTTCACCTCTTGTGGGAATGGTGACAAGTTGTTCCATAGCATTTGAGTTTATGAACTCCAGGAACCTTTGGGCTAGGGTATTGGGGCTTGAGTAATGTTCCCAGTCTATGTTTGGGTAGTTGAAATCACCCAATATGATGGTGTTTGAAGAGACATTTATACTCTCCAGTGTCTTCAGGAAGGCTGTGTGGGGTTCCTGAGTTTGAGAGGGTGGCTTGTAACATGCTACAAACTGTGGAGCAGTTTTGCCTATGGTTAATTGCACCTGAATGGTCTCTGATGCTTCGTGAGTTGCCACCAGCCTGGAGGTGTGGGTATCCTTGATGAATATGGATACACCCCTCCTTTTGTGGTACGGTCCGGGTTTTGGGGCCGGAATGCATGATATGAGGTAAAACCTGATAGTGCCGGGGTGCTCTCAGGAGCCTTGAACCAGGTTTCAGTCACAGCACAGACATCGATGTTCTCCATACTGAGGAGGGCTTTGAGGGCGTGCATCTTGAGATTTAGACCTCTGGCATTGAGCAGCATTACCCTTAGTTTTTTTCCATTATTGTTTTCTAGGGCGGTGGGTTTAGAATTTGAGCCTTGTCTAAAAAAGGCACTATGGGGGTGGCAAGAGCCTTTGCCAATATCCGGAAACCCAGGGGTGACAGGTGCAATCTGTCCCTTGCGAAGCAGCGTGGCTTGTCAAGCATGTCATTCCAGGCAGACAGACATTGGATCCCCTTAGAATGACACCAGAAATTAAGCCAATTATTAAAACTGATCATTTTGTCTCTGTATTGTGGCATCATTCTTGGTGAAGGTAGGATACTGCTCAGGGTCAGGGTCATACCAGCCTGGGCTACATAATCTGAGAGCTCCTTTATGTCTCTTTTCATGTAGTCCAGGGAGGTACGTCTCGTTATGCGTTATGGGCATTTAAAGTGTTTTTTTGATTTTATCTGCTTTATTTTCTGAAAAAAAAAAAAAATTATATATATATATATATATATATATATATATATATATATATATATATGTATGTATATACTTGTTTCCCACCTTTCTAAGCTAGTATAGCCCAGTTTTCAGGTTAGTGCTGAATTCAGGGCTGTGTTACAAATCTCTGTGTTTGCCCATACCTTACTTGGATAGAAGGAAGTTTCTCCGTTCACCTGTGAGAGAGGGGAGCTTTGAGCAGCCTATCTGTCTCTGGAGGAGTGGTTTCCGCCCAGAAAGTAGCAGTTTATTGGCCATTTTGGGCTAATTTCTATCTCTTTCATTTCCCTGCTATAAAAAACGCATTTGTCCGGTTTTGCGCGCCGGGCAGCGCCATTTAGCTGGGGTATATCTATTCCTGGCTCCATAAAGTCTCCTCTTCAATTTTTCCTTTGGAACTAGACAAACTTTCAACTTAAGCACTCAAGCCATTCATTTCTCAGCCGGCACTTGCTCAAAACTCATAGCAAGCACTTATAAACCCTAGCACTACAGAAGGACAAGGCTCTCTATTTGACCTTACCAGCCATTCAGTAAAACAGTTTACTGTACCTATCCAGGCATGTCCAAAGGGCAGTTTCAGATGTACTCTCCAGTCCAACTGGTGAATCTGGGCATTTTGAGGCAATTTTACAACTGCCTCATGTACACAGACAACCCTCTCCTCCTACCACCAAACACTAATACATGCGAGAGCTGCAGTTATACAGCCAAACTGGAGGCTAAACTCTCTCAACCCAAGACTGAATCAGACAGTCGAGAGGAGAAGGGAAATACAGGCATCACACCACCAGTCTCACATAAACCCATTAAACCAGCACCGGCAAAAAACACACATAAATACATGAAAACATACTCAGAGGCTCTAAATAAAAATCTGCAAAAGCAACAGAGACTTCCAATGCAGACATCCAATCAACCTCCACCCCCCAACACAAACCATGAAACACATACTTCACAAAACCAGTGTGCCACACAATCACAGCCCTCAAGGCAAAATAACATACCCAACATACTAGTAATTGGTGACTCTATAGTCAGGCACACTGATGTCCCACTCACTAGGCTGAATAAAGAGAAGGTTACTGTTAGCTGCTTGTCAGGTGCCAGGATCCACCACATAACACAAGCACTCAGGTCACTCCAGAACAAGTACAAATACGATTCTGTCATTGTCCATGTTGGTGTGAATGACCTGAGCTGTACCTCCCTGGACTACATGAAAAGAGACATGGAAGAACTCTCTGATCACGTAGCCCAGGCCGGTATGACCCTGACCCTGAGTAGCATCCTGCCCTCACCAAGAATGATACCACGGTATAAAGAAAAAATGATCAATTTCAACAACTGGCTAAGTTTCTGGTGTCATTCAAAGGGGATCCAGTGTCTGTCTGCCTGGGATGACATGCTCGACAAGACACTCTGCTTCGCTACAGACGGCTTGCACCTGTCACCCTTAGGCTTTTGAATACTGGCCAAGGCTCTTGCCACCCCCATAGCGCCTTTTTTAGGCAAGGCTCAAAAGACAAACTCACTGCTGTAAATAGCACACGTAACAAAAATCTGAGGGTAATACTACTCAATGCCAGAAGTCTAAACCTCAAAATGCACGCACTTGAGGCACTCCTCAGTATGGAGAAAATCAATATATGTGCAGTAACAGAAACCTGGTTTAAGGCTCCAGAGAGTACTCCAGCACTACCAGGCTACAATTCATACCATACATTTTGGCCACAGAACCCGGACCGAAATACAAAAGGCGGGGGAGTATCCATATTCATCAAGGATACCCACACCTCCAGGTTAGTGGCACAGCACAATGCTTCAGAGATTATCCACATGCAACTAACAATGGGCAAAACTGCAATTCAAATTGTAGCTTGCTACAGATCACTCACTATGTCCCAGGACCCCCATTCTGCATTTCTGGAAACACTGGGTAACATAAAGGTCCTACCAAACACCCTAATACTGGGTGATTTCAACTACCCAAACATTAACTGGGAGATCTACTCAAGTACTAACTCCCTTGCCCAACATTTCCTAGAATTTATAAACTCAAACACCCTGGAACAACTGGTCAACACTCCCACCAGAGGTGACAACATATTGGACCTGGTCATCACCAACATGGGTGACCGGTGTTCCACACCGGAGGTCAACCCCTCGCTGGTTAGATCTGACCATAAACAAATCACTTTGGATATCCACATTCTGCACCCACCCCCGGACAAGGAAACCACCATGAAAAACTTTTCAAAAGCAAACTTCACGTTACTTAAGACAGAGGTGGAATGTTTCCAAGTCCCCATGCTAAAGGATAATGCTGTCCAAGCTGCAAAATCCTTTACTAATGCATTCTACGGGCACCTACAAGAATGCATGGATCATACTATCCCAAGCAAAATCAAGACTCACTCCTCCAAGAAAAGGAAACCAGTCTGGTGGATCCCTGCCATGAACAAGCTATACAATAGAAGGAGGAAACTAGTGCAGAAAGAGTAAAATCCCAAGAAGGGAAGACATCCCTGATCAGTATCAGCAAGAAACTACGATCCCACATAAAATCGTCCAAGGCGAGCTTTGAAAGGAAACTTGCCAAGGACTCTAAAGATAACCACAAGGAATTATTTAGCTATGTCAAGAATCTAAGTGGCAATGCTGAGATCTGCTCAGAGTTAGTGCAGAATGACACAAAATAAACTGAACCAACTGATATTGCCAACATCCTGGCAGACAGGTTCAATGCAAATGTCACCCCCCTCTCACCCCCAAAAGGGCCCATAACCATACCAGAAGAATGTAGAGCCCCTGAAATCACAGACACTCAGGTTAAAATAGCCCTCTCCAAAGCCAAAAACACAGCATCAGTGGGACCGGATGGTGTCCCAGGCTGCATCCTACATGAGCTCAAAGATGAACTAACCCCTCACCTAAACACACTGTTCAAACTCAGCATCTCCATAGGCTACATACCCATAGAGTGGTGCACAGCAACGGTTATTCCGCTCTACAAAGGTGGAGCCACAACAGACCCTGGGAACTATTGCCCTATAAGCCTGACTAGCTTGGGCTGCAAGGCTATGTAGCACATCATCATGGAACTCATTAACAGAGACATTGGGAACCTCCAAATACTGGATCCTACCCAGTTCAGCTTTGTTAAGGGCAGATCATGCCTCCTAAACCTGGTGGAATTCTTTGAGACAGTTACCAAGGCTATAGACAAGGGAAAGATGGTACACACAGCCTACTTAGACCTCACAAAGGCCTTCGACACCATTCCCCATTCTGGTATTATAGACAAGCTCACCAGCCTGAACATAAACCCCTATGTCACAAGATGGGTTGCTAATTGGCTCATGGACAGAACCCACATGGTGAGAGTTGTGGGAGCTAGGTCCGACTCTAAACCGGTTACAAGTGGCATTCCCCAGGGCTCAGTCCTAGGACCCTCTGGGTCGACATATACTTCTCAGAGGTACAGACAAGCACACGAGGACTATGGCTGACCAAGTTTGCAGATGACTGCAAACTAGGGGCTATAATTGACTCACTGGCTGACACAGACATCCTCCAAAAGGGTCTCACTGAGATGGATACTTGGTGTTAAAATCATGGCCTCAAGCTAAATGCCAAAAAGTGCATAGTTATTCCCTTTGGAAATAACAAAGTACCCACAAACTACCACATAGGTGGTAGTCTCCTAAATACGGAAAACGTAATAAGGGATCTGGGGACCCAAGTAGATAGTAATCTGTCCTTTGATAATCACATTGCCAAAGTGGTTAGAAAATCCTTCTATGTGGCCCACCTAATCACAAAAGGGTTTGCATCCAGATCAGAAGAGGTCATTGTGCCCTTCTACACATCACTCATCAGACCCATAATAGAGTACAATGCCCCATTTGGGATGTACCTTACAAGACACCTGCAACAACTGGAAAGACCACAGAAGTACCTCACCAAGAGGATCAATGGCCTCAAACAGATGTCCTTTGCAGCTCGACTGAAGAAACTCTAGCTGTACTCGGTTGCATACCGCCTGCTCAGGGTGATCTCTGCCTGACATACAAGGCCATGTCCAACCCAGAACTGATGGACATGCACCACCTAAAGAAAATCTTATCCCCTCGAGCCACACGCTCTAGGGATCTAAACCTCACCACAACAATAAATATGACTTGCTGGAGGGATAGATTCTTGTCCCAGAGACTTCCCATGCTTTGGAACAAGATTCCAATCTACGTTAGGCAGAGTTCCTCGCTAACCCTCTTCAAGAGAAACCTTGACGAGTGGATGGGAAACAGAAAGTTTAATCCGGGGATCACTTCAGTGGCTTTGCTGGACAGAGGCACAGGGAACTAATCTAAGGGGGCGGTGAAAGCCAACACATTCTGGCTAGGCTTATAAATGCCTTCGCGCAGATAGCCTAGTACCTACCTATGAATCTATGAACCTATAGGCATGACCTGCTTTAGATAAACATTTTTCAACTACAACCTGAACGAAAGATATAGAAAAGAGGAGCCAACAATGAGTTCAATATCTTTAAAGCAGTGCAAGCAAGATCAGTAATACATTCCATATTCTGTAGTACAGAGACTGGGATATATCCTCGACTGCAGTGCCAGTGACCCAGTTTCAAGCTGGAAGTCTGGGACTGAGAGAAGCCATCCTGTAGAGGTAGTAATAAGTGATCAACGCTAGGTCACTCACACTAGAATGAGATGGTTGCAAGCGAATCCACAAAGTAGGAGTGACCGCTGGATTAGGCTAGAGGAACACCTCACAGGAATGAAGAGAGGGTCCCTGGACCATATAGCGGAACACAAAGCAGCATAAACTGCACAGAAGTACATCTATATAGTACACTTTCAGG
Organism: Protopterus annectens; assembly: GCF_019279795.1. Taxonomy (NCBI): domain Eukaryota; kingdom Metazoa; phylum Chordata; order Ceratodontiformes; family Protopteridae; genus Protopterus; species Protopterus annectens. The sequence continues at coordinate 1,332,253,099 of NC_056729.1, read as the reverse complement.
TCAGCATACTGCATAAGACATGACATGCTGTGGCACACCATGTGAGGGGATATTAGGCATCAGGACAGAAATCCTTCAGCTGAGGATATCAGACACCAGCACAAGACTGTTGTCTCCAATTACCAATTTAGGTAAGATGGGGGGAGGAGTCTAGACCATATTGGTTGCTGGGGTGCCAGGCTAATCAGGGTGGTGTGTGAGGACAGCACATTAATAGTGCACATGGTAGCAGCTCAGAGCAGATGTTAAATACAAGATATTGTGACAAATGTTGCTAGCGGTAGTTCACAGCTATACAACATGAAAAGAAAAAACAATGGTGTATGCATATTATCAGGAAGACAACAGCTCACCCTAAATGAGCTCTAAGCTAGCTACATGTTCCATGGTAACCCATTTAGAACACATCATTGCCTTAATTTAAAGGAGCTTCAGTGGTTGGAACAACAGAATCTGCTCAAATACCACCAACTAATCACTGCCCACAAGACTCTTTACCAACCTTCCAAAACTCCTACTCTATCCACCACCATCACCCCCTATCATAATCTGAAGTCCTTACGTTCATCTCATAAACTTCTAATTAACACATCTAAATCTAACAACAGGGCTGGGGATTTTCTCTTCTCTAATACTGTGGGAAAATTTTGGACTGAAACTTTTCCTCAAAACACACTGGTTATGCCCCTGTACTAAACCTGACTAATTCTCCACTCGAACCTTATACTGTCAGCATATCCTCTACCTTACCTTTCTCACTCTGTATTTCATTATTTCCGTCCCTCTGAATACTTACCTGTTAAACAAAATTATTTTATTTATTTATTTATTTATATATATTTTTTTACTACACTCTTTATTTTTCAATCTTTTATTGTACCATACTTGTATATGGAATTAGCCTGTATACCTCCCTTTTTTCTATATTAAGTAATGTACTTACTTGCTATTTTAAATTATACACTGTATTGAATGCATTTCATATTGTATTGTCTTATGTCCTCTCTGTATTATTTCTGTATTATCCAATTTTGTACTTGTATACACATCTGAAATCATTTTATATTGTCCTGCAACTTTATTATCATGTGTGTCATGGAGCTTTTCTCCCCGGGCCTAAACTGAAAATGGACATATATCCAGTTAGACTAGCCCAGTCAACAAATGTAAAATAAAATAAATAAAAATAAATAAATGTTAAAGGAAGAGTCATAGCTCATTCTGCATAAGCAATGTGTGAGGCCAGCAGAATCCATGGTGATGCTTTCTGAATAGTGGCAATACCAGAACAGGAGCCAGCTGTCTCAGTGCATAGTAATACTTTCATAGGCTTGAAAGAATGCTTCAGTTCATACAAAGAAAAAAATGCAATCATCTGTGGCTTAATATGCAGAAAAAACTGTTTCATGCATCTGTAGGCTCATCACAATGAAAAAGATATTTACCCATTTCAGAGTTAACCTTGCTACATTGAGTGTAGCATTGAGCAAGGCATATTTTAAAAGTCCCTAATTTTTATTTTAGAATTTATGGCAATCAGAAAGTGCGACTTGGAACATTTAAATTCCATCTATGTGGGAGACCTGGGAGCATCTAACTTGTTTGGTATCACACATTAGGCACGTGAGAATTACTGGAACTGAAATCCAAGTCTTTGGGCAGGATTCACGAAGGCTTGTACGGAGTGTAAGAGACGTGCAACACTCCATGCAAGCCTCGCGATCCAGGAACAGCCCTAAACTCCGTGTAAGAGACCAGCTAAAACGTCTCTTACACGGACTGGGCGTGGACATGCTAAATACTTCACTTGCATCCGAAAGGTATGCAAATGAGGTATATTAGCGATCCACGAAGCAGAAACCAGTCCGTGTAAGAGACATTTTAGCTGCAGAAATGTACTCAGTTGACAACTGAGTACGTTTCTGCAAATTCCACAACGGAGCCATGTCAGCTCCAAAAAAAGGGTGCATATGACTCAGGCAGCATGCCAATGGCCAAATATGTGGCCATTGGCAATATAACCCGATACCAAAATAATAACCCAGCGCAGCCCCGCGCAAACGGGCTGCGCTGTATAAAACATGAAAATGAAGGTTATAAACCCACAAATGTGGGTTTCATGCAATACATGGAATGACTATACAGGGACCAGCAGACCAAAAACAACATGGCCACCGTGTAGTGGTTGCTAAGGGGGGAAGCTGAGTCTAAGACATGTAACTAAGCATTAGTAGGCAATCTCATGTAAATGAGGGTTCGGATACTGAATCTCACAGTCACATAGCAAATGAGCACAGTCTGAGTAGTGTAAGAGATACATAAGGGGGAGGAATAGAGTAGGAGATAGGTGACATCACAGGGGGGAATGGTAGAAAGAAATGCAGTTCATTGGAGGCCAGTGTAACATGACAGATGGCAGGCACAGATCATGGAAAGAGGTGTGCCACTAGATAAGTCATGGAAAGTCAAGAAATGGAAGTTGTACACTGTTACTTATACCAAAGTTTCTTGCTGGGCGTGCATGCGCACGTGTGCGCACCATGAAGCCCGAGTAGGGCAGTGTGCATGTGTGTAAGGCAGACTGTGTATGTGGGAGCGTGTTGGGAGATGTTTAACACTGTTTGCGTGGGTGTGCGCGCGTGTAGGGCAGGCTGAGTATGTTGCAGGCTGTTGGCAGACGTGTAACAGTGTTTGCGCGGGTGTACGAGTGTTTTAACCCGAATAAGTAGATTCTGAACCATGTAAGCATGTGTGCGCGCGTGTAAGCCACTGTGAGTGTGTTTCTGATAGTATGCACGTTGCTCCCCCCTGAGGAAACAGAGAGGAAAAGGAAGCAACAGAATTAATAGGAAGCTAGCAGGGATAACTGCTGAAGCTAGCAGGTGAAAACAATTAGAAGCAGGCAATTACAAAGGCAGAATAGTAGCCCAGCCCAGCACTTAAAACTCTGCAAACAGTAGTGCAGGATGTTTCCCTTAAGAGACACTGCAAGACAGGAGTAAGCTAATAGAAGTGAAAACTGAAAAAGCTGAACTCAGAGCAGAAATGTTAGGGGCTGCCATAGCTGTCATAATGAGACATAGGTGACTTGCTGAGGGTGGTGACAATGCAGATGGTGCCAGACAACCCACAGTGAGGAGACGGAGAAGAGTGTACAGGCCCAGGGTCACCTACCACGGGTTACATGAGCTGGAGATAGTAGAGTGCTATAGAGTGGACAGAGAGCTCCTGCAGCAAATTGTTGAGCTGTGCAGGCCACGCCTCACGCACAGAACCAACAGAGGGGAACCCATCCCAGTGGAAACCAAGGTATGTGTTGGCCTAAGAATACTAGCAACAGGTACCTTCCAGAGACCAACTGGCGATATGATGGGGATATCACAGGCATCAGCCTCCAGGGTACTGCACCAGTTCCTGGATGCCATGTCAGCACATGTCGGTGATCATGTATATTTCCCCAATGCCCGTGAGGTATTGGCCAGCAATATGCGTCTCTTCCAGCAAATAGCGGAATACCCTGAGGTACTGGGTGCAATAGACTGCACGCACATACGCATCAAAGCACCAGCCGGTGAGTGGGGTAGGGCCTACATTAACCGCAAGGGCTTCCCCTCCATCAACTGCCAGGTCATGTGTGATGCCCAGGGCATAATAATGAATGTGTGTGCTGGCTGCCCTGGGAGTTACCACGATTCCCACATCTGGCATTTGACGCAGCTGTACCAGACATTTGCCAATGGGGACATCCCACACGGACACCTAGTGGGGGATGCAGGTTATGCACTGGAGCCGTGGCTGATGACACCCATCAGAAACGCACACACACCTGAACAGGAACACCATAATGAGGCACACGCACAAACATGTAATGTAATAGAGCACGTGTTTGGGCTGCTCAAGTCACGGTTCCGGTGTCTGGACACATCTGGTGGAGCCTTGCGGTACACACCAACTACATGTACCCAAATTGTCATGGTATGTGCTATGCTACATAATATGATCTTGTGAAAACAGCTGCAGCAGGACCAGCATAGGGCCAGGCCAAACAGCCCCCCACCATTGCCAAGGCCATCACAGGCAGAGCGTGACTCAGAGGAGGAACAACCTGAGCCTGCTCCAGTAGGCAGAAGGAGGCGTGCCCAGTATGCCCTGGTCTTGGCAAAGAGGCAATGCATAGCACATACACTGGCTCAGTAGGAACCCTGGGAATGATACCCCCTCTGACTCACTCAAATAATAACATGGATGCCTAAAATTACATGACCTGCTCACAAACATGTACAGGGAAGTGTAATATGCGCATCCGACAGAGGCAGCCCTGCAGCACCACCTGAGGCATGAATGCTATGTGTTAAGTAATGTAACACCATGTACTATATGCACACCTGAGCACCCTGACTAACATCCACCCTCACCAAGCATGAAGCCACAAAATGACTATGGGATGATCAAGTGCAATAACTGGCTGAAGTAATGCAGTTAGTCAAAGGGGAGCCAATGTGTTTCAGGCTGGGAAGACATGCGGAGCTTGACATGATGCACCACCTGCTAGGGGTGGCGTGCACCTATCATGCCATGCCCCATGGATACTGGCAAAGGCTGTCAATACCCACAGCATGCCCTGAATAGGTAAGTCTCAAAACACAAACCCACCTTCATAGGTTCTACAACGGATAGGAACCTAGATGTAATGCTACCCAATGACAGATGTATAAACAGCAAGATGTGTGCAGTGTAAACACACACAGTATGGAGAATGTAGATACCAGTCCTGTAATAGAGAACTGGGTCAAGGCTCACATCAGCACCCTAACACTACCAGGTCACACCTCATACTGTGCTGTACAGCCGCAAAACATGGAACAAGCTACAAAAGGAGGGTGACTAGCAAGAAATGGCAAGGATAACCACACCCCGATGTTGGTACCACAACAAGAAGCAGCATGGATTAGCCATGGTCAAATACCAATGGCTAAAACTGCCTCCCAGTATATAGCCTGCTGCAGACTACTGTCCTAATACCAGGAACTGCACCTGGCCTATGTCGGAATACATGAATATATCAAGCCCCCCAAACTACATTATATTGCTTGACTGAAAATACCCAGACATACACCGGGAGCATTATACTAGCACCAACACAGTAGGAGAAAATTACCCAGATTCCATAAACCAAAATGCCCAGGAACAATGTACCACTCCCACAAGAGGGGTAAGCATACTGGATGTGATAATCAGCAACATGTGTACTGGATGGCAAGATGAGAAGTGTACCCCTCACTGGTAAGACCAGACCATAGAGTAATCACACTGGATATACACATCCTGACCCCAGTCCCTGGTCAGAATACCACAGTGAAAAACATGTGTAAAGCATAGGTTGCAGCCCTCAAAACCGATGTTGAATCCCCAAAAGTCCCTGTGCAAGTGCAGAATAGGGGACACACCACAGAACATGTTATACAGGCATTCCATGAACACAGCCAGGAATGCTTGGAGTATGCAATCACAAATAACAACAACACTCAATGCCATACAAGCAGGCATCTGGCATGCTGGACTCCAGCCATTACCAAACCATGCAAGAGAATGAGGAAGCTACCACATGATAGAGCAAACATAAAAAGGGAAGTAATCACTGACCAGTAGTATGGCAATAACATATGTCCACACACACAATCCACTAAGTCCAGCCACAACAAGTAGAATCTGTGAATCCAGAGGCAATGTGACACCATTTCCAAGTACACAGACAACCACAACACCCCCCAATAAATACAAATATATGTGATAGATGCATCCATGTATCCAAACCAGAGGTTGAGCTCCACCAACTCAGTACTGTCAAAACTAGTCAGGAGGAGAAGGTAACCACATACACCACAAACCCAGTCCCACATTGACCTACCACAACTGTAAACCAAACACATAAACACAGACAATATTCCCGGAGGCCTTAATTACAAACACACCACACCAACAGAAGCCTCCAAAGCAGATCACAATCAACCACAACCTTCAAACATAGCACATGCAACGAATAGTACGCAAAGCTGGTGTGCCAAACAGTCACAGGCCAGAAGGAGAAACAACATGCCTGATACAATCGTAATAGGTGTCTGTATAGGCAGACACACTGCTGTCCCACTCACCAGACTGAACAAGGGAAAGGGTAGAGTAAGCTGCCTGTAGGCTGCTACAAAATGCCACATAACACAAGTACGCAGGTCACCCCAAAACAAGCAGAAATATGATGCACTCAATGTCCATGCTGGTGTGAATTACCTGAGATGTACCTCCCTGGTCAACATAAAAAGAGACATGGATGGTCCCTCTGAGTATGTACCCCAGGGCGGTATGACACTGGCTGTGTGCAGCATCCAACCCTCACCAAGAATGATGCCACAGTACAAACACAGAATGCTCATGTTTAACAGCTGGCACAGTTACAGCTGTCAGTCCAAGAGGGTCTAATGTGTGTCTGCTTGAGATGTCAAGCATGACAAGCCATGCTGCTGTTCCAGGGATGGCTTGCAGCTATTACCCATGTGCGTCTGGATACTGGATAAGGCCTTTGCCACCTCCATAGAGCTGTATGTAGGCAAGGCCAAAAAGACTACCCACCACCCTAGAAAACATAAGTGGTAGGAAACATAAGGGTAATGTTGACCAATGCCAGATGTGTAAACTGCAATATGCATGCTCCTGAGGCACTTCCCATTATGGAGAACATTGATGTCTGTACAGTGACAGAAGCCTGCTGCAAGCCTAGTGATAGCACACCAGCACTACTAGGTTATACCACATATCACGTGTTATGGCCCCAACACCTGCAGCAAAACATCCAAGGAGGGGGAGTATCCATATGCAGCACAAACACCCATATTGCCAGGTAACTGACAATGCAAAAAGCAGTGGAGACCACCCATGTGCACATAACTGTAGTCAAAACTGCTGTACAGTCTGTAGCATGCGATAGACCACACTCTCACACACAAGAACTCCACCCAGACATCCGAAGACACTGGACAGTATGAATGTCCCACCAAATACCAGACAAGGTACACACAAATTACCACATAGGTGTCAAACCATTATGTATGCAAGGAGTAATCAGGGACCTAGGGACACAGGTCGACATTAATCTGTCATGTGACACCCACAATGCCAATGTGGCTATGAAGATTGTCGATACTGGACACCGTATCATGAAAGGATTCACATCAACATCAACAGAGGTCACTGTGCTGCTGTACTGTTCCCTTATCAGACCCATAATCTAGTACAATGACTCATATGGGATTTACCGTACGTGACACCTGCAGCGGTTCGGAAGACCTCATAGTTACCCCACCAACAGGATAAAGGGTGTGAAATATATGTCATATGCTGCCTGGCTGCAGACACCCCAGCTGACTGCAGTCACACACTGCCTACACAGAGGCATTGTATGTCTGTTGTACAAGGCCATGTTCAACACAGGAGTAATGAACATGCTACACCACAGGAAATCAAAGCCATTGGAGCTGTGAGAGTCACAGATGTCAGCCTCAACACATAATGAAATAAGATGTGCTGGAGGGACAGATACATAACCCAGAGGCTCCCCACACCCAGAAACATGATCCCAATCCATGGTAGGCAGAGCCCCTCACTGACACCCCTCAAAAGGAATATTGCCAAGTGGATGGATGACCGTACATGTATACTGGGGGTCCTCACTGTGTCACGACCAGACAGAGGCACAGTGAAGAACTTCATAAATGGCCATAATTGAACATAGCAAGGGGTGGTGAAAGACACACACACTCTGGCTAGGCTTACTAATGGCCTAGGGTGTATAGCCTAGTATGAACCCATGAACCTATGAAGATACAAAACGTACAGGACACTAAGGATAATCACAAGGCTTACCCAACTGATGGTAGGAACCATGTTGGGCATCCACAGATATGCTTAGAATCACACAGATATTACAAACAACATACCAAACACACACACATATTGCTAACATACAACCTGTCAGGTGTAGTGCAAACACCCCGAGTGCAAAATACCTATCCCAGCAGACTGATGGTCCCCTGACATTGCAGATGCTGAGGTAACAGCCATCATCTGCAAAGCAGAACACACATCAGCAAAGGTATGTGATGGTGTCCTGTGCTGAGGCCAACATGGACTCCAAGAATAATGGAATGCCAAATCACACTACTGCCCAATGTCAGCCTTACCACAGGATATGTACCCAAAGAGCAGTATACAACAACAGTGGTCCATCACAACAAAGGTGTTGCCTGAATGGATACTCCAAACTACCACCCCAAGATCCTGACAAGCTTGTTCTGCACAGCTATGGAAAGGATCAGTATGTACCGCAGACAGAAGGCTATTGTGGACCTACTGATACTGGACCCTACACAGTGTGGCTATTGTAACTGCAGAACCTGCCCCTAAACATGTCTGACCCATTTGAAGCAGTCATTAAGGTCATTGATGAGGGCAATGTGGTCCACACAGCGTAGCTGGACCGTGCACATGCTTCTAGACAATACCGTACGAGTTCAGTATGGATATGTTCAGCAGCTTAAATATATACCCCTATGTCAGTAGAGGGGTTGCAAACCAGACCAAGGACAGAACTGACATGGTCAGACATGCCGCATCCATGTCAGACTACAAAGCGGATATGAGTGGCATCCCAGAAGGCCTGGTCTTGGCCCCCCCCATCCCCATTCTGTATATATGTCCCATAGGTATAGGCCAACATGGAAGGACTGTGACTGAACATGTATGCAGAGGAGTACAAACAGCCCACCATATCCGACCCCCAGCTGACACAAGCAACCCACAAAAGGGCCACCTACAAACAGACAACTGAAGCCATAGCCATGTCAGCAAGCTAATTGCAGAACTGTGTATAGACAACCTCCGTGGATATACAGTAAGTGCCCACAAATTACCACACAAGTGTTAACCCATGAGGTACCTAACATGTAATGTGAGACCTGGGTTCAAAAGGTGATAAATATCCTGCACTGGACAAACATGTGGCTGTAGTGTTCGCAGAAACATGTACCATATACCCACCCAAACATGAAGGTTGGCAGATGTAGATAAGGGGAACTCACTGTGGCTCTGCAGCCATCCTCCATCAGCGTCACAACTGACTACAATAGCCACTGTGGGATATACCACAGCAGACACCTCCATCAACTGTAAAGTCCACAACAGTACCCCACCAGGGGTAGCAAAGAGCATGAACAGATGCCATGTGTTGCCTGAGTAAACAAACTGCAGCCCCACACACCGCCATCCTTCCCAGCTACAGGAAAGCAGTGCCTGATGTATGAAGCTATGTCCAACCTGGAATGAATGAACATGTTGCACCTTGTGCAATCTGAATGGCAGTGAGCTACGCACATGAGAGACCTGAACCCCAGCACTGACATACATAGGACAAGCTGTACAGAATGATCCATAACACAGAAGGCACCCCCACTCTTCAGTAAACTCCTGGTACAGGTCAGCCAGAGAGCCACATATCGACACCCCTCAAGAGGAATCCTGATGAGTGTATGGGAGATGGTAGGCTAACCCTGGGTATCACTGTTATGTCAGAGGTAGACGGAGGCACAGTATACTAACCATGACATATGTCATGGCAAACTCCAGTTACAATGTGTGTTGAAGGACAAACACACCCTGTGACTAGCATCAGAAATGGCCTAGGGAACATCGCTAGTGTTTGCCAATGTCCACCCATGTTGTGGAATACACTAGCAATGTTGGACGAGCCTGGTGTAGGTAGTCCATATCTGAACATATTGCAACATGGTCATATGTGCACAACTGGCCCCTACACAGTCTGTTGTGCTCACTATGAAGATGTCAAGCAGTCATAGGACTAAAGCCCAGGATACTGTCCACCACAGTGAAAGTACTGAACCAGTACACTATACGGTACTGCAGTGTTAGGTCATTATGAAAGTATGTTGAGAACTGTCTGCAAAGTATCCCATGCAATCCCTGCAGGCACAGTATAATCCCTGTTGTGGCAGACACAAAGCAGTTGGCCAGTTAGTACACAACATGACACCCAACACACAACCATAAACGTGAGATATTGTTGAAGTTCACACACACCCAAATATGTGGTGGACTTCAGAGTGCAACATATGGAAAGCTCACACTGGGCATGCTCGCACACTTTGATAAATGAGGCATATGTCAGACAACATGCCATGGAAAGGCTGAACTGGGCATGCTCACACACTTAGGCCATATCTCCGTTTAGCAGTTGGCCACACATATCTGGTATTTGTGCGTGTCAGTCCAGGAACCAACCACAACACAGCAATCAGCCCAGTGCACACAGTAAATGACTACAGAGACATAAGTGATATAGTGGATCGCGTCATATGCAAACATCTTCCACAGATACACAAGTTGGTCATAGGAACAGGGAATGCTATGGCAATAAAGACCTGCAAACAGTAGAACAGCACAACAAATATTGTGCATCCAACAATTGAACATATGGGTGTAGAGGTCAATACTAGGCTTGTTGCCCTAGGGAATGACAGCTCAGCCAGAGTGTGCTTGGCATCTGCATCCCCAGGATAGTAGGCTACTGTGCCACTGTAAAGTAGGTCACAGAAGGCAACATGTGAGGCTAGTGAACTGTGCCTCTGTCAAGCAGGGGTACTGTGGAGGTCCCAGGGATTGAATGTGCTAAGCCACAGCCATGTTGTCGGTGTGTGCTGTGAGAGGGTTGCTGAGGATCTCTGACAGTAGGTGTCCGTCAATAACAGACTGAGGGGAGCCCTATCTGCATTCTCTGGATGATTCCACTGTCAACACTGTGTTGTAATGAGTATGTGTGAATGAAGTGCCGTGCCGGAACTGTTCACAGATGTCCTCCCTCTGTGGGCTACAGCTCTGCAATGTATTAGGTCACTCTGTCTGTTGTACGGCGCATATATGGCTGGTGTACAGCTGACAGGTGTCTTGTTGTGGAGCAGTCATGGGTATATGTGGGATAGCATGACCAATGCAAACCATACACATGCTCATAGAATGTAATTGTCAAGGATTATGCTGAGTGGCCAGTATAGTCCTCCAGCATGGGTCCTCTGAAGTCGTCCACCCCAGTCTACACAAGTGTAGAGTCTGCTTGTGCTAAATACAGTTTGTGTGCAGTGACAACCTTGCCTGGGGGTGGAGATGGGATATGGATGTCCAGGGAAAGGTGGGTATGGTCAAATATCAACAATGGTGGTCTACCTCTGGTGTGGAACAGTGAGTACCCACGTTGCAGATGGACAGGTGCAATATGTATTCCCCCATGTGGCTGTGGTGTGTGGTTCTGCCATAGCACATGGACCCACAAATTGTAGTGGCTGTAGGGTAAAGTGGTAGAGGCGTGAGTAGTTCTCACACACAGTATGCCTGTACCTGATGTTAACAACTGGAATGGTGTATGTGAACACCTGCATATCCTGGCACTGTTCCCAGGAAGCTAAGTGTGTGTCCTGGATGTGGGTGTGGTGTTCTGGACTGGTTGTGTTGTGTGTTACAGGTCCTGTGGTCCCAAAGCATGGTATAGAACATAACCTGCCAGTGCGATGTGCATATCTGACCCTGACATAGGTGGCTGCAAATGCATATATATGCTATCCCCCACCTGACAGGTAGTACTACATCTACATACCTCTGTAGAAATAAAGATGTCAGCACCCTATAAATACTACAGGTGCAGAACAGATGCCCACTAATTCGGATAGTGCGCTCTGCTAATGTGTCTCCCTCAAGTGTCATAATATAGTTAGGTAGGGGTTTGATTCCTGCAAATGCTCAGTGTGAGTGGGGTTTGTGTGTGTGAGAGGGAAATGTCCCTTTTGGCAACTGGGAAAACACACTACAGGATGCACATTCCCCTTTCTAAACCCATGATGATGTCAGCACCCTATAAGTACAGCAGGAGAAAGGAAACTTCCCAGTAGTTCAACTAGCGCGCTCCGCTAATGTGTCCGTCTCCAGTGTCATAACATAGTTAGGTAGTGGTTTGAATCCTGTACATGCTCAGTGTGTGTGAAGGGGGTTCGTGTGTGTTCAAGACTGTTTGAAAGAAGTATCCCTTTTGCCAACTAGGAGAATATACTACAGGATGCACATTCACCTTTCTAAACACTGATGAAGTCAGCACCCTATAAGTACAGCAGGAGAAGGAAAGCCACCCAGTAATGCGGATAGCACACTCTGCTCATACGTCCGTGTTGAGTGTCATAACATAGTTAGATATGGGTTTGAATCCTGTACATGCTCAGTGTGCGTGGAGGGGGTTAGTGTGTGTTTAAGACTGTTGGAAAGAAGTCGCCCTTTTGCCAACTAAGAGAATACACTACAGGATGCACATTCCCCTTTCTAAACACTGATGATGTCAGCACCCTATAAGTACAGCAGGAGAAGAAAAGCCTTCTAGTAATGTGAATAGCGCGCTCTGCTAATGCGTCCATCTCAAGTATCATAACATAGTTAGGTAGTGGTTTGAATCCTGCAACTGGCAAGTGTGTGTGTTTGGATGAGGGGGGTTAGTGTGTGTGCAATTTTGTGTGAGGGAAATGTCCCTTTTGGCAACTGGGAGAACACACTACAGGATGCACACTCCCCTTTCTAAACACAGATGATGTCAGCACCCTATAAGTACAGCAGGACAAGGGAAGCCTCCCAGTAATGCGAATAGCAGGCTCTGCTTATGCGTTTGTCTCGAGTGTCATAACATAGTTAGGTAGTGGTTTGAATCCTGCAAATGGCAAGTGTGTGTGTTTGGATGAGGGGGGTTAGTGTGTGTGCAATTTTGTGTGAGGGAAATGTCCCTTTTGGCAACTGGGAGAACACACTACAGGATGCACACTCCCCTTTCTAAACACAGATGATGTCAGCACCCTATAAGTACAGCAGGACAAGGGAAGCCTCCCAGTAATGCGAATAGCGTGTTTCGCTAATGCATCCATCTAAAGTATCCTAACATAGTTAGATAGTGGTTTGAATCCTGCAAATGGCAATTGTGTGTGTTTGGATGAGGGGGGTTAGTGTGTGTGCAATTTTGTGTGAGGGAAATGTCCCTTTTGGCAACTGGGAGAACACACTACAGGATGCACATTCCCCTTTCTAAACACAGATGATGTCAGCACCCAATAAGTACAGCAGGAGAAGGGATGCCTCCCAGTAGTGCAAATAGCGTGCTCTGCTAATGCGTCTGTCTTGAGTGTCATAATATAGTTAGGTAGTGGCTTGAATCCTGCAAGTGTGTGTGTTTGGATGAGGGGGTTAGTGTGTGTGCAATTTTGTGTGAGGGAAATGTCTCTTATGGCAACTGGGAGAACACACTACAGGATGCACACTCCCCTTTCTAAACACAGATGATGTCAGCACCCTATAAGTACAGCAGGAGAAAGGAAACCTCCCAGTAATGCGAATAGTGTGCTTTGCTAATACATCCATCTCAAGTGTCATAACATAGTTAGGTAGTGGTTTGAATCCTGCAAGTGTGTGTGTTTGGATGAGAGGGATTAGTGTGAGGGAAATGTCTCTTTTGGCAACTGGGAGAACACACTACAGGATGCACACTCCCCTTTCTAAACACAGATGATGTCAGCACCCTATAAGTACAGCAGGAGAAGGGAAGCCTCCCAGTAATGCGAATAACGCACTCTGCTAAGGCGTCTCTCCCAAGTGTCATAATGTAGTTAGGTAGGAGTTTGAAACCTGTAAATGGCATGTGTGTGTGTTTGGATGTGGGGAGTTTGTGTGTGTGCATTTCCATATGAAAAACATGTTAATTTTGGCAGTCAGGAGATCACACTACCTGATGCACATCAAAATACTGATGTTGTCAGCACCCTATAAGTACAGCCAGAGAAGAGAAACTATCTAGTAATCCAAATAGTGCGCTTTGCTAATGCATCTCTCTCACATGTCATGACTTAGTTAGGTAGGGGAATGAATCCTGCAAATGGCAAGTGTGGGGGTAGTAGGGTGTGTGTAAATGCAAGTGTGAGAGAACAGATCCTTTTGGCAAATACTACAACAGACCAGATGCTGCATATTCCCCCAGTAAACACAGGGGATGTCACCACACTATCAGCACAGACAAACAGGGCTAGTTGGCTAGTAATGCCAATAGTGCACTCTGCTACTGTGTCTATTACCATTGTCAGAGTACAGATAGGTATGTTTTGGTAACCCACAACTGCCACGTATGGTTGTGTCACACAGTATGACCTTGTGTGGGTCTTTGTACATAACAATGCATGCCATTGCCTAAACCAGCAATGGCATTGCACACATGAAGTATGTGTGTGACACATACACATAAATACCTGTGACCTGCAGTAGTTACCATGTCTGACACATGCTTCGAGTGGATAAATGGTATTTGCAATGTATACCAATATGACTGTGTCTTACTGTGCAGGGTCCGCACGTGGTATGTCTCTATACAGTGTGGGTGTATATGGTGAAATACCTACAGCAGGGGATACACATCTGGTCTGGGCCATATAGTGTACATGTAGTCGATGTACAGTTGCTGCATGTTACCACCTGTTGTGGTAGTGGTAACATGTCATTCCACTGCAATTCAGTGACCACATGCTGTGAACCCTTCAACTAGTGTGTTGTAGCTGCAGTAATGCTCACGCACAATGTTTGGCTGGATGCAGTCCAGCCATATAAACACAGTTCTTGAGACTGTCATATTGCCAGTGTTGTTATGGAGGATAGGTGGTCTTCCTGTGTATGGGAGGGTTGTGTGTGCCAGGCTATGAACCAGATGGCAGTCCAACACACTGTTAGCTGCACATTATTAGGCCCTGATGCTTTGTGCTGTGCCAACAACCTGGAGGTGTGTGTATCTGTGGTACCTTGGGATACCACCCCCCTGTCCATGTGTTACATGTGTAGGGGATGACAGGCATAGTATGGGGCATAACCTGTCAGTGATGGGTAACACCTGTGAGCCATGAATCAGGAATCTGGTACTGCACAGACATTGCAGTTCACCGTGCTGAGGACAGTGTCTGGTGCATGCATCTTCCAGTGTACACTGCTGTTGTTGTGTAGCAGCACTGTTAGTGTCCTAACCTGTGTGATACCCATGGAGGTGGCTATGTAAACCATGTCCTGCAGCATAAGGTAGTATGTGTGTACCAAGGAACTTTGCCATTATACATCGGGCCATGGGTGTCACGTGCAAGATGACCCTTGCACATCATTGTGCTTCCCTAGCATGTAAGCACATGTTGACAGCCAGGGGATACCCTATGAATGACAGTGGAGACTGAGCATAATGTAGACATACAACACCCTTCCCACATATAGTGGTAGCATACCTGGTGAAGGTATGTTGGCAACCAAGATCAGGCTCATACTGGCCTGTTCCACATGCTGAGAAATCCATTCCTTGTTCCCTATCATGTAGTCCAGGGAGGTATGTCTCAGGTCAGCCATACTGGCATGGTCAATGAGTGAGTCATATGTGTCCATGCCTCTGACTGACCTGTATGCATGTGTTCTGTGGTGGACGATAGTGCCCCTGAGGCATATCACTGTGACCTTCACCAGATACAGCCTGTTGAGCGGGACCCCAGTGCAGCACACAAGACAGGTACCTGACACGTCTGTAGCAGTTGTGTTGTGTAGCCCTACAGGCTATGAGTGTGTGGCTCAGGGGATGTGTGTGCCATGTGTGGCATGCGCTCTGTTCCGACGGAACATATGCCTGTGTGCCAGCTGTGGAGGTGTGTGATGCTCAGGCAGGATGCTATTCTGAGTCCCCACGTATGCCCCAGTGTGTTCAGCATGCTGTCAGTGCGTGTCAATGTCTGACTTGTATTGTAGTCACTGTAATATATTTTATTTATTTATTTATCCTACATTTGTTGACTGGGATAGTCCGACTGGATGCATGTCCATTTCCAGGGGAGGCCCAGGGAGAAAAGCTACAAGGGTAAGCAGATACAGCATTACATAATACCAGCATTACATATTACAAACAGATTATTTACAGAGATTACATAAGTAAGCAAGTTAAACATGTTCCACAGGTTAATGATAGTCCTGAGCACAAGTCAGGATTAAATTAAATTACACAGTAAACTGGTTCACAGATTTTACACATTCGAGTTAGCCAGGCTTGATACATTGACATAGCCAGTTAAGTGACAAATGTTGTTTGAGTCTAGTGTTAAATTGACCTAAGGTGGAAAGTAGGGTAATATCAGCTGGAAGTGAGTTCCAGGATCTACTTACAGAGTTTGCAAAGAGAGAATCACCGGCTGTGTTATTAAGTTTGCTAGTCTGAATTAGTAGTTTGTTAGAGGATCGAAGTGGTCTAGGATTGTTATAGGGGGTGATAATATTTGAAGTGCAGGAGTATTGTCCGGATTATAGAGGATTTTATAGGCCATAATCACTTGGTTATACTGTATTAGGCTGGGTATTGCAAGCCAACCAAGCTGATTTAGATTGATGCAATGATGTGTCCTAAAAGGCAGCCCAGTGGCAAACCTGGCAATGTGGTTGTAGCAAATTGAGTGTTTAAGGACAGTCTTGTTCATATTCGAGAGTAGAGGGGATGCATACAGAAGGGTTGGAACAAGGTGTGAGCGAGCTATGGCACCTTTAGCTGGAGGGGCTAGGAAGGCTTTTATTCTGTAAAGTGACCCTAGTTTTCTATTGATGGCTTTGATAATTTGGTTAACATGTAGGTCACATTTGAGATTATTGTCTATGATGACACCTAATAGTTTAGTAGATGGGTCAGGGGAGATTATTGTGCCATCAGTTGATGTTATGGTAAAGGTGAAAGCGGTAGACCTACGTGTTGGTGAAATAACAGCAGTTTAGTTTATTTAGGATTTAGGATCAGACGATGTTCAGAAAGCCAGTTTTCTATTGTATTAAAGGTGGTCTGGGTAGCTGACCATAACTCTACTGGAGATGTGGCTGAGCAGATCAGAGTAGAGTCTTCAGCATATTGGATACAGCTGACTTTTGGGATGACAGTATAAAGGTCGTTAATGAAGATGGAGAACAGCAAGGGCCCTAGTATAGAGCCTTGTGGTACTCTGAGGGTGTTAGGTAGAAGATTAGAGAGTTTGTTAGCCTGCTGTCGACCATGCAGGTAGGATTGAAACCATTGGAAGGCTCCAGTATCTAGACAGAATGTTTGCAGGGTGTGGATTACAAGTTGGTGATCAACCATATCGTATGCCTTGGAAAGATCCGAAAAGAGGGCTGAGGATATATAATTAGTGTTGCAAGTATGGTTTATGGTGTTAGTAAAGGCTAGGAGGCCTGAAGTAGTGCTGTGATGAGGACGGAAGCCATGCTGAGTGTCTGCCATAAGGCGATTTTGGATTAGGTGGTGCATGAATTGTTTATGACTAAAGTTTCCATAATCTTTGCAAGTGGAGAGAGTATAGCTATTGGCCTATAATTGGAGAATTCAGTAGAGCTGCCTTCTTTGTAAAGTGGGATTACATATGATATTTTCCAAATGGTGGGAAATTTAGATTCTACCATGGTTCGTTTGATTACCTTTGAGACGGGGTAAGCAATAGCATCATCTGATTTTGATAGGTACTCAGCAGGGAGTTGATCAGCAGAAAGTGTAGTGGGTTTCACTGTTTCAATTAAGGTATGGAGAAGTGAAGTGGCGACTGGTTGGCAGCTGAATGCAAGTAGGTTTCTAGGGGTGCTACTTTCAGGACCAGGGGAGCGAGGAGGTAGATGGCTAGCTAGGGCCTGAAATGTCTCAGTAAAGAATTGGTCAAAACTATCAGAAACATCTTCAGGGGTATTATCAATAGTAGCAGCAGGGATTGGGGTTGAAGATTGTCCAGGATGTAGTATATATGACATGCCACCTGACAGGGTATGGCATTACTGGGTTCAGAGAGCCCAGTCCCCAGATTGGCTGTGTGGTGGCATCCCACACATGTGTTGTACGTTCCTGGCCAAGGGTGATGGCTGACTGCATACATGTGGCAGCTGTGACATTGACACATGACTCACATAAACCACAACTGGACCATAGAGGTGGTTCACAGGTTACCTTTGCACATGCTACCCTAGTAGTGTGATTGCCATGGTGAGTACCAACACATAGGGCCAATGGGGAACAAAATACTGAAGGTGTGTATGTGTGGGTGTACCGCTACTGTTTCATAGCACTGGCATATATGACTGCACACGTGGGTAAATGCCAGGTAAGACATGTGCAATGTGTCACAGGCAACTTACATGCGTACAGGACAGACAGTGACGTTCTGTCATGTGTAAAGTTGACATACGTGTGACGCTATGCAGATGTCACTAGGAGTCTACAGAAGCACTGTAACTCTGCATTGCAGGTGTAAGCAGTGTTCCAGGGAACCCCAAGCGAACATGCATGCAAACAAAGCTACAGTAAACAGGGCTGGAAGTAGTGCATTGTACAACAAAGAAGGGGTAACATTAACAGTAAGTAACAATGCAAATATGTAGGCACTATCAACATGTACCCAGGAATACACAGCGCAGATGTTCATGGTAGAACTGATATTATGTCATAGTTATTTGTGATTTGGATTACATTGGTACTGCACACATATCTACATGTGCGAACATCCACATTGCATAGTCATTGTGGGCAACTTGACACCATTACTGTACATGTCCACCATTGCATATCACTACTTGCGTTAGCTTTCCCCCTGTGCTACCCATGTATGCGGCTATCTGTTGACAACCTTACCACAGGCATGCAATTATGTGCAGCTGTTATACTTTGGTATGTACTATGGGTGCAGATAACAATTCAGGACATTCATACAGTTACTGCAGCAGGCATGCTGGGATAACCACACAGTCATAGCAGCACACTGTACTGTTACCAACATGATACTTCTAATACACTTCTATGTAGTCACCCTGTGCATCAGCAACTTGTTTACCTGTTCCCGCAATGATGTTGGAGATTACAGGAGGTGGCACAGTGTCATCATATGCACAGGGTCTGGATTAGGTATGCCTGAGTCAGCCACTGATACCACCAATTGACATGTGTGTGTATGTGTGTTGGTGAGGGGCAGCAGTACAGGGTGGGGCAGTGTTGGTGCAGTGTGTGCGTGTATGTGGTCACCCTAGGTGTTAACATTTCGCATGTGTCTATGCACGCACACAGTTCCACTTCATGGCTGCCATATACAGGGTTTTGTGGACAGCCACAGACTGCACCTGGCAGGTCATACAGATCAGTGTCTGTGGGCACGGACACAGTACCTGTGCCTGGCAGGGGTGCTATGGACCGTATCCAGTACTAAGCCAGACTGGGTACTGTCATCAGAAGTGGGAGTGTGTTGACTGGAGACAGGTCCCTGTTGGGACTGTCCAGAGCCACGTGCACGTGGTCTCCTGGGGCATTCCGATGACAGCACAGACCCAGCATTGCTGGGGCTGCTGCTGGCACTATGGGGGCATGCGCGAGCCTGTTGTCATCTGCGCCGACTGCCAGCTGCTGCTGTTGCTGGCATACGGCCACGTCGATGCCGCAAACGCCCACCATTGCCCTGGCTCATGGACATCTGATTGTGGAACTGCTGTAATATGTCCCCACAACGTCTGTCTATGACATTGGTGAAATTATGGATAGCATCCGCAATGTCACGCATACTGTCTGTCATGGCTGTGCGACATGCTCTCAGCTCCCTCAGACCCTGTCTGGTGTACCTTTCTATACGCGACTGTGCCTGCATGACAGTCCGAAACATAGCTGAGGTTGACAGACCTCTTTGGGCACATCGGCCAGAGGCAGTACGCCCATGGATGCTCCCACGAGAACCCATGGGCAACTGTCTGTGTGGTACCATCGGAGGACCCTGCCCATGGCTGCTGTGTGGGGACGCATGTGCCACAGGTACCATATTACCCTGGTCTATGCCCACTGTATCCTGTCCATCACCTAGGGACAATGGTGACAAAGGATGTACTGGCAGGATGACTGTGCGCAATGATGGGGATGGCAGCTGTGTACTGTCAATTGGCTGACCAGTGGTAGACCCTGACACATCTTCCTGTACCATTACACAAATATCATCATT
Organism: Protopterus annectens; assembly: GCF_019279795.1. Lineage (NCBI taxonomy): Eukaryota > Metazoa > Chordata > Ceratodontiformes > Protopteridae > Protopterus > Protopterus annectens. The sequence continues at coordinate 1,332,232,955 of NC_056729.1, read as the reverse complement.
ACTAGTACCCGTGGCACAAGATTCAGGTTCCCTGCTGCAGGTCACCAGAGCAACACCAGAACCTGTGGGAGGAAGACAGGAAACACAGTTTACAGTCTCCAGACATTGTTACCAGTGATGCACACATGCACACATGGACACATGGACACAGGCACACATGCACACATGGACACAGGCACACATGCAGACATGCACACGTGGACACATGCACACATGCACACAGGCACACGCACACATGCAGACATGCACATGTGGACACATGCACACGTGGACACATGCACACATGCACACGTGGACACATGCACACATGGACACATGCACACATGCACACGTGGTCACATGCACACATGGACACATGCACACATGCACACATGGTCACGTGTACACATGCACACATGCACACGTGGACACAGGCACACATGCACACGTGGACACAGGCACACATGCACACATGCACACATGGACACAGGCACACCTGCACACATGCACACATGCACACATGGGCACAGACTCACCTGCACACATGCACATATGCACACCTTGCAGTATACACACAGAGCACTACTGAGTTACACTACTGTTACTAGCATTATCAGGACTATTATAGGTTATGTTTAACACACTCACCAGCATGGATGGCCTGCCTTGCTGTAACCCCGGAGGGACCTGCAGAAATGATGAGATTAATGTCAGTGGGCACAACTGTGCCATTGATATTGCATATGATACAGTGTACAGAACAGTCAAGTGTACATATGGCATATTACCTGCACGCTCCATGTCGTGCTGCTGTGTGGAACCAGCCTCCATCATAATGCAGGTGTACTGCTGTTGCTGTTCCGGGGCTGGAGCCACAACACTTAGGAGTAGCCCCTCCAGTCTGGTGAGGGGGGGATGTGTGGCCACCCCACCTCCTGTGGCAACCTGTTGCCTGTGGATATCTGATGCACGCTGATGGACACTTCAGATTAAATCACTGCAGTGATGTCGTACCTGCTCATATGTCCTATTATGCATGCCAATATCATTTACCCTATGGACAAGGTCTTGCCACAGTGCAGCCCTCTCCTGCTGATTCTGACTGGTGCAGGAAAACAGGATGTCATACTCCCGCACCAGGCTCTGGTGGATCTCCTCGTCTTCCGCTACAGAGTAGGCGGGATTACGCTGATGCACCATCTCCCTGGAAGAGAACACAAACAGGATATCAGCAGACTATGTCAGCAATATATGGCACACATACTATACATGATACTCATGTGTAGTGATATACTACTACTCCCATATGTTGCATGTGTGTGTGTCGTGGTGGATACACAGGTACATGGCCAGATATCAGTGCTCAGCCAACACCTGTGCAACAATACCTGCCACATTCCACACAACATGGTAGCATGCCCCATCGGTCAGCACACACTGACAGGTCCAATGCACAACCTCACTCTGGGGGTTCATCCCAAGGTACTGTATGTGGGACGCCGTCCACTACTGTGATGTGGACAGAAGTTACTCAGCCTGGATATACATATCCCACCACCACCACCAGCACAGTAGACTACTTTGATATGTATGTGATTAGACAGTTATTCACTTGCTGGGACTGAGATGGTATCCATGCAGCACACTGGGCCAGTGGATGCCACAAGCCACACTGCTGACGCCTTTGCAAATGCTTACCACGGACATGCCACAGATTGCATGGAACTTGCACACACATTTCTAACCCAGACCCTATGCACAAAGGTTAGGCATCCTGTCCGGTGGACCCCAGACAGAGGCAGATTGTATAACAATAGCAGGAGGCTACTGCAGGACAGAGCACATTCACATTAAGGGAAGGCATCTGTGGTCAGCACTGGTACTACCCTATGGTCCGTCATAACAACGGCCACGGCCTACTCTGGGAGGGAAATGGCCACAAAGACTATGGATGACTACAAGGCCTTCTTCAGTTATGTTACACATATGGACCACATGCCTCAGATATGCTCTGTGTTAATACACACCTACTTAACATTCACCAAACACACGGATATTGGCAACAGTCTTGCAGACATGTTCGGTGCACGTATCCCCCCTCTTTCTCCCCCACCAGTTGAAATATTTATCACAGCTGTATGCAACCTCCCTATCATCTCACATGTCCAGGTGAGGGCTGCCCTCAGCAGAGCAGAACACACAGCATCACTGTGACCTCATGGTATCCCTGGATGTGTGCTACCTGCACTCTGAGAGGACATACAACCGCATATAACACTGATAATTTATCTTGGCCGTACTACAGGATATGTACCTGGACAGTGGCATACAGCGACAGTGGTCCCACACCACTAAGGAGGCACCTCAACTGACCCTGGGAACTACCACATCATATGCATAACCGGCCTGGTCTGCTAAGCTATGGAATTATGCAGTATGGGATGCATATGCAGTGATATCGGGTACCTGCAGACACTTGTTCCCAGCCAGTGTGTCTTTGTGATGAGCTGATCCTGCCTTTTGAACCTGGCTGACCTTTCAAAGCAGTCACTACAGCCATTGCTGGGGGCAATGCACAGACAACTGCTGCAGGATCATGGCCTAAGACTGATTGACATGTAATGTACGGTCATCCCCTTTTGGTGGAACTACGTACACACAACATATCACATGGACATACCTATAGATACAGACCTATGACACATTTGGAGGGTTCACAGTATGCACACTATTAACCTGCTACTTTGCATTACCTGTGTTTGTCGCAGCTGGTTGCGTTACCACTGCTTCTGCTTGCTGCTGCTACTGTCACTGCTGACAACTTCGGGTGACAGAGTCACAGTGTATAATTTTTTTTTTTTTGTTCTCTCTCTCTCTCACTTTTCTCTCTCCCTCTGTCTGCTTCCAGACAGTGCAATGAATGTATTGCATGTGTGGAGTGTTAGTACTGGATGCTTTTGTAGGTATCTGCATAGGTCCATGTGATGGCCTCTGCACCAATTGTAAGCCAGCATTTGCTAATTGCATACAGCCAGTTGTGTACTGATTGCAGTTCTCACTGTGATTTCAGGTCAGTGCTATAAAAGGGTATGTGGGATAGGCATTGCCCTTTCAGATTGTAAGGGCGGGGACCATGCTGGTATGCTGTGGACAGTGTTCTGTGAGTGTAAAGGTTAGTATCTCTCTCATGATTCAGGCTGTGTTGTAGATTCACATTTCTCCATTCCTCTCTCATGTTCCCTGTAGTAAGTGTGTATGCACAATGACTCCTACAACTATACATAAATATATATTTATATATATATATATATATATATATATATATATATATATATATATATATGTGTGTGTGTGTGTGTGTGTGTGTGTACATATACATACATTTATATATGTACTTTAACTGACATTATTATCTACAAGCTACCAACTAGCATGGCTGTTTGTGTTCACACAGTACTATTGTGGGAATCCAGTAGTTTTGACAGTAATTCTACATGACATGCTTTGGGTATTACACATCCTATATTCCCTTTACATTCATCCCTACTATTACATGTTATATTTATTTTAGCACAATGTTCTTGTATAAGAGTCATGGCTTAGTGGTAGGTCATACAGACTAGTGTTTCCAAGGTCCTGGGTTCAGGACTGACAGTGGGATTTTATTTTGCTTTTGAAGTGAGTACAGGACCTGTCAATCAAAGTGACTAAGGCACTTTTAAGCAGTTGTAACCGGGTTAGCACTGGTTTGCGCAGAGCTCACGCATGCGCACTGGCAGTTAGCTCCGCGCACACAAGCGCACACCCGCTTACAACCACTTAACAGTGCTTACTCTGGCGCACACCCGCGCTATTTTCTTTGAAAGAAAAGAAAATGGGGAGACAGGAAAGTGGTGAAAAAGGGGTCACAAAGAGGGTAAGACAGTAGGGAAACAAGCTTGGGATTTGCAGGAGGGATGTAGGTAAGGCCCATAGCTGCCCATTTCTTCATCAGCAACAGCTGTGCATATGTATGTAATTTGGTGTGACATTTGAAACCTTCCACCCCTGAGAGAGGTGTCAGGACAACAATAATACTTGTTGTACAGCCAATTGTAATTGATAGATTCCATGTCCAGCAGACATGTGTGCGGAATGGGCAGCTATGTATGGGGCATAATTGTTTTGTGGGTACAGAGTGCCCTTTTTTTTTTTTTTTTCAGGTGAGAGTGGTATGTCAGGTGAAGGAAGTCGGCACAGCTGGGGAGGTAGGTTGGGTAGGTAAACAGACAAGACAAACAAGATGCATACAGGGGCGGTGTATGACACGTGTGGGGGGGTTACACAATTGACGGGGATGGAGGTTTGGATATCCAGAGCCCATGAGCCCACAGATGGCAACAGTGGAACTGATATCCCCACCCATAGGCAGTTGCCACTGTTCCTTCACTGCCCAGGATGGGGCTGTGCTAGGGGCTGTGTAGGCCGGGCAACAGGCATGCCCGTTAGTTGTGCCACCCATGCCTCAAGCTGGCATAGGGGCTCGAGAACAGAGTCCCAAATCTCCCTACGCACCACAGTCCGGACGCTATGGAGGGTGAGTGGTGGTTCTCCTCCGGCCACACTTGCAGAGGGGGGGCGAGCCCCATCCCCTGCAGCGCTTCCACCCGCAGGTGGCACAGGGCCACCGGAGGAGGGTCTGGACTCGGCACTAGTGCCAGGTGCACTCGCCAGCTGAGGTGGGAGAGGTGGGTCCCCTAGAACCCGCCTTCCCTGTCGTCCTATGTTTTGCATTATGTCATGACAGTTTGGGTTAGTGACATATAATACCATTGACAATTAGTTGTAACAGCATGCATTAGTATTCCCATTAACCAAACACCCAGATATTCACACCATTGAACAGCGTGCATAACACATGCATAATTTGAACAGAAATACACAGTCCAACAACATGCAGGGTTAATTGATGGCAACAGGCCATCAGGTTTGTATGTATGAACAGGGAAGATGCATCAACGGACATGCAAATATATATGACCCAACAGGACAAACGTCCAGGGGTGTTAATTGTGATTGCACATACCATTTTCACGTGGAATGGGTTATATGTGGTTATAGGGTGGGGTGAAGAAAATAATATTAACACCTTCAAATACCAATACATATGCTGTACATTTCTAATAGCTACAGATATATACACACTACTGTTCTAACTACAGTTTCCTATATGATAACTATTTCAACTTGGTGATAGGACTGTTACTGCAACATCAATATACATTTTATTGTGCTTCATACACATTCATATCTAGCTTTGTTCAGCTACATCATCCTGCTACATTTGCTTTATATAGCTGTAGACAAGTGTGGATGTTTGGTATATCAGACAATCATCCTATCTGTATATTGCAGACTGAGAGCAACATATCCAGATTTTGGGATACACATTCCAGATGCAGCAACACTTTGAACAGATTTCGCTGTTTGGTTTTGATTCTCACATGCATTTCATTCTGTCTTGACTGCAGTATACTTTATTCAGGAGTTATTACTACTGTATTGCTGGATTCATGACACTTTCTCACACTCTCTCACTTGCTTTCATTTTACTATTCAGGATGGTACTTACTTCTAGGCTTTATTGACATGTTTTACCTGTAGTTATTACAATCCTTTCCAGCAGTCTCACTTCTGTCATGTTTCAATATTTCAACAGGGATATATTTCACACATGTGATTTCATCATCTTCTGCAGCTATACTTTTCAGCCTGCTGCAGGTTGTGTACTATTTTCTTACAGGTGGGGTATTTTTATTTCAGAATTTATGTCAGACAGTTTCATTTTTCGGTTTAACTTACAGGCCGAAACACACGTTTGTAATCATGCAATACTTGCAGACACTTTCACACTGTTACTTGCACATTTTATTCCTTAGTGACTACACTGCACTCTTTTGCTGACTGTCATACTTTTATATTTCTTTACAGTTACTGGTAGTGGATTACTGACCTGCCTGGTGACACAACCGCACCAGCCTATCGCCATAGGCTCTGCGGTTCGCAGAACGGACACCTGCAGCTGTAATATCAATGAAGTAATATTGGAATACACATCTCCATAATATCAGCTAGTTTAATTTCTTACATACATAATTAAATGAAACTTACTCAGTAGTGGGGCATTGGGTGTTTGCCAGGCCTCTTAGATCCAAAGGTTCAGTTGGTCCTGCTTGCGTCTCTTCAGGTCCGCATTGTGGTGACAGACCTGCTCACCAGTCCTTGGAATCCCTGTGGCACTGGTGAGATCATGAGCCAACCGTTCCCATGCCTCAGCCCTGTATGATCCCCAGAGGACCTGGCCCTGCATGAGTTGGGCCTCATGATTGTGGACTAGGAGCCAGACCATGTACCTGGACTCCTCAATGCCCCACCTCTGTGCTCGAAAGCAACTACCCTCTCCTACTCCTGTAATTCTGCCTGCAGTTCAGTTCTACAATTCTTTATGCTGTGTATTCCCGCCTATGGGGCTTATATAGTCCGTTTTTCCCGCACATATCTGTGATTGGCCATTTTGGAATTGTATCAACTTCAGTAAACCTGCATTGTCATGCTCCAGTTTGTATTCATTCCTATATATTAGCTATTATTGCATTTCTAGGTACTGCTGTCATGGCTTAGTGGTTTGGTACCTTGACTATGGTGTATAGTATCCTGGGTTCAAACCTGGCCACTGCTTTTTATTTTTCATGACTGTCTAGATATGCTGAGGGGTGTGTCTGTGAAAAGGCAGTTTTGATACGGCTTGCTCAACGTTGCCCTTTGGTTACCTTGTTTGTGCGGTGCGCAGCTCCGCGTAAACGGGGTACACTGGTTTAAGCCTCATTTGGCTATCAGCACGCATATTACACTCAGCTCAGTTAGGGGCACATAGATTTAGCGTGTGAAACCACTGCTCAGCTACTGGCACTCATTTTGCACCAGTTAAACCACTGCTCATCTACGGGCAGATGCACTCACCCTGTTAAACTGTAGCTCAGCTATGGGCACATCTGGCATTTTTTATTCTTTTGTTACCTCACATTTCTTCAATATAAATGGGTTATTGCATTACATTTTACATAAAATGTGGTTTTATGTGTACATATTTGTCAGGGACTTGTTTCATGCTTATTTTGCTAAAAATAAAAATTGGTGTTGTTGGGGCTCGAACCATGAATGCCTGCTCTTCAGCCAACATCTCTACTGCTACGTTATTGCTTCCTGGCTTATTTTGCATATTTCGTTCTTATATGCTTTCCCACTGACTGCTAACTGTGGCTGCGCTACGGGCACACCCGCGCAAACGAGCGCACTCACGGTTAAACATTTTTACAATTTAAAAAAATATATATAACATGTTTATTTATATGTTTTCTGTTCATAGTCTGTGGGGGCATGTGTTGTGTTCTGTTTATTCACATTTCCGTGGACTCTGTCGTGGGTGTTTACTTTGGGCACTTTTCCTCTTCTGGGGGCGTGTCCGCTTACAGGGCTCGGCCTATGGACACGCCCCCTACTGTCTTACACGGACCGTGTTAGCCTTATGTGTGATTCAGCATGCTCTCATGAATATGCAAAGCATTTTGACATCACTCCGTTTAACTGCAGCCTCCGTGTATGAGTTATAACTCTTACACGGAGGCTTCGTGAATCCTGCCCTTTATCTTTTTGGCTAATGGAATAATAGTATTGTGATTTTTTTGATTTGTAACCGCCATTCACTATTTATGTTCATTTTTCTCTGGTCTTATTCTTTCTATCTAATCCTGTTTCCTTGTACCCTCCTAACCTGTATTGGTTGATTGCACTTGCTGTCCGGTCTGTGGTGGAGAAGGGTTTGAGAAAGATCAGTCCATTTACTCAGCTATCCAATACATAAAATTCTCAGAATTTATTTTTTTCTCTGTACTTTAACCTGTATTCCAGAAGCAGCAGATTTCTTATACTAGCAACCTGTGGACCAGGTAGACAGTGCATAATCAGTTTCCCTTCTCTTTGATACACAGCCTGTTTAATCATCCTGTGTTTTGATGCACTCCAGGAACTATGCACACAATGTCATATACCTGCCTTATAGCTTAATTAAACAATGATCAAGGAAAACTGAACACTCGTATTACTGTTTACATGTGCATCGTATCCTTTTTATGCACACAGGTAAAACGGAGTCCTCCAAACAATGATTGCATCAGAAAAAATAATTAATGGGCAGATTTACAACAGCTCCTCCACAAAAATATTAATTTAATTTTAGTGAAAAACCTTGAACTGGGCCTTTGAATTAAAACTGAACCAAATGATAAGTAAAAGAAAGTATTAAATGATGTTTTGGTGATTTTAATTCTTCTTAGACACAGTAGCAAGCTGAAAAAAAACTGTATACTATTCATATTGATTATAACTTTTGTTGCAGTGAAACAGCTCCCCGTAATTTTACTTTCTGTTAAGGGGAGGCCTCTTGCTTTTCTTGGCAGTTATATAACAGTCCTATGTTGTCATACAGCCCCTTGTTACTGATTGTGCACAGAATTTTGAAAGAGCAGCACTGATTTGTCACAGTGGTGCAACACAACTTGCTGATTTCATAGTTTTTGTTTCTCTTCTGTTAATCCCAGCTGAGGTGCCTTCTTTGCAGAGTAAGCATGTTGTTCCATTGTCTGTGTGGGGTTTCAGTGGCTGCTTCCATTTCTTTCCAGACTCCAAAGCCATGCTGTTAATGAAACAGTCCTCTGCAATGCCCATAGGTATGTGTGGTGTGTGAATAAGAGTGTGCATATGCCCTGGGTTCGACAGGTGTCATGTTGTAGAATGACTCTGCCTTGTCTCCAGTGCTGTTTAGGGGAGGCTTTGGATTCCATATGACCCTGTGTAAGATAAAGTGAGTAAATAAACATTAATAAATATTGAGATTAGGGTTATGTAGTATTTACTTGTAAGTGTTGAAATTAGACATTAAGGCAAAGTCAAAATGATTTTAACAAAAGCAGACATGTAAATACTATACAACCCCACCCATTAATGCATTTATTAGTTCAGCATTTTTGAAACAGTACTTTTGATCTGTGGTTTTCTTCTTGTATGGAAACAGAACAGTTGGAGTCCTTTACCAATAATCATGTCTCATTTAATCAATATGTGATTACTCAACCTCAAAATATATAAAGTCTTGGAAGGTTGCTAGTTAAAACACTTACATTTTTATGGTCACAAAGCACCATTTATTTTTTTTTGCAAGTGGGAAAACCCTCCCCTCCTGCACTTCCTGGCATAGATGCAGGCGTCTACATCCTTGAATAATAATAAGAATTCTCCTGTGGCACGTTTGGTCTTCACAATATCACACAATTTCTCTGAATGCATAGGTAGACGTTCAAAACCTGCAGTGAGTCACTCACTGTGTGCCAGTATACTGCTATTCATGAATGACATTCACCATAGTTGCTATGTGTACAATTACAGTGGAAGAGGCCTCCCTATTCTTTCGTGGGTGGATATGGCATAATGGTTAAGGTCTTTTCTTTATAGACACAAGATACATGGTTTGATTCTAACTGTGGGTTATTGGCTAGGCTTAAAAATGGCTCTTTAGGCAGTTAGCCTAATATTTACCTATGCACCTATATGCTATCTCTAAAATTACACATGCTTACAGAACAGAGGAAAAGTTAAGACAATGCAAAACTCACTTTCTTGATGTTTGTTGAATCTAGCCACCATGACAGGTTGTAAGTGGTCTTTTAGGCTCAATGCTTTCAGAAATGATCACCTATCCAGAGGAAACAGTAGATATATTAATAAAACAGATCATTTGTTTTTGTTTTTTTTAACTTTATGTTTCATTTAATTTTATTTAATTTTGGTTTTGTTTAATAAATCTATGTTTTTATCATTTTTAACAGGGTAAGCCCACTGCAGACAAGTATCCGTTTGTAGGGGCAACCACAGAGCACCATTTTTTTAAACTAACCTATGCAAAGTCACATAGTATGTAAAAGGAGTTGGAAGGAATCAAACCCTATATGCTGGGTATAGGAAGCAGCTCATTAACAGCTCTGCACTGCCATAAAAAAGATGGTATTCGCATATGTTACAATTCTCGGTTTGCTCATAAGGGTAGCAAAGGCATGATTCGTAGAGGCCATTTGTGCTAACATGAGATGGCTGCAAATTAACTTATGCAGATGAAGTTATAATGAGAAGGTAATGAGAAATGATGTAAAACCTTTTATGCTACTAAGGTCTCTACTTGCCTATTTGTGATTCATAGTTATATTTTGAAGTGTTTTTCCTCCGTGAGCAGATCTGTCAAAAAAAAGGTGGAATCATGCCTTTTATAGCTACTTTGCAATCAGCAGAGATATTTTCTCTAGCTGTTAGCGTTGCTGTTTTCTGATGTGAGATGATTGTCTTGGCTGAGCCAAAACTGCAGGTGCCCATTGGCGCTTGCATGCCAAGATGGTGAAGATACGGCAGAGAATAACTCATCATAATTTTGATAATCAGGAAATCCCTGATAGTTTCAAAGTGGACAGGGATGATATAAAGGTTTTACTGAGCATGAATGGTTCCTACATGGGTACTGGGCAGAATGTGTAGCCTTCCTATCCCTGTGGATACTAAGGTATGTAAGGCCCTCACTATACTTGCTACAAGGACCTCTCAAGATGGACTGTGGATATGCTGAGTACTTCAGCAAGTCCTGCAATACTCTTGGGACTTGTGGATCAGTATAACTATTTCCCAATGTCACATCAGGATTGATCCTGGACTGTGCATACCTTTCAATGCTTGACATATTTCCATGAGGTGTTTGGTGTGATAGAGCACACACATGTTGCAATTAAGGTTCCGTCTGGTTTACAGGGTGAGCAGTATGTAATAAGAAGGGCTTCTATTCCATCCACTGCCAGGTGGTATGTGATACATGGGGGTGCATCACCAATGTGTCTGTCCAGCATCCTAGCAGTGCACATGGTTCCCATATCTGGCATGCTAGCTTGCTATACTGCCTTTTTTTTGCATAGTACAATGCCTCAATGCCTAGTGGTCATCTTGGTGGTAACTAGAATTTTTCTTTGCTTCATATAAGTAGTTATTCATAGGAAATGTATTGCTTAATACTAAACCACTTTTCTTTTATTTTGACTCCCCCAATCCTTTTCTCTTTCTTGTTCTGTTTATCAGGTGATGCAGGAGATCTACTGAAGCCATGGCTCATGCACCAGTGATTAATGTGTAGAAGATAATACAGCCCTGTCCCAGACTCATATTGTCATCGAGAAAGCCTTTGGCATGTTGAAAAAATGATTTAGATGCCTGGATGAGTCTGGATATACCTTACATATGACCCAGCTACTGCATGCATCATGTTTATTATATGTTTATATGTTGCATTCTGCACAACATGATCATGGACCAGGCTGGTGGCGAAGTGACCCATGGTGTCACTGCAGCTCCCAGTTAAAATCCTACTATAATTAATGATTGCCAGCTGGCAGCAGTAATAAAAGACCCATGCAGCTGGCTCTTGCTCAGCATACAGCTGCACAGGTAAAAAGGCAACATCTAGTCCAGAGCTATGGACCATGATATTTAGGTTAGTGTTTCCTTTCTTGATAACAATACAGAGTATAACTAATGCATGCAGTGATATGTGTTGGCTATGCTGTGTGGTGCTCATATTATTGTTTATATAATTTTACCTGACTGCTCTCTGATACCAATTCAGTGACATCATAGGGCATCATATAAGGAATAATTAAAATTTTAACTTTTTTGCACAAGAAATTTTGCTTAAAGATTGTAATTAAGTATGTACATACTAAATTTCTTGAAATCGTAAATTTAACAAAAAGTATTATTTCAGTATTCGACTGCTTTGAATTTGCCAACAGTTGCATTTAACCCTCGTAACTGAGTTCATACCTTGCACTTGAATGAAAAATACTGTGTTTTTATTATGCAACGTTTCCTCAGTTTTGACTGTAGCATGTTAGAAATGATTAAAGATTTTCTCTCTTAAGGCACTGCACATCCGATTATTTCATTTTTTTCATTCACAACAAGTTGTGTTCTCAGAAGTAGAAATCATTACTAGTGCAGTGCTGAGGGTGAACTAGCAACAGTGCTAGTGTTGCTGACAGGATACTCATAATTTTTTTCAGGTGTGTATCTCATAATAGTTTGTATTATGTTTTATGTTCTTAATAACTGTCAGCTGTAACATTGCTGAATTTAAACTTTTCTTAATGGATGGGCCATTAATGGTGTAAATGAGTGCAATTTCCATATTATGCCTACACCATTCTTTCAAGATTATTTGTTTTAATTAAAATGGACTACCATTACTGAAATAAAATACATGCACACGCAAAGTGTCTCAATACTGGGTTACATTATGAATGCATATATTCTGCAGTTATTTTTTTCTTTTTTTGTTAGGAGATTGCATTTAAAGTTATACATTAAATCATTGTATTGAATGCTGTGTTTCATATTGTAAGCACTTGAAATATGTAACCTGAGTCACAGTAGGTTATGGTTAAATGTGTCTTTCATGATATCTCCAAAAGATAGGGAAGGTTAAGGTGCATGTGATATTGCAGAGGGACTGTTGTGTGAGCTGGATGGTGACTTACTGCAATGATGTACTTGATTATGGTGAGCCTACATACACTGATCTCACAGTGCAGTGGGACTGGGATCTCGAATGAAAGGTTCTGCTATGTGTAGATGAATGCTGACGTGGCCTGCACATATTCTGCTGTGTTTGTTCCACCACTCTTTCTACTAGCATCTTAAGATACACTTGTTGTGTGATTTAATATGCCCATGTGTCCAGACAGTACCCCGTTCTCTTCCTCTTTCCAAAACTGGCTCTTATTTCAGTCTGGTAAGTCCTTAATAGTGGATGAATGGAGGTGGACATGGGTGCTTGATGTACCACCATACTAAAGATCAATATGATCATGGCATTATCCCTACTCTCTACCATTTCCATGTAGTGCTGGACATCCTCACATACACCCTGGAGGACATTGACCATTTCTAGCTGACTCTCTGTGACAGTACACTGAGTCTTAATAGTATCACGGCACATTTGCTGCTGGGCACCCAATTCTTTGTATGTTTCCTGAGGAAGCTGTGATATATGCCTGTACCTTAAACCTCTTTGTAAAGGTGTCACTGTGGCTACTTTTACCTTTGAATTTCTGACATCAACCAGAAGGTGTTCCTGTGGGTCCAGAGGCGCTGGTGTGCAGGTGCAGGGGTTTTCTTCCTCTACAACCTGTAGTGTAATATACATGTACTTGAATTTATGAATCACTGTGACTTCTGCAGAATTACTAAAATGCTGTGGGGTGTGAGATCCTGCCACTAAACTTGTTCAATGTGGGTCACTCTTCTCTGGCTGTCTCATAAATATAACTATATAAAATGAAACAGTAAATCAGTACGGCCACTGAATAAAACATGGTCGGAAGCGCCATAAGACACATCCAAAGCTAGAAACAAACATTTAATGTAATAACACACAATAAAAACAGGTAAGAGCTTTTGCAAACAGCTTTTTCAAACCATAGAATCACTAATTAGAGCAACCTATTTAAACTAAATCCCCAATGATTCTACCCAGTCATAGAACATCTTCAATTATTCTACCCAGTCATAGAACATATTCCATTAATTATGTATAAATACATCATCTCCTACTAAATCTTTCTATCAAAAAAACTCAGACATATTAGTCACATATTCATAAAATCTTTATAAGATAACATAAAAACATAAAAAAATATATAAAACTATTTCCTGATGTTATGCTTCCTTCAAATGTGCCGTAGGGAGCTTTCTCATTAAAGCCTCTACCCTGATCAGCTCATAATCAAATTATCCATCTAATTTCATTTTCCATGGTGTTATGTATATCACCACATCGCACAATGAGAATTACTCGATCAGTCACCATAAACATAAACACACGGTTTACATTATAACGTAAAACAAGTTTTGAAACTGCACTATTGACAGAACTGATCTGTATGTGGTATAGATGTTCCCTTATATAATCTTTTGACATACGATTTTTTCCAACATAGAATGAACAACACTGTTTGCAAATAGCCAAGTAAACCACATGCTTAGTATTACAGTTGGCATCCACATTAAAAACACATTCATGACCAGTATATGGATGTATAAATAATCCTTTTCTATCTATATATAAACAATAATTACATTTATTAGAAGTCCTAGTGCATATAATGGCTATACATTCACTCATATGAACACATTGTTTAGGATGACATAAAAGCCTCTTCAAGGATTTTTTATTTTTGTAAATGATCGATGGACAGTCCCCAACTATATCTTTTATCTTGGGATCAACAGTAAGAATCCCCCAATGTTTTTTAATAATCTGGATGGTATCCTTCACATCATTGGTATGAAAGAGGGGAACACTCAACTTCCCAAGATTCGTGGTAGGAACATAACTATCTAAGCTAGTAGAATAATGCTCAGAAAAATAAGGTGCCTCTCTACCATATCTCATTGCAGGAATTTGTGATGGAGTACCTGCAATTTCATCATTTTTATATCCTCTTGTGGCAAATCTGCGACAAAGTTCATTTAACTCTCTCTGAAAACCATCCTCCAAGGCATTTAATCTAGAGATGCGTAAACCTTGTCCCTCCACGACGTTCCTAAAAACATAAGGGGGTGCATATTCTGCCTGTGTAACAAGGTGTTTCCATAACAAGATTTCCTAAAGACAGAAGTAGTTATATCATCATTGTCCATCTTTTTAATCAAGACATCCAAATAACTAATGTTGGAATATGAAAAGAGCGTAGTGAATCTGAGGAATGTAGTAGTTACGTTTAAATAGCTTAAAAACTCACATAGTTCATCTCATTTTCCGGTCCAGATGAAAAACAAGTCATCCACAAACCAGCGATAAAAAGGAAAGTACATTTTATACCAATCAGTTCCACACATAAACGCCTCCTCCCAATGGGCCATAACCATGTTGGCATAGCTATTTGCATTGGATGTGCCCATAACTATGTCATCATTTTGCAAATAGAACTTATTACCAAAAGTAGAAGCGTTCTCAAGTATCATTTCCATAAACATGGAAATCAAACTGATGAATCTACGAGTATATTCACTGTGCTCAAAAATTTTAACTTGCTTGATATGGAAACTGTGTCATTTTAACCTGGGGGAATATGCATGAAGGAAAACCTGCCACCACATTTCTTTCTCTTCAAGGAATATCTTCCATGTCCCCCCCATCCCCACATTTTACTTATTGTAATATTACAAATTTAAATGTATGATTGGTCATTTGTAAGTTAAAATTAAAGGTATTTGATAGGTAACTTTTCTAGTTCTAGTTAGTGAGGGTGCCCCTGACTTTATATGATATAGACTAGGTTAACTGTCTTTTTAGAACTATATGTTTTAATATTTTTTGCACAATAATGCTAGTACAATTATTTATATGTATGCATTTTTAAAAAAATGTTTCATACCATGCAGGTTTAGGTTATTTATTGTATGAGAATTTTTTTGATTTTAGAACACATACATATGTGTGTGTGTGTGTGTGTGTATATATATATATATATATATATATATATATATATATATATATATATATATATATATATATATATTGTTTTATTCTACAAAGTGATTTATATGAGATGCTTTTTTTTTGCTTCATCATGCATTTTGGTTAGCACAAAAAATTGTTTTCCTTTCTTTGAGCTCATTAAGTTTAAGTGGGGTGTCACTAATTGTGGCTCTGATGTATATAAATTGCTTTGCATGCAGTTTTTAGTTGTCTGAAGAAGTCTGGTTACATATACCAGACTAAAGCGCTTACTTCATTTCATGTTTTAAATAAAATCTTGTGTTTGGATCAGTGGATTTCAGCCTGTCTACTTTGTGTGAAAGTTGGTTTTCGTTTGTGTTTGGCTTTTCTATTAAAAAAACTCAGACATATTAATCACATATTCATAAAATCTTTATAAGATAACAAAAACATAAAAAAAAACATAAAACATATACGAATCTATTTCCTGATGTTACGTTTCCTCCAAACCAGCCTTTGCGAGGCTTTCTCATTTAAGCCTCTACCCTGATCAGCTCATAATCTGATTATCCATCTAATTTTCCAGTTTTCCATGGTGTTACATATATCACCACATTGCACATTGGGTATCTAGTACGAGATGAATGATTTATATGTATTTATACGTAATTCTAGGGTTTGAAAAAGCTGTTTGCGAAAGTGCTTACCTGTTTTTTTTTTTTTGTGTGTGTGTTATAACATTAAACCTTTATTTCTAGCTTTGGATGTGTCTTATGGTGCTTCTGACCGTTACTTTCTTTATTTTTTGATAAATCTAACCATGTTAGCAGCAGCGACAGCAGCCATTCTGCTGTTTATATCTTCTGACTTTACTGGTATAACTGAACTGTTTGTTTCTGCTGCTGACCTTGTAAACAATTTATTGACTACATTACTACTCAGATAGCTGAGTGCACTACTGTATGCTGTAATGAGATGTAGAAGACACTTAGCATGCACACTGTGTTCAATGTCATTACTTGCAGAACTGGAAGGTTCACCTGTTAGCAGTAAATATGAAGAGTTACATGTAATCATTTCACCTGACTAGTAATTTTCTTTTTGAAAATATGTTATGGAAGTCAAACTAACCTTCCTGAATGGATGTCTGTTGATGCTGCAGACATGGATAATAGCCGGTATCCACTCTACCTGTAATTATGCTATTACCAACATCATAGGTTCATAGGTTTATAGACAAGTACTAGGCTATTGGCCCTAGGGCCTATATAAGCCTAGCCAAAAAGGTACCCTGGCTTTTGCCACCCAAGAAAATTATTTTCCTGTGTCCCTGTTGAGCAGAGCCACAGAAGTGATCCCCGGGGTGAATTTCCTATCTCCCATCCAATCATCAAAATTTTTCTTGAAGAGTGCTAATGTGGAGCTTTGTTTGCTATAGATAGATAGTTTGTTCCAGAGTATGGGAAGTCTCTGGGACAGGAATCTATCCCTCCAGCATGTTCTGTTTACTGTGGTGACAAGGTTTAGGTCCCTACAGCGTGTAGCTCAGTGGGATTGGGATTTCTTTAAGTGGAGTTTGTCCAACAGCTCTGGGTTTGACATAGCTTTGTATGTTAGGCAGAGATTGCCTCTGAGTAGGCGATATGCAACGGAGTAAAGCTGGAGTTTTTTGAGACGGTCTGCGTAGGGCATCTGTTTGAGGCCAGTAATCCTCTTTGTGAGGTATTTCTGTGGCCTTTCCAGTTGTTGTAGATGTCTTGTGAGGTATATACCAGAAGGGGTGCTGTATTCTATAATGGGTCTAATGAGTGGCGAGTAGAGGGGAACAATGACCTCTTTTTTCCTGGATGAGAAACCTTTTGTGATGAGCTGTGCCACGTAGAAGGATTTCCTGACTACTGTGGTGATGTGATTATCAAAGGAGAGACTACAGTCCACCTGTGTCCCAAGGACTCTTATCACACTTGTATAGGAGGTATTCCTCATCAGGTGTTAAAGGAATAAGTGTTTCATGTCCTTCCCTTTAGTGCATTGGGCAATTGGAGTCTGCCTCACCTTTGCTCTGGCACATCCAACCATAATATTGGCCTTCTTCTCATATTGTGTCAAATTGCAGCTCCTGGCATGAGCAGCATTTACATCTATAACCATCTGGTTCCAGGCCTTTGCCTTCTCAACTTGTTTGGGTCCTTCTTTTCCAAAAATTCATTTACCTTATGACCTAAGGGCTGCCATGAGGATGCAGTTCTTCTCATGGCTAAATTATCTTTTCTGCTCCTGGATCCCTTCTTCCACATCCTTCATTTACCTAGAACAGCATGCAAAAGTAATATATTGATGCTGAACTACTCATTGGCCAAACAATGCAACAATGAAAGCATGCCTGCTTTCATCACAAATAAATCAAGGATAAGAATACAAGCACATTTATGGTGACACAACACCCATATACATATACATATACTGCAAGTCCAACTTCACCCAGTTAAATTTGTTTTGTATTAACTTGTATATCATCCTCACAAATGCATAGCAGTATTGCAAACTGCCATCTTATGCCACTTCTAAAAGAGACGTATTTTCACCTGCCACATTTCTACATTTATACTGCCATTTTTTTATTCATGAGTGTCAGACACTTTAAATTATGTCTTAATATCCAATGTAGCATAATCTATAAATGCAAAAAAAAGTACTGCAAGCATTTATCTTCTACATTACCATCGGTACTACTTCCCCATAAATCTTCAGTGCAACTGTCAGGAATTTCTATTTATAGATGACACTTATGCCATCAATATTAACAAGAACAAACTGCATCCAACAGTCAGAATAATGAAAGACACAATTATCCTAGTACTAACTGTTTTATTAATTCAATATGAACTGCTTCACAATAATGTATAATCTTATTGCTATCTTTACATTATTTAATAAATTTCTCACTTTCATAAAACATTTGCTGCTTAACTCAGGTGATTGCAGCTAAATATGATGGCATTAAACTTATTCATGTAAATTCAGGATCATTTACGTGTTTCATTTGCAAATCAGGCTGAGCTACACTTATCACTATGGATCCCAGTAATGTTTGACTGCATGTGTCAACAGAATCATGTTAACTAGACCTCAGATGAACTTATCACTATGGATCACCGTATTGCGTGAGTGCATGGGCCAGATTCAGGAAGCCTCCGTGTAAGAGTTATAACTCTTACACGGAGGCTGCAGTTAAACGGTGTGATGTCAGCATGTCATGCATATGCATGAGGTGCATGAGGCATGCTGAATCACACTGTAACTCTTACACGGACCGTGTAAGACAGTAGGGGGCGTGTCCGTTGGCTAAGCCCTGCAAGCGGACACGCCCCCGGAAGTCTATAATGGCTGAAAGTAAACAGCCACAAGAAAGGCCATGGAAATGTGAATAAACACACTACACAACACATGCCCCCACAGACCAGCAATGTAAAGAGTGAACAGATGTTATAAAATGAAAATAAAAACTGTTTTATTTTTTTTAAACCCCGTAAATGTTTGCTACCGTGTGCTTCGTGTGCGGGTGTGCTACTAGCGCAACTGCAGTTAGCAATCAGTGGAAAAGGATATAAGAACTAAATATGCAAAGTAAGCCAAGAAGTAATAGCATAGCGGTGGAGTTGTCGGCTTGAGAGCAGGCAGGCAAGATTCGAGCCCACACAACAACCTTTTTTTTTTTTTGTAAATAAGCACTAAAAAGGCCCCTGACAGTATTGAACAACTGTAAAAGTATTTCCTTTTGTAAAATGGAATGAAATGGAGCATATGTTTTCAAGTAATACAATAATAAAAATATGTAGAAATGTACTGATAGCTAAACTACAGTGAGACAGAGTGCCCGTAGCTAAGTAGTGTTTCACAAACTGCAAACTGCTTGCCCGTAGCTAAGGACTGGTTTAACAGGCTCAAACTGTGTGCAACTAGCTGTGCTTAGTTTAACATGTGTGTTACTAGCCAATTAAGGTGTACCCCAGTGTACACCGTTTGCGCGATGTGCCCACAAGCTAACCGGCGGTGCGCATGCGTGAGCTCTGCGCAAACGAGCGCAGACCAGGTTTTAAAATGCTTAAAAGTGCTTTTGGCATGTTTGATTGACAGGTCCTGAAGTCAATTCTAGACAGTCATAACATTTAAAATTCAGTGGTCAGATTCAAACCCAGGATACCATACACTAGAGTCAAGGTACTAAACCACTAAGCCATGACAGCAGTACTTAGAATTGCAGAAATAGCATATATATAGGATGTAAGCCAAAATGGAGCATGATAAAGCAGTTTCTGTGAAGTAGATACAATTCTAAACCGGCCAATCATAGAAATGTGCGGGAAAATTGGCATATATAAGCCCCATAGGTGGGAATACACAGCATAAACGATTGTAGAATAGACCTGCAGGCAGAATGAGTGGAGTAGGGGAGGGACGTTGCTTTCGAGCACAGCGGTGGGGCATTGAGGAGTCCAGATACATGGTCTGGCTCCTAGTTCACCATCATGAGGCCCAACTCATGCAGGGCCAGGTCTCATGGGGAGCGTACAGGGCGGAGGCATGGGACCAGTTGGCTCATGATCTGACCAGTGCTACTGGCATTCCACGCACTGGTGAGCAGGTCCGTCACCACCATGCGGACCTGAAGCGACGTAAGCAAGACCAGTTGACCCAATGGATCCAGGAGGCCCGGGATATGCCCAACGCCCCACTACTGAGTAAGTTACATTTTACTTATGTATGTAAGGAATTCAACTAGCTGATACCAAGGAGATGTGTATTCCAATATTACTTGTTTTGTATTACAGCTGCAGGTGTCCGCTCTGCAAATCGAATGGCACATGACTGCAGGCTGGTGCGGCTGCACCACCATGCAGGTTAGTAACCCCACCTAGTACTTGTAAATAAATATTATAGTGTAGCACGTAGCAGAACACTGCAGTGTATTGATTAAAAGTAATAGAATGTGCAAGCAGCAAGTAAAAGTCTGCAGGTATGGCTGCAACAAGTTCATCAGTATGCAAGTGAAACTGGAAATATAAGTGATAGAAATAAATAGTGATGTAATACAGATGCCCCACCATTAATTAAATGTAGTATAACCTGCAGTAGTCTCAAGAGTACAGCTTCAGAATCTGAGGTAATCACATGTGAGATATATCCCCTGTTGAAATGCTGAATCATGACAGAAGTGAGGCTGCTGGAAAGTGTTGGAATCCCCACAGGTCTAATATGTGAACAAAGCCTAGAAGTACCAACCTGGACTGTGAAATTGCAGGATGAGTGAGAGTGACAGAAAGGGTCATGTATCAATGAATAACGTAGTAATAACACCTGAATATATAAGCTGCAGTGTGGTTCTACAGAACTAAATGCATGTGGGAATTAAAACTTAACATCCCAAACTGATTTCAGTGTGTCTGACTCTTGAATGTTCAGGCCAAAATCTGTATATGGTGATCACAGTCAGCAATTTGCAGATAGAATGAATGATTGTCTGACATACTAAACATCCATAGTTGTCCCCTGCCCTGTCATCAAAGTGTAGCAGGATGATGTATCTGATCAAATTCAAAATAACTAGGATAGTGACGTATCTGTAACAGGTCTAGCATGACAGTCAAGTAAGAATCATTTGGAAAGTATCACCCACAGGTTAATTGTGTTTCTATTACAAATGTATATCAATGTATAATTTATGAATGTGTCATCATTTTCTTTCTCCACCCCACCCTATAATTGCAAATTAAAAAAACACTAAATATTGGTATGTGAACATTTCATTAACCATGGACATTTGTCCTGTTTCAAAAATATATGCATGTCTGTTGTTGCATGTGCCCTGGTCATACCTGCAAACCTGCAAACCTGATGGCCTGCTGCCATTAATCAACCCTGCATGTTGTTCGATTGTGTATTTCTGTTCAAATAATGCATGTGATATTGATATCCCCGTTGTTCAATGGTGTTAATATCTGGGTGTTTGTTTAATGGGAATACCAATGCATGCTGTTACAATTAATTTGAATGGAATAATACGCCACTAACCCAAACTAAAATAACATACACACAAACCTAGAACGCTTGGGAAGGCAGGTCCCAGCGGACCCACCTCTCCCACCTCAGCTGGCGAGTGCACCTGGCACTACTGCCCAGGCCGGACCCTCCTCCGGTGGCCCTGTGCCACCTTTGGGTGGAAGCACTGCAGGGGATGGGGCCCGTCCCCCCTCTGCAAGCGTGGCCAGAGGAGCACGTCCACTCACCCTCCAAGGTGTCCGGTCTGTGGTGCGAAGGGAGATCCAAGACACTGTTCTTGGGCCCCTACGCCAGCTTGAGGCCCGGGTGGCACAGCTTACGGGCTTGCCCGTTGTCCCACCTGCACAGCCCCCAGCACAGCCCCGTCCTGGGCTGTGAAGGAACAGTGGCAACTGCCTATGGGTGGGGATATCAGTTCCACTGTTGCCATCTGTGGGCTCATGTGCCTTGGATATCCCAACCTCCGTCCCCGTCAATTGTTTAACCCCCCACATGTGTCATACACCGCCCCTGTATGCGTCTTGTCTGTTAACCTACCCAACCTACCTCCCCAGCTATACCAACTACCTTACCTGACATACCACTCTCACCTGATAAAAAAACAAAAAAAAGGGCACTCTGTACCCACAAAAAAATTACGCCCCATACATAGCTGTCCATGTTGCACTCATGTCCGCTGGACATCGAAACTGTTAATTACAATTGGCTGTACAACAGGTATTAATGTTGTCCTGACACCTCTCTCAGGGGTGGAAGGTTCCAAATGTCACACCAAATTGCATACAAATGCACAGCTGTTGCTGAGAAATACATGGGCAGCTATGGGTCTCACCTACATCCTTCCTGCAAATACCAAGCTTGTTTCCCTACTGTCTTACCCTCTTTGTGACCCCCTTTTCACCACTTTCCTGTCACCACTTTTTCTTTTCTTTCAAAGAAAACAGCGCGGGTGTGCGCTTGTGTGCGCGGAGCTAAACGCCAGTGTGCATGCGTGAGCTCCGCGCAAACGAGCGCAGACCTGGTTTTAAATGCTTAAAAGTGCCTTTGGCACTTTTGATTGACAGGTCCTGTACTCATTTCGAAAGAAAAATAAATTCCCACTGTCAGTCTCGAACCCAGGACCCTGGTAACACTAGCCTGTATGACCTACCACTAAGCCACAACTCTCATACAAGAGCATAGTGCTAAAATAAATATAACATGTAATAATAGGAATCAATATAAAGGTAATATAGGATGTGTACTACCCAAAGCATGTCAGGTAGATTTTAATGCCTGAATTACTGGATTCCCACACTAGTTTAGTGTTCACGGAAACAGCCCTGCTAATTGTAGGCTTGTACATAATAATGTGAGGTAATGTTCATATATGAAAGTATTATATGTACACATATATATATATATATATATATATATATATATATATATTAATGCATGTGAAATATAGTGGTAGGTGTCAGTATTCACACACACTCACTACAGGAAACAGTGAAAATAAATGCAGCAACCACAATCTACAACACAGCCTGACTCCTGTGAGACTTAATAACCCTTTTAACTGCGTAAAGGTGCCTTCAGCACTTTGATTGACAGGTCCTATACTCAGTTTGAAAGAAAAAATATTCCTACTGTCAGTTCCAAACACAGGACCTCGGTAACACTAGTCTGTATGACCTACCACTAAGCCATGACTCTCATACAAGAACATACTGCTGAAATAAATATTACATGTAATAGTAGGAATCAATATAAAGGTAATATAGGATGTGTACTACCCAAAGCATGTCAGGTAGATTTGTAATGCCTGAACGACTGTATTCCCATACTAGTTTAGTGTTAACAGTAACAGCCCTGCTAATTGTTAGCTTGTACATAATAATGTAAGGTAATGTACATATATGAAAGTATGTAGATGTACACATACATATATATATATATATATATATATATATATATATATATATATATATATATATATTAATACATATGATATATAGTGGTAGGTGTCAGTATCTATACACACTCACTACAGGAAACAGTGAAGATAAATGCAGCAACCAGAATCTGCAACACAGCCTGACTCCTGTGAGACCTACTAACCCCTTTAACTGCTTAAAGGTGCCCCCAGCACTCTGATTGATAGGCCCTATACTCAATTTGAAAGCAAAATATAAGCATACTAGTAGGCCCTACCACAAGACCATTGTAACACTAGTCTGTATGACCTACCAGTAAGCCATGACTCTCATACAGCAATACAGTGCTAAATAAGTGGAACATGTAATAGTAGGAATGAAGATAAAGGCAATATAGTATGTGTACTACCCAAAGCATGTCAGGCAGACCTTTACTGTCCCAATTACTGGATTCTCATACTAGTGTAGTGTTAACAGAAACAGCCCTGCAAATTGTTAGCTTGTACCCAATATTGTCAGCTAATGTACATATATGAAAGTATGTATATGTACACATATGTATATATAGCAATACATATGAAATATAGTCGTAGGTGTCAGTATGCATACACACTCACTACAGGGAACAGATGAGAGAAATGCAGCAACCTGAATTCACAACACAGCATGAAGCATGAGAGATGTACTAACCTTCACACTCACAGAACACTGTCAACAGCATACCAGCATGGTCTACGCCCTTACAATCTGAAAGGGCAACGCCTATCTCACATACCCTTTTATAGCACTGTCCTGAAATCACAGTGAGACATGCAATCAGTACACAACTGGCTGTATGCAATTAGCCAATGCTGCCTTACAATTGGTGCAGAGGCCATCACATGGACCTATGCAGATACCTACAAAAGCATCCAGTACCCACACTCCACACATGCAATACAGTCATTGCACAAAACCTACTGAGAAAGAGAGAGAGAGACAGAGAGAGAAAAAAATATATACAGACAGCCAGCAGCAAAACCAGCAGCAGCAGCAGCAAACAGCAAGCAGCAAGCAGCACCACTGACACAGCAACAGCTGCCACAAACACAGGTAATGCAAAGTAGCAGGTTAATACTGTGTTTACTGTGACACCTCCAAATGTATCATAGTTCACTATCTATAGGTATGTCCATGAGATAGGTTGTGTGTACATAGTCCTGAAATATATACATATGTAATATTGCTGTACATGTTGCCTATACTTAAAACTTCCATAGCTTAGAACACAAGGCCAGTTGTGCATATGATGCAGTAGTTACCAGGGTCAGTAGAGGTTACTCCTCATTGGTGTGGGACCACTGTGTATGTATGGCACTGTTCAGGTACATATCCTGTAGTATGGCCAGGGATTAATATCAGTCTGTAACGTGGTGCTATGTCCTCCAGGGGTGAACGTAGCACACATCCAGGGATACCATTTCATAACAGTGATGCTATGTGTTCTGCAATGTTGAGGGTGGCCCTCACCTGGACATGTGAGAGGATAGGGAGGTTACAGTCATCTGTGATAACTAATTCCACTTGTGTAGGAGAATGGGGGGGTACCTGCACCTAAACTGTCTGCAACAATGTTGCCAATATCTGTGCATTTGGTGAATGTGAAGCATCTTAGCACTGATGACCACAGATGCCTTGCCTTCATGTGAATCTGCCCTGTGCTGCAGTAGCCTCCTGCTATTGTTATACAATGTGCCTGTATCTGTAGTCCACTGGACAGGATAAATAAGTGGTGTGCATACGGTCTGGGTTAGATATGTGTGTGCACAGTACATGCACTATGTGGGATGTCTGTGGTAAGCTTTTGCAAAGGGGCCAGCAGTGTGTGTTGTGGCTTCCACTGGCCCAATGGGCTGCATGGATAGCATCACAGTCCTAACTAGTGAATAACTGTGTAATTACATGCATACATAGCAAGGTAGTGTACTGTGCTTGTGGTGTTGTTGGGATATGTATATCCAGGCTGAGTAATGTGTGTCCACATCACAGGGTTGGATGGCAACACACATCCAGTATGTAGGGATGAACACCCAGAGTGTTTCAGACGTGTCGCCTGTGCAGAAATATCTGGCCATTACCTGTGCATCCCCCACAACACACACACATGCAACATATGGCAGAAGTACTATAGCAGTACAGATAGGTTCATAGGTTCATACTAGGCTATTTGCCCTAGGGCATTGATAAGCCTAGTAGAATGTGTTTGTCTTTCGCCACCCAATTACAATTTATGCTGCTATGTCCTTGTCCAACGTTAGTATACTGTGCCTCTGTCTAACAGTGACATAGAAGTGATACCCGGGGTACAACTATGATCTCCATCCACTCATCCATATTCCTATGGAAGAGAGTCAATGAGGGACTCTGCCTAACCTGTAGTGTGAGTTCATTACAGAGTGAAGGGAGCCTCTGGGTTAGGAATATGCCCCTCCAGCATGTCCTATTTATGTCAGTGCTGAGGTTCAGGTCTCCTGAGCGTGTGGCTGTATGGGACTTTAATTTCCTGAGGTGCAGCATGTTCATTACTTCTGGGTTGGACATGGCTGTATATCGCAGGCACAGATTGCCTCTGAACAGGCAGTATGCCACTGAGTCCAGCTGGATTTCCTTTAACTGGGCAGCATATGGCATCTGTTTGAGCCCTTTGATCCTCTTGAGGAGGTACTGTTGGCCTTTACCAGTTGCTGTAGGTGTCTGGTTAGGTACATCCCAAAAGGTGCATTGTACGCAATTATAGGCCTGATGATGGATGAGTAAAGAGGCACAATGACCTCCCCTGCCGTACATGTGAATCCCTCATGATTAGCTGGGCTATATAACATGTCTTTCAATCCACGTTGGCCATGTGGTTGACAAATGACAGATTACTATCAAGTTTGTTCCCCAGGTCCCCATTTACGTCTTCTGTACTCAATGGCCTAACACCTATGTGGTACTTTGCCACCAATGTGGAGGTGTGGGAATCTGCGTTGAATATTGATACTCCCCCTCCTTTGTTGTCTGGTCCAAGTGTTGGGGCCGACAAGAATGGTAACAGGTATAACTTGGTAGTGCTGGTGTGCTCCTGGGAAACCTGAAACAGGTTTATGTTACTGCACAGATATCGATGTCCATAATGATAAGTAGGGTTTTGAGTGCGTGTATCCTGAGGTCTAGACTTTGGGTGTTGAGTAGCATCACTCTTACTTCCTCATCCTTTGTGATACAAATGGATGTGGGTTTGCCTTATGAGCCTTGCCTAATAAAGGCACTATGGGTGTAGCAAGAGCCTCTGCCAAAATCCAATAAGCCAGGGGTGACAGGTGCAAGCTGTCCCTAGCAAAGCATTGTGGCTTGTACAGCATACCACCCCAAGATGACAGGCATTGGCTCACCTGTGAATGACACCAGTGCGTCAGTCAATTGTTGGAAGGGATCATCGTGCCTTGATATTGTGGCATCATTCTTGGTGAGGGTAAGATGCTACTCAAGGTCAGGGTCATACTGTCTTGGGCTACATGCTCAGAGAGCTCCTTACTGTCTCATGTCATGTAGTCCAGGGAGGTATGTGTCAGGTCATTCACACCAGCATGGCCATTGAGTGAGTCATACCTGTACTTGCCTTGGAGTTACTTGAGTGTTTGTGTTATGTGGCGGATCATAGTGCCCGACAGGCTGCACACTGTAACTCTCACCTCGTTAAGCCTGGTGAACGTGATGTCAGTGTGCCTGATGATAGAGGCACCTAGTACAGGTGTATGAGGTGTGTTGTTTACTGTTAAGGGCTGTGAGTGTTCAGCACATTGGCTTTGTGAGATATGTGTTGCACGTGTTTATTTCCGTGGTAGTGGTTGCTTGGGTGTCTGCTTTGGAGGTCTCTGCTGCGTAGGCAGACCTGTAGTCTGAGCCTACGAGTATGTTCATGTGTGATCATGTGTTAGTTTTGCTGTCGTGGTAGGTCTATGTGAGACTGGAAGTGTAGTGAGTGTGGTTTCCTTCTCCACCTGACTGGTTATGGCAGTATTGAGTAGAGAGAGCCTAGCCTCCAGTTTGGTATATGGTTGCATCACTCACATGTGTTTGAATTTGTTGTTAGGAGGGGGTTGTCTGTGTACATGCAGCTGTTATAACATTGCCTCTGGATTACCAAACTCACCAGCTGGACTGGTGAGGAGACTGACAACTGACCTTTGGACATGCTAGAATACTATTGTGAATTCCGTAATAATTGAAAACAAGGTCCAGTGGGGAGTGAGGGTGTACTGATATTACCTACTACTGCTGACTGATATAATAGCTTCAGTGAGCAAGTGCCAGGTAACTTAAGTGCAATGTGTTACAATTAAGTAAATGCAACAATGACAAGCAGTCACTTGCTGTCATGTGTAACATGGAAATATGTACAGTAAGCAATGCAGATATCAGTAGTGAGTCACAGAAGTGCTGAGAAGCTGTGTATGATGTGGAAGTAGCGTACCAGTGAAATAACAAGCTAACAAATAACAAGCATATAAACAAAGCTAGATTCAGGAGGCTTGGATGTAGTGTTTACTACAGCAAACAAGGTGTACCAATGTCAGTAAGATACAGCTCAAATATGCAGACACTATAAACCTGAAACCAGAAGTTCCCAGCTATGAATGGCAGAGTACAGCCTATTCTCACACAAGAGTGCAGACCACAAACCTTGTTAATGTTAAATAACTGGCCTGAAGGCCAACTGCCTATACCAGAACTAATACACTTGGACACTGGGCTCTCAATCAGCAGTTCCCAACTTCAAAGGATGAAAGATATGTGTCCTGCCACCACAGTGCTTGCCACAAACCTCCCTAATGTAAAACAACTGGTCTGAAGGCCAAGTGCTTAATCCAAACAACTTAGAATGATAGCTACACTTTAATCAAGTTACAACCAAGCAGTAATAAGTACAATTTAATACTCCCTGTATAGAATGTGTACCATGTATTGCTGAGATACTATGCTGATAACCTGTTTGTGTACCTTTCCAGGGGAACATGGCACCGAAAAGGAACCCCACATATTCTGCTGCAGAGGATGAAGTGATCCACTAGAGCCTGGTGCGTGACTATGGCATCCTGTTCTCATGCACCACCCAGAATCAGCAGGAGAGGTCTGCACTGTGGCAAAATCTTGTTAGCAGGATAAATGATGTTGGCATGCATGATAGGACATATGAACAGGTGAGACATCACTGCAGTGATTTGATTAGAAATGTCCACCAGCATGCTGCAGATATCCGCAGGCAACAGGTTGCCACAGGTGGGGGGGTGGCCACACATCCCCCCCTCACCAGACAGGAGGGGCTACTGCTAAGTGTTGTGGATCCAGCCCCAGAACAACAACAGCATCAGTCGTGCATCATGATGGAGGTTGGATCCACACAGCAGCAAGACACCGAGCGTGCAGGTAAGATGCCCTATTTAGGTAAAGCACAAAAAAACACAGTCACCTTGCTCCAGCAAACAGAAGTAATAGCAAAAATCCAACTGCTTAAAAAGCCAACAAGAGTAATTCTGAAGTTCTAAACGCAAGTTTATTAGAAGCGTTTTCGCCGTGCTCACTAGCGTGGCTTCCTCAGAGAAAAATTTCAATTAAAATAACTAAGTGCAACTTTTATACAATACAGAAAGGAAGTGATGTCATTGAAAAATTAAATTAAAATGCCTTCATATTACAAATTTAATACCATAATATATGCAATCTAAAAGCAGAAAACAAATCATAAACATTTTTCAAAAAGTTGTATGTTTTATAAAAATAAATATAATATGTGTATATACATACATGTATATGTATGCATGTAATAATTTTATTATCCATATGCTCTTTGAAAATACCTGGACATATTTTAATTGTTTAATTGTTTAATTTTAATTGTTTGATCTTTATTATATGATCAACTAAGTTGTATTTTGAATATTTAATTACACACCGAGTTATTATTACTACTTAGAGGGTGCTGACATCATCTGTGTGTAGGAGGAGGGATGTGCACCCTGTAGTGTGTTCTCCCAGTTGGCAAAAGGCACTTTTCCCTCACAGCATTATGCACACACACACACCCCACTCATACTAACACACATACATTCCCTTTGCAGGATTCAAACCCCTACCTAACTATGTTATGACACCGGAGAAAGCCACATTAGCAGAGCGCGCTATACAAATTACTGGAGGACTTTAATTCAGGTAATATAGTTATAGAGTCCTGACATCATCAGTGTTTCAAAAGGGGAATCTGCATCCTGTAGTGTACTGTCACAGTTGCTAATAGGGGCATTTCCCACACACACATCGATGTGTTCGAGGTTTGCATATGTGGGGGATCCAGTACTCCAGTGTGATTAGTATATGGTTCGATTGCAACAATGAGGGCTATACTTCCAGTGGTGAGCATTTTGTACTCATGTTTGTGATGATCAGGTCTAGTATATCTGCCCCTCTTGTGGGAAGGTTGATTACCTGTTCCATAGCTAAAGAGTGTCTGATCTATGGGAACCCTAGAGCTTGGGTATTGTGGCTTGTGTAATGTTCACAGTCTATGTTTGGGTAGCTGACGTCACCCAGTATGATGGTGTTTGCAGAGAAATCTATACTCTCCTGTGTGAGCATGAAGGCTGTGTGGGAGTCCTGAGTTTGAAAGGGTGCTGTAAGAGCTCCTCTGTGTCTCTTTCCATGTGGTCCAGGGAGGTACGTCTCAGGTTGTTCGCACCAGCATGGGCAATGACTGCCTCATACTTGTACTTGCTGTGGAGTAACCTGTGTGCCTGTGTTATGTGGCACATTCTATCACCCGACAGGTAGCTAAATGTGACCCTCACCTTGCTCAGTCTGGAGGGCAGGACATCAGTCAACAGCTCATGTCAAGCATGTTCACACCCCTCATAAATGATGTGGAAACCTACAAAGGCCCCAGGCCTGTTGAAAATATGGACCAGACTGCAGATACCTGTATAAAGGCATTCTATGGACACATTCAGGAATGCATGGATCATGCAACCACATATGAAAGCATGACCCAATCCTCCAAAGGCAGATGTCCTGTGTGCTGGACACCAGCCATAAACAAACTATACAATAGAAGGATGAAGCCACTTAATGATACAACAAACTCCCAAAATGTGAAGGCATCACTGATGAGTATTAGAAGACAACTACAGGCACTCATACGATTGTCTAAGGCCATCTTTGAGAGAAGATTCCACAAGCCACTGAGGATAATCACAAGACTTTCTGTAGTTATGTTAGGAACCTGGGTGGTAATACCCAGGTATGCTCAGAGGTAATCCAAGATGTCACACGAAATACAAAACACACAGACGTTGCCATCATCCTAGTGGACAGGTTCACTGCTACCTTCTCCCCCCCACCACACCAAAAGGGCAAATATGTCTCCCAGCAGAGTGCTGCCCCCCCTGACATCACAGATGCTCAGGTAAGAGCTGTCCTCTCCAAAGCAATAAACACTGCATCAATGGGACCAGACAGTGTCCCAGGCTGTGTCCTACATGAACCACAAGAAGAGCTACACCCAGACATAACACTACTGTTCAATCCCAGCCTTACTACACGATATGTGGCCAAAGAGTGGCGTACAGCAACAGTGGTCCCTCTACATTCAGGTGGTGCCTTAACAGATCCTGGACACTATTCACCCCATATGTCTGAATAGCTTGGTCTGCAAAGCTATGGCAAGGATCATCATGAACCTCACATATATAGATATTGGGGACCTACAGACATGTCACCATACACAGTTTGGCTTTGTTAATGGCAGATCCTGCCTCTCAAACCTGTTTGATTTCTTTGAAACAGTCACCAAGGCCACTGTCAAGGGGAAGGAGGTCTACACAGCCTACCTGGACCTTGCATAAGCCTTTGATACAATACCCCACTTGTGCATTCTAGGGAAGCTCACCAGTGTACACATATTAACCCCTATGTCACTATGGATATTGCACAGTGGCTCAAGGGCCGAACACATATGGTTAGAATTGCTGGAGCCATGTCAGCCTCAAACCAGTTACAAGTGGTGTCCCACAAGGCTCAGCCCTGGGAGCTGTCATGTTCATTATATATTTATCATAGGTACAGGCCAACATGGAAGTACTGTGGCTGAGCAAGTCGCAGATGACTGCAAACCGGACGCCATAATCAACTCTCCAGCTAACACACGCATCCTCCAAAAGGGCCTCTTGCAAACACACAACTTGTGCCACAGCCATGGCCTCAAAGTGAATGACAAAAAGCGTATAGTCATCCCCTTTGTCAAACACAAAGTGACCGCAAAGTACCACATATGTTTTAATCCATTAAGTGCAGACGAAGGAATTATGGACCTTGGGGTACACAGGTTGATAGCATTCTACCATTTGACAACAACATGGACAAAGTGGTTAGGAAAACATTTTATATGGGCCACATTATCATGATGGGATTCACATGTAGATCAGGGGAGGACATTGTGCCTCTTTACTCATCCCTCATCATGCCCATAATTGACTATAATGACCCTGTCGGCATGCACCTTACCAGACACCTGCAGCAACTGGAAAGACCACATACATACCTCGACAAGAGGATCAAAGGGCTCAAACAGATGCCACATACTGACTGGTTAAAGAAACAGCAGCTCTACTCAGTGGCATACTGCCTCTTCATAGGCAATCTGTGCCTGACATATAAAGCCATGTCAAACCCTGACTTAATGGCCATGCTGCACCTCAGAATATCCAGATCCCATCAGGATACACGCTGGAAAGACTTGAACCTCAGGAGTGATATACATAGGACATGCTGGAGGGGCACATTCATAACTCAGAGGCTCCCTTCATTCTGGAATATTATCCCAATAGAGGTTAGGCAGAGTCACTCAGTGACTATCTTCAAGAGTGATATTAATGACTGGATGTGACATTGTAGGGTTACCCTGGGTATCATTTATGTGTCACTGTTAGACAGAGGCACAGTATACTAACCTTGGAAAAGGGCATAGCAAGATAGATTTACAATGCATGGTGAAAGCCATACACATTCTGGCTAGGTGTATAAATGCCCTGGGCAGATATCCTTGTATGAACCTATGGACCTATGTATCTTGTTCACCATTGGCCCTATGTGCTGTTAATCACCAATGCAATCTCAATACTATGGTAGCATGTGCAAAGGTCAGTTGTCAGTCATCTCTATGGTACAGTTGTGGAATATGTGAGTCATGTAGTAATGTCACAGCTGCCACATGTACACAGTCAACCCTATCCCCTACCCATGGATGTACAACACATGTATGAGATGGAAACACATGGCCAAATTGTGGACTAAGCACTCTGAACCCAGTACTGGCATAACCTGTCAGGTGGCATGAAATACTACAGTGACAGCAATACCAGTCTGATGTGGACCTACACTGACAGCAATACAAGCATGGAAACACACCGGGCCATTCGTGGAGCCTAAGGATAGCATCCTGCATGACTGGCAGACACCTCTACAGCTGGCACACAGGCATACGTTAGGCCTGCACACAGCATGCATAACACATAGCACACAAATCCTGTGTGCCAAACAAGCACAGTCTGTACAGCTATACAACACTACTGCTGCAGTTGTGTTAGGTACTTTTATTGTCCAGTACAGTGAGGACATGCTCACCAGGCTGGACAAGGTGGAGGTCACAGTGATATGCTCATGGGGCACTATGGTCCACCACATAACACAAGCATACAGGTCAGTCAGATGCATGGACACATACGACTCAGTCATTGTCCATGCCACCACAGCTGATGTGGGATGTTCCTCACTGGGATACATGATAGGGAACATGGAAGGGATCACTGAGCAAGTGACACAGGCTGGTAGAACCCTGACCTTGGTTGGCATCAGACCCTCACCAGGGATTCTGACATATTACTGAATGCTAATGAATTACTGTAGCTACAACACCCTAGCTGAATGGTTCTTAGCATGCGGTCACTGCATTGCTATGGAACAACGTCTTACCACTCCCACAACAGGTGAAAACATGCAGCACCTGTTCATCAACAACAGGTAGACTATATGCCCCAGACCAGGTGTGTATCCCTCACTACTAGGCTGATAGCATCTACATCTCACACTGTATATACACATCCCACAAGCAGCAGCTGCACAGAAGACCACAGTCATAATGTTACCCTGTGCAAATACCATGTATTCACATGTGGCAGGCATCACACATGGTAACTATTGAAGGTCACAGGTACATATGTGTATTTGACACACACATACATCATGTGTGCATTGCCATAACTGGTTTAATCAATGTCATGCATTATTGTGAGAGACAACCCGCACACATGGGCATTCTGTGTGGGCAAAACACATGTGGCATGTCTGTAATCGAAAGCCATAAATAATTGTGATATCATTTAGAAAGGGGTATGTGCATCCTGTAGTGTGTTTTCCCAGTTGCCAAAAGGGATATTTCTTTCATACACACTTACCCCCCCTTCACACACACTTGCCACTTGCTGGATTCAAACTCCTACCTAACTATGATATGACACTAGAGACAGATGCATTAGCAGAGCATGCTATTCGCATTACTGGGAGATTTTCTTTCTCCTGATATACTTATAGGGTGCTGACATCATCAGAGTTTAGAAAGGGGAATGAGCATCCTGTGGTGTGTTTTCACAGTTGCCAAAAGGGACGTTCCTTTCATACACACTTACACCACTTCACACACACTTGCTAGATTCAAACCCCTACCTAACTATGTTATGACACTAGAGATGGACACATTAGCAGAGCACGCTATTCGGATTACTGGGAGATTCCTTTTCTCCTGATATACTTATAGGGTGCTGACATGATCAGTGTCTAGAAAGGGGAATGAGCATCCCCTGGTGTGTTTTCACAGTTGCTAAGAGTAACATTTGGACTAAGTGTGTGAGCATGCCCAGTTCAGCCTTCCCATGGCATGTTGTGTGAAAGATGTCTCATTTATCTAAGTGTGTGAGCATGCCCAGTGTGAGCTTTCCATATGTTGAACTCTGCAGCCCATCACATTTGTGGATGAGTGTGACCTTCAACAAATATCTCCAGTTTATGGTTGTGTGTTCTGTGCCATGTTGTGTAGTTACTGTCCAAATGCTTTTTGTGTGAACACAACAGGGATTATACTGTGCCTGCAGGTTTTGCATGGGATACTTTGCACACAATTGTCAACATCCATTCATACTGACCTAACACTGTAGTACTGTATAGTGTAGTGGTTCAGTACTTTCACTGTGGTGGTCAGTATCCTGGGTTTTAGTCCTATCACTGCTTTACATTTCCACAGTGTGCACAACAGCCTGGTTAGGGTCCAGTTGTGCACATCTGCACAAAGGCGGTGCCTCTACAGACCCTGGTAATTACCACCCCATAAGCTTAACAAGTCTAGTCTGCAAAGCTACAGAGAGGATTATAATGGAGCTCATAAACAAAGATATAGGGGATATGCAGACATTGGACCCATCCCAGTTTGGCTTGGTCAAGGGCAGATCATGCCTTTTGAACTTGGTTGACTTCTTCAAAACAGTCACTAAGGCCATTGCTGAGGGAAGGGCAGTCCATACAGCCTACCTTGACCTTGCAAAGGCTTTCGACACAATACCCCACTCGGGTATTGTAGAAGGACCTACCAACCTAAATGTAAACCCATATGTCACAAGATGGGTTGCAAACTGGCTTAAGGACAGGACCCACAGGGTTAGAGTTGCTGGCGCTATGTCAGACTCCAAGCTGGTCACAAGTGGTGTCCCACAGGGCTCAGTCCTTGGCCCCCTATTGTTCGTCATCTACTTCTCAGAGGTACAGGCCAACATGGGAGGACTTTGGCTGGCAAGGTTTGCAGATGACTGCAAACTGGGCACCAAAGTGGACAGTGCATCAGACACGGATATCCTTCAGAAGGGACTCACGGACACTGATAGCTGGTGCCAGAGCCATGGCCTGACGTTAAATGCCAAAACATGTATAGTCATACCCTGCGGGAAAAGCAAGGTAACCCCAAGCTACCATATAGGTGGCAATCCTATAAGCACAGAGGAGGTTATCATGGACCTGGGGACCCAGGTTGACAGTGGCCTTTCTCCTGACACTCACATTGCTAACATGGCTAGAAAGACCTTCTACATTGCCCACCTGATCAGGAAGGGATTCACATCCAGATCTAGTGGGGTCATTGTTCCCCTGTACTCTTCACTTATCAGACCAATGATCGAGTACAATGCCCCATTCTGGATGTATCTCACCTGACATCTGCAGCAATCAGAGAGACCCCAAAAGTCCCCCACCAAAAGGATAAAGGGTCTCCAACATCTGTCATATGCTGCCAGATTTAAGACACTCCAGCTCTATTCAGTCACATACCATCTGCTCAGAGGTGACATGTGCCTGACATGCAAGGCCATGTCCAACCAGGAAGTAATGGACATGCTCCATCTCAAAATCGCCAAATCCACCAGAACCACTAGGGCAAGTGACTTAAACCTTAGCAGGGATATAAGTAGGACATATTGGAGGGATAGATTTATCACTCAGAGACTCCCTATGCTGTGGAATACATTCCAGGTCCATGTGAGGCAGAGCACCTCACTGGCTCTGTTCAAGGGGAATCTTTACCTGTGGATGGGAGATCATAGGTTTACCCCGGGGACCGTCTCTGTGCCACTGCTGGACATAGGCATGACAAACTAATGGGCACAGTATTGTTTCCATATAAGGGGTGGCGTACGCCACAAAACTCTGGGCTGGGCTTAGGGCAGATAGCCTAGTATAAACTTATGAACCTATCTGACCATGTTGCATTATGTTCGGATATGAACTACTTACAACAGCCTCATCCAACATCAGTAGTGTATTCCACAACATAGGTGTACATTGGCAAACACTACCGATGTGCCCTAGGCCATTTCTAATGCTAGTCTGAGAGTGTGTTTATCCTTTGACACATTGTAAGTGTAGTTTGCCATGACATATGTCTTGTGTAGTATACTGTGCCTCTGTCTACCTGTGACATAACATT
Source organism: Protopterus annectens (assembly GCF_019279795.1). Taxonomy (NCBI): domain Eukaryota; kingdom Metazoa; phylum Chordata; order Ceratodontiformes; family Protopteridae; genus Protopterus; species Protopterus annectens. Next base: position 1,332,196,282 of record NC_056729.1, on the reverse strand, counting down.
GATACCCAGGGTACACCTACCGTCTCCCATCCACTCCTTCAGATTCCTGTTGAGGAGAATCAATGAGTGACTCTATGGATAACCTGTACTGGTAGTTTACTCATGCGTGGGGGTGGCTTCTGTGTTATGGATAATGCAGTACAGCTTGTCCTATGTATGTCAGTGCTGGGGTTCAGGTCCCTCATGTGCATAGCTCACTGCCATTCAGATTGTACAGGGTGCAGCATGTTCATTGATTCCAGCTTGGACATGGCTTTCTACATCAGGCACAGCTTGCGTCTGGGTGGCCAGCATGGCAGTGTGTGGAGTTGCACTCTGTTTAATCAGGCAACACATTACATGTGTTCAAGCTCTTTGATACTCCTGGTGAGGTACTGTTGTGGACTTTACAGTTGATGGAGGTGTCTGCTGCGGTACACCCCACAGGGGCTGTTGTGGTCATTTGTAACGCTGATGAAGGATAACTGCAGAACCACAATGACCTCCCCTTATCTAGATGTCATAACCTTCATGATTAGGTTGGTATATGGATTGTTTCTGTTAACACTACAGCCACATGTTTGTCCTATGCAGGATATCTATCCCTTGTGTACCCAGGTCCGTCATTACATGTGATGTATGTAATGGGTTAACACCTATGTGGTAATTGGTGGTCACTTACTGTATATCCACAGAGGTTGACTATACAGTTGTCTCCATTTCACATGCTGACATGGCTATGGCACCGGTTGTCTGTTTCTATGTGGCCCTTTTGTGGGATGCTTGTGTCAGCTGGAGTGTCAGATATGTTAGGCGGTTTGTAGTTCTCTGCAAACATGTTCAGGCACAGTCCTTACATGTTGGCCTGTACCTATGGGGCATATATACCAGACGGGAAAGGTCCCAGGGCCAAGCTTTGTGGGATACCTGTTATATGTGGTTTGTAGTGTGACATGGCTACAGCATGTCTGGCCATGTCAGTTCTGTCGTTGGTCTGGTTTGCAACCCCTCTAGTGACATTGGGGTGTATATTTAAGCTGGTGAGCATATCTATATTGAACACGTAGGGTATTGTATGGAAGGCTTTGCAAGGTCCAGCTACACTATGTGGGCCACATTGCCCTCATCAGTGACCTCAATCACTGTTTCAACTGAGTCACACATGTTTAGGGGCGGGGTCTGCACTTCATAAGCCCACACTGGCTAGGGTCGGGTGTCAATAGATCCTCAATATCGTTATGTCTGCGGTACATGCTGATCCTTACCATAGCTGTGCAGACCAAGCTTCTCAGGAATCTGTGGTAGTTGTTTTTAGTATCCATTCAGGCGACACCTTTCTTGAGAACACCCACTGTTGTTGTACACTGCTCTTTGGGTACATATCCTGTGGTAAGGCTGACATAATGTCAGGGAGGAAGCGATCTGCTGGGAAAGTTATTTGGCATTATGAGGGGGGGGGGGGTTGCACTGCACCTGTCAGGATGTATGTTGGCAATACGTGTGTGTGTTTGGTATGTTGTTTGTAATATTTGTGTGATCCAGAGCATATCCAGGAATTCACAACACGCTTACTACCATCAGTTGCAGCAGCCTTGGAGTTATCCTTAGTGTTCTGTACAATTTGTATCATAGTAGGTTCATGGGTTCATACTAGGCTATCCACCCTAGGGCATTTGTAAGCATAGCCACAGTGCGTGCGGCTTTTGCCACCCCTTGCTATGTGAATATTATGGCCACTTATGATTTACTTAGCTGTGCCTCTGTCTGGACATGACACAGTAAAGACCCCCAGTGTACATCTACAATTATCCATCCATTTTGCTAACTTCCTGTTGAAGAGTGTCAGTGAGGGGCTCTGCCTAACATGTAGTGGTATTCTGTTCCAGGGTGTGGAGAGACTCAGGGTTAGGTATCTGTCCCTCCAGCACATCCTATTTGATTATGCGTTAAGGTAGACATCTCTGACTCACACAGCTCCGATGGCTTTGGGTTTTCTGGGGTGGAGCATGCCCATTACTTCTGTGTTGGACATGGACTTGTACAACAGACATACAATGCCTCTGTGTTGGCAGTATGTGACTGCATTCCGCTGTGGTGTCTACAGCCAGGCGGCATATGAGATATAGTTGAGACCCTTTATGACTCTTGCTGAGGTACCTTTGAGGTCTTTCTAACTGCTGCAGGTGCCAGGTAATGTACATCCCAAATGAGGCATTGTATTACAATATGGTTTGATAGGGGAACAGTATAGGGGCACAATGACCTTTGTTGACGTAGATGTGACTCCTTTCATGATACAGTGTCCAATATAGACAGTCTTCCTAGACAAATTGGCGATGTGGCTGTCACATGACAGGTGACTGTCCACTTGTGTCACTAGGTCCCTGATTACTCCTTCCACACATAATGGTTTACTACCTATGTGGTAATTTGTGTGTACCTTGTTTTGTATTTGGTGGTACATTCATCCTGTCCACTGTCTTCAGGACAGTGGGTTGGGGTTCCTGTGTGTGAGAGTGTGGTCTGTAGCATGCTACAGACTGTACAGTAGTCTTGCGTACAGGTAGTTGCACATGGGTGGACTGCAATGACATAGGCATTGTCAGTTAACTGGATGTATGGCTGTCTGTGCTGAATATGGATACTCACCCTCCTTTTATGTTTTGTTACAGGTTTTGTGGCCATAACACATGATATGTGGTATTACCTGGTAGTGCTGGTGTGCTATCATAAGGCTTGCAGCAGGTGTGTATCACTGGACTGACATCAATGTTCTTCATACTGGGGAGGGCCTCAGGAGCATGCATATTGAGGTTTACACATCTGGCATTGATCAGCATTACCCTTCTGTTTCTTTCCAGTTTTGTTTTCTATGGTGGTGGGTTGCTCTTTTCGGCCTTGCCTACGGGAGGATCTCTGTAGTTTGCAAAAGCCTTAGGCAATATCCAGACACTCATGGGTAACAGGTGTAAGCCATCCCTGGGACAGCAGCATGTCTCACTATGGAGTCACCTATTACAACTGTATCAGGCATGTTGTTTCTCCTTCTGTCCTGTGACTGTTTGGCACACCAGCTTTGTGTACTATGTGTTACATGTGCTATGTCTGGAGTTTGTTTTATTGGGTGTCTGCTTTGGAGGCTTGTGTTGGTGTTGTGTGTTTGTAATTAGGGCCTCTGGGAATGTTTTTGTGCTTATGTGTTTGGTTTACAGTCGTTGTAGGTCTATGTGGGACTGGGTTTGTGGTGTATGTGGTTACCTGGTCCTCCTGACTAGTTTTGACAATACTGATTTGGGGGTGCTCAGGCCCCAGTTTGGCTACCTGGTTGCGTCTATCACATACATTTGTATTTATTGGGGTGAGTTGTTGTTGTGTGTGTACTTGGGATAGGTCTCACATTGCCACTGGATTCACAGATTCTACTTGTTTTGCCTGGCCTTAGTGGATTGTATGTGTGGACACATTTTATTGCCATACTAGTGATCACTGATTACTTCACTTTTCATGTTAGATCTATCATGTGGTAGCTTCCTCATTCTCTTCAATGGTTTAGTAATTTATGGTGTCCAGCATGCCAGATACCTGGGTGTATGGCATTGTGTCTTGTTGTTTGTGATTGCAGACTCCAAGCACTCTTGGCTGTGTTCCTGGTATGCCTGTATAACATGTTCTGCAGTGTGTCCCATATTCTGGACCTGCACAGGGCTTTTCATGGATTCCACATTGGTTTGTAGGGGTGCAAGCTATGCTTTATACATGTGTTTCACTGTGGTAGTCTGGCCAGGGACTGGGGTCGTGATGTGTAACTACAGTGTGCTTACTCTATGGTCTGGTCTTACCAGTGAGGGATACACTTCTCATCTTGACATCCAGTACACATATTTCTGATTATCACATCCAGTATGCTTACCCTCTTGTGGAAGTGTTACATTTTGCATGTCCGTTTTGTTTGATGGATTCTGGGAAATTGTCTACACTTGTGTCAGTGCTAGTATAATACAAAGAGTATAGTGACATACACCTCAAAAGCTGACTTCACACTTCTTTGGACTGAGATGGTATCCGTTAAGCCCACTGGGCCAGTGGAAACCACAACACACAATGGTGACTCCTTCACAGACACTTTCTATGGACATCTCCGAGATAGCATGGACCATGCAATCACTAATAGAAACATGACCCTCTCCACCAAGGGAATGTGGCCTGTCTGGTGGACCCCAGCCATAAACAAACTGTATAACAGATGAAGGATACTAATGCAAGACAGAGCTACATCTCCTAAAGGGAAGGCGGCTGTGAGCAGCACTAGTAAAAAGCTACATTCTCTCATAAAGACATCCAAGGTCAACTTTGAGACATAAACACCAAAGACGATAGAGATAACCACACTGCCTTCTTCAGTTATGTCAGACACCTGGGTGGGAACCCTCAGATATGCTCTGAGTTGGTACACAACAACATATATTTCAGTGACCTGACAGATATTGGCAACATTCTGGCAGACAGGTTCAGTGCAATTTTCCCCCTCCCTCACCCCAACAGAAGATAGTTATCACAGATGAATGTAACCTCACTGTCATCTCAGATGTCCATGTGAGAGCCGCACTCAGCAAAGACAAGAACACAGCATCATTGGGACCTGATGGTATCCCCAGTTGCGTGCTATGTGAACTCCAGAAGGAGCTAAACCCGTATATACAAATGCTATTTAACCTTAGCCTTGCTACAGGATATGTACCTGAACACTGGCGTACAGCAACAGTGGTCCCACTCCGCAAAGGAGATGCCTCCACAGACCCTGGGGACTACCACCACACAAGCTTAACCAGCCTTGTCTGCAAAGCTATGGAAAGAGTCATTATGGAGCTCTTAAACAAAGACATTGGTGACCTACAGACCCTTGATCCCACCCAGTTCAGCTTTGTACAGGGCAGATCCTGCATTTTGCACATGTTTGACTATTTTGATACTGTCAGTAGGGCCATTGATGAGGGCTACGCGGTCCACACAGCCTACCTGCACTTGGCTAGGGCCTTTGACACAATACCCCACTCAGGCATCATAGACAAGCTCAACAGCTGAAATATGAAATCATATGTCACAGGATAGTTTGCAAAATGGCTAGGAAACAGAACCCATGAAGTCAACATTGCAGGTGCCTTGTCAGATTCAAAGCCAGTCACACGTGGTGCCCCACAAAGATCTATCCTGGGACCCGTCTTATTTGGCTTTTACTTTTCAGATGTGAAAGCAAACATAGGAGGGTTGTGGCTGACAACGTTTGCAGATGACTGCAACCTAGGCACCATATGTGAATACATCAGCCAGCACACACATCCTACAGAATGCCGTCACAAAGACAGATGGCTAGTGCCGGTATCATGGCCTGAAACTGACTGCAACTGATGTGTGGTCATCCCCTTTGGGAGGAACAAAGTACACACACATCAATACATAGACAGCAACCCACTGAGCACAGAATACAAATCAGACACCTGCGGACACATGTAGATAGTGACATCTCATTTGACACCCATGTTGCCAAAGTGGTTTGAAAGACTTTCTATCTTGCCCACCTTATCATGAAGGGTTTTCCATCCAGATCACAGGAGGTCATTGTACCACTATACTTCTCCCTTATCAGGCCCATGATTGAATACAAAGCCCCATTTGGTATGTACCTCACCCAGCACTTGCAACAGCTGAAGAGACCCCAAAAGTACCTTACCAAGGAGATCAGGGGTCTACACCACATGTCATATGCTTCCAGAATAAAGGAAATCCAGCTTTATTCAGTGGCATACCGCATACTTACAGGTGACCTATGCCTGACATACAAGACCATGTCCAATCAGGATGTGGTGGACATGCTCCACTGCAAGCAATCCAAATCCACCAGAACCATGGGAGCTGAAGATTTGAACCTCAGCACATACATGTATAGGACATGCTGGGTGACAGAGTCATAACTCACAGGCATCTCACACTCTAGCAGAGTATCCCAGTTCATGTTAGACAGAGTCCCTCACTGACTCTCTTCAAGAGAAGTCTGGACAACTGGATGTCGGATTGTAGCTTTACCCCAGGGGTCCTCCCTGTGTCACTACTAGACAGAGGCACAGTCAAGGTATTCAATTATGTACGGGGGTCATAATGTGTCACTACTAAGTGAGAGGCACAATGTTCGGAATCTATTCTGTACACGTATTACCACTATAAGGGGTGGCAATAGCCACATCACTATGGCTACGCTTATAAATGCACTAGGGCAGATAGCTTAGTAGTAAACTATGAAACTATGACACTATGGTGTATATGTAGGTATTGTCAGTCAAGCGATATAATGTGGTTTGGGGGGCTTGATATCTTCCTGTCTTCCAACAGTTTGTTGTCTATTCCTTCTGGCATGTCAAGGGATCAGTTGCTAGTGTCCTCTCCTGCTCAGCTGGTGAACCTGGGAATATTGAGGCAATGTTACAATTGACGCATGTACACAGACAACCCTCTCCTTCTCCCACAAAACACAAATGCATGCAAGAGATGCAACTATATAGCCAACCTGGAGGCTGAGCTCTCTCAACATAGGACTGGCAGGACCAGAGAGGAGGAGAAGGTGACCACACACACACCATAAACCCAGTCTCACATAGCACTATCACAACTTCAAATCATACACATAAACACACAAAGACATACTCGGAGGCTCTGATCACAGATCTACCATACCAGCAGAGGCGACCACAGCAGACACCCAAACAACTGCCTCCACAGGGCACAGCACATGCAACACATAGACCACAGAGTCAGTGTGCCAAACATTCACAGCCCTTAAGGCCAAACACAATGCCAGACACACTCGTCATAGGTGACTCCATAGTCAGACACACTGACGTCCCGCTCACCAGATTGAGTAAGGAGAAGGTCACAGTAAGCTGCCTATCGGGCGCTGGGATCCACCACATAATGCAAGCACTCAGGTCACTCAACTGCAAGTACAAGTATGACTCAGTCATTGTCCATGCTGGTGTGAATGACCTGAGATGTACCTCCTTGGACTACATGAAAAGAGACATAGAGGAGCTTTCTGCTTATGTAGCCCAGGCAGGTATGACCCTGACCTTGAGCAGTATCCTACCTTCACCAAGAATGATGCCACAATACAGAGACAAGATGATCAGCTGTAATAGTTTGCTTAATCTATGGTGTCATTCAAAGGGGATCCAATGTCAGTCTGCCTGGGATGACATGCTGGACAAGCCACGCTGATTCGCAGGGGACGGCTTGCACCTGTCACCCCTGGGCTTTCGGAATTTGGCTCAGGCTCTTGCAACCCCCATTGTGCCTTTTTTAGGCAAGGCTCAGATTCTAAACCTACCACCCTAGAACACAAGAAAGGAAGTAAACTAAGGGTAATGCTCTGCTCAATGCCAGACATCTCAACCTCAAGATGCACGCACTCGAAGCCCTTCTCAGTATGGGGAACATCGATGTCTGTGCTGTGACTGTAACCTGGTTCAAGGCTCCTGACAGCACCCCAGCAGTATCAGGTGTTACCTCATATCATGCGTTCCGGCCCCAAAATCCGGACGACACCAAGAAAGGAGGGTGGGTGTCCATATTCATCAAGGACACCCTCACCTCAAGGTTGGTGGCAACACACGATGCATCGGAGACCATCCAGGTGCAATTAACCATAGGCAAGACTGCTCGGCAGTTTGTAGCAGGTTACAGGCCACTCTCTCAAACTCAGGAACCTCACACAGCTTTCCTGAAAACACTGGAGGGGATAAATGTATCTCCAAACACCATCATACTGGGTGATTTCAACTATCCCAATATAGACTGGGATCACTAATAAAGCCCCAACACTCTAGGCCAAAGGTTCCTAGAGTTCATAACCTCAAATGCCATGGAACAACTAGTCACCATCCCCACAAGAGGAGACAACATACTAGATCACATCATCACGAACATGGGGTCACAATGTTCAACACCAGAAGTATACCCATCATTGGTGAGATCAAATCATATACTAATCTCACTGGAAGTCCACATCCCGCCCCCACCCCAGATAAAGAACACCACAGTGAAGAACTTCTCAGAAGCCAACTTCACACTTCTAAAGACTGGTGTGGTCTCTTTCAAGGCCCCCAAGCCAGCGGAAACCATTACCCAAGCCGCTGAATCACTTACAAATGCCTTCTACCAGCACCTCCAGGACTGCATGGATCAGGCAATCCCACACAAAACTAAGACTCTTTGTACCAAAGGCATGCATGCAGTCTGGTGGACCCCAGCCATAAACATGCTCTACATCAGAAGGAAGGAGCTACTACAAGATAGAGCAAATTCCATAGAAGGGAAGACACCCCTGCTCATTATGCGTAAAGAACTGAGATCTCTCATAAAATCATCCAGGGCACATTTGGAGAGAAAACTCGCTAAGGACTCAGAAGACAATCATGAGGCCTTTTTTAGCTATGTTGGAAACCTGGGAGGTGACTCCCAGATATGCTCAGGATTAGTTCATAATGGTGTAAAGATCACTGAACCTACAAACATTGGCAACATACTGGCTGACAGGTTCAGTGCATATTTCTCCCCCCCCTCCCCCCCAAAGGGAGGGATATCTATACCAGGGGATTGTAGCCCCCCAAACATCTCAAATGCTCAGGTGAGAACTGCTCTATCCAAGGCGTGAAACACAGCATCCATGGGACCGGATGGTGTCCCCGGTTGTGGGCTCCACGAACTCAATGAGGAATTGAACCCGCAGTTAGGGCAGCTGTTTAATCTTGGCCTCACCTCAGGATATGTACCCAAGGAGTGGCGTACGCCAACGGTGGTCCAACTTCACACAGGTGGTGCCTCCACTGACCCCGGACACTACCGTCCCATCAGCTTGACAAGCCTGGTCTGCAAAGCTATGGAGAGGATCATAATGGAACTCATGAATGAAGACATAGGGGACTTGCAGACTTTGGATCCAACCCAGTTTGGCTTTGTCAAGGGCGATCATGCCTTTTAAACTTGGTTGACTTTTTCAGAACGGTCACCAAGGCCATTGACGAGGGCAAAGCAGTCCACACAGCCTACCTTGACCTGGCAAAGGCTTTCGATAAAATACCCCACTCGGGTATCATTGACAAACTCACCAGCTTAAATGTAGACCCATACGTCACAAGATGGGTTACAAACTGGTAAGTGACAGCACCCACAGGGTCAAGGTTGCTGGCGCCATGTCACACTCAAAGCCTGTCACAAGTGGTGTCCCACAGGGCTCAGTCCTGGGCCCACTTTTGTTCGGCATCTACTTTTCAGACGTACAAGCAAACACAGGAGGATTATGGCTGACAAGGTTTGCAGATGACTGCTAACTGGGAACCATAGTTGACAACCCATCTGACACAGACATCCTTCAGACGGGTCTCATAGAAATGGATAACTGGTGCCAGAGCCATGGCCTACAGTTAAACGCTAAACAATGCATAGTCATACCCTTTGGGAAGAACAAGGTTACCCCTAGTTCCCATATAGGTGTTACTCCTCTAAGCACAGGAGAGGTTATCAGGGATCTGGCCACCCAGGTTGACAGTAACCTTTCGTTTGACACTTATGTTGCCAAAGTAGTTAGGAAGACCTTCTACATTGCCCACCTCATCATGCAGGGATTCACATATAGATCAAGGGAGGTCATTGTTCCCCTGTACTCATCACTCATCAGACCAATGATTGAGTACAATGCCCCATTCGGAATGTTTCTGACCCGACACCTGCAGCAATTGGACAGGCCCCAAACATTGCTCACCAGAAGGATAAAAGGTCTCAAATGTATGTCTTATGCTGCCTGACTGCAGGAACCCCAGCTCTATTCAGTCGCCTACCATCTGCTCAGAGGTGGCCTGTGCCTGACATACTAGGCCATGTCCAACCCGGAATTAATGAACATGCTTCACCTCAAAACCTCTAACTCCATCAGATCTACACGGGCAGGAGACTTAAACCTCAACACGGCTATTCATAGGGCGTGCTGGAGGGACAGATTCATCACCGAGAGACTCCCTATGCTGTGGAACATCATCCTGGTACATGTGAGGCTGGGCACCTCGCTGGCTTTGTTCGAAAGAAATCATGACCAATGGATGGGAGATCGCAGGTATACCCCAGGGATAACCTCAGTGTCACTGCTTGACAGAGGCACAGCAACATAATGGGCATATTATCCTTAGAACTGAAGGGGTGGCGGAAGCCACAAACTGGGCTAGGCTTATATATGCCCTAGGGCAGATAGCCTAGTATGAACCTATGCACCTATGAACATAGGCCTGGTGCAGTTCCTGTTATTAGGACAGTGGTCTGCAGCAAGCTATTTAGTAGTAGGCAGTTTTAGCAATTGGTATTTGACCATGGCTAATCCATGTTGCTTCTTGTTGTGGTACCAACATGGCGGTGTGGTTATCCATGACATTTATTGCTAGTCACCCTTGTTTTGTAGCTTGTTCCATATTTTTGCACATGTACATCCCTGTATGAGGTGTGACCTGGTAGTGTTAGGGTGCTGGTGTGGGCTTTGACCCAGTTGTCTATTACAGCACTGATATCTACATCCTCTATACTGTGTGCGGTTACACTGCACACATCTTGCTGTTTATACTTCTGGCATTGGGTAGCATTACATCTAGGTTCCTATTCCTTGTGGTACCTATGAATGTGGGTTTGTGTTTTTGTGGTTTGTGATGGGTGAGGGTGGATGTTAGTCAGGGTCCTCAGGTGTGCATATGGTACATGGTGTTACATTACTTGACACATGGCATTCATGCCTCGGGTGGTGCTGCAGGGCTGCCTCTGTCGGATGCACATACTACACTCCCTGTACATGTTTGGAAGCAGGTTGTGTCATGTTAGGCATCCCTGTTACTATATGAGTGAGTCAGAGATCAGTCCCAGTGTTCCTACTGACCAAGTGTATGTGCTATGCGTTGCCTCTTTGCCAAGGCCAGGGCATACTGGGCACGCCTTCTTCTGCCTACTGGGGCAAGGTCAGGTTGTTCCTCCTCTGAGTCACCCTCTGCCTGTGGTGGCCTTGGCAATGGTGGGGGTATGTTTGGCCCAGCCCTATGCTGGTCCTGCTGCAGCTGTTTCCGCAGGATCATATTATGTAGCATAGCACATATCATGATCATTTGGGTACATGTAGTTGGTGTGTACTGCAAGGCTCCACCAGATGTGTCCAGACACCGGAACCATGACTTGAGCAGCCCAAACACACGCTCTATGACGTTACGTGTTTGTGCGTGTGCCTCATTATGGCGTTCCTGTTCAGGTGTGTGTGCATTTCTGATGGGTGTCATGAGCCACGGCTCAAGTGCGTAACCTGCATCCCCCACTAGGTGTCCATGTGGGAAGTCCCCACTGGCAAATGATTGGTACAGCTGCGTCAGATACCAGATGTGGGAATCATGGTAGCTCCCAGGGCAGCCAGCACACACATTCATTATTATGCCCTGGGCATCACACACGACCTGGCAGTTGATGGAGGGGAAGCCCTTGCGGTTCATGTAGGCTCTACCCCGCTCACCAGCTGGAGCTTTGATGCGTATGTGCATGCAGTCTATTGCACCCAATACCTCAGGGTATCCCGCTATTTGCTGGAAGAGATGCATATTGCTGGCCCCAACCTCACGGGCATTGGGGAAATATACATGATCACCGACATGTGCTGACATGGCATCCAGGAACTGGTGCAGTACCCTGGAGGCTGATGCCTGTGATATCCCCATCATATCACCAGTTGGTCTGTGGAAGGTACCTGTTGCTAGTATTCTTAGGCCAACACATACCTTGGTTTCCACTGGGATGGGTTCCCCTCTGTTGGTTCTGTGTGTGAGGTGTGGCCTGCACAGCTCAACAATTTGCTGCAGAAGGTCTTTGTCCACTCTGTAGTGCTCTACTATCTCCAGCTCATGTAACCCATGGTAGGTGACCCTGGGCCTGTATACTCTTCTCCTTCTCCTCACTCTGGGTTGTCTGTCAGCATCTGCATTATCACCACCCTCAGCAATTCGCCTATGCCTGATTATAACTGCTATGGCAGCCCCTAGCATTTCTGCTCTGAGTTCAGCTTTTTTCAGTTTTCAATTCTGATAGCTTACTTTCTTGCAGTATCTCTTGTGAGAAACACCCTGCACTGCTCTTTGCAGTATTTTAAGTGCTGGGTTGGGCTTCTAGTCTGCCTGTGTAATTGCCTGCTTCCAATTGTTTCCACCAATTAACTCCAGCAGTATCCTCTAGCAGTTTCCCTGTATTCTGGTTGTTTCCCTTTTCCTCTCTGTTTCCTGAGGCGGAGCAATGTGCACACCAGCTTAAGCATGCTCACAGTTACTTAAACGCGCGCACACATCCCTACACGGTGTTAAATGCGCGCACATCCTTACACGGTGTGAACTTGGCTGATTCATGTTAAAACGCGTGCACACTGCCTTCCACACGTGCACGTCCGCGCAAACCGTTGTAAACGGTTTGCAACATGCTCCCACATGTTGAACCTGCCTTACACGCGCGCACACGCACGCGTGCACGTATATCAAGAAAGTTTGAGTGTAGGGATAGTGTGCACCCTGTGTTTCTTGACTTTTCTACTGTTCTGTTGGGACACACCTCTCTCCCTGATGTCTGTCTGTCATCTGTCACCTTACATTGCCCTCCAATCTGATACATTTATTTCTATCCTTCCCCCCGTGATGTCACCTACCTCTTACTCTGTTCCTCCCCCTTCTATAACTCTTACACTACTCAGACAGTGCTCATTACCTATGTGGCAGTGTGATTCAGTATTGTAACCCTCATTTACATAGGATTGCCTAGTAATGCTTAGTTACATGTCTTACACGGAGCTTCCCCCCCTTGACAACCACTAAACGGAGGCCATATTGTTTTTGGTCTGCAAGTCCCTCCATTGACATTCCATGTAATACATAAATCCCACAATTGTGGGCTTATAAGCTTCGGTTTTCAGTTTTAGGTAGTGCACCCCGTTTGCGCGGGTGTGCGCTGCAGTTACACATCATAATCCCACGAAAAAAAAAAGTTGTTTAAAATATTTTTGCAACACTTTTTCATGCCAATGGCCACATATTTGGCCATTGGCATGCTTAATGAAACATATGCACCCTTTATTTGGAGCTGACATAGCTCCACACACACACACACACACACACACACACACACACACACACACACACACACACACACACACACACACACAAACACAAACACACACACATGTGTATATATGGCTTGCTATCAAAAGGATGAAAATCCCGTTCATGAATGGTGATTTCCGTGACAAATAATGTCGACACATGAATATGAATTAGGTTGAATGATCGACGCAGCAATGTCGACAAATTCTGTCCACCTTAAGGTGGAACTCTCCCATTGACATACATGCTGTAACTCCCTGCCCGTGTACGACCTTCTAAACGGTCATACAAATGAATGTCGTCCATGGTCGAGGAGGTGGGTGTTGATCATGTTACTGTCATGCTTTTTCTGGTAAACCGTGTGTGTGTATAGATATATATATATATATATATATATATATATATATATATATATATATATATATATGTATGTATGTATCTATATCTATCAATAGATAGATATAGATAGATAGATAGATAGCTATATCCACCATGATCACACAAACACAGAGAAAAAAAGAGAATGTGAATAAAGCCATATCATACAATGACTCCTTACTACTATTTGAAAACGTGCACAGTGATTGGTCTGGCCCAACCTGCGTGTCCGTTGTAAATCCCACAATCACCCGGACCTTTTTCCGTTGGTATAAAGTACCCCAAAAACTTTCGTTTTTTACAATTAAAAAAAAAAAAAAAGAGAAAACGGAGCAACGGAGACTTTCTTTTCTCAGTTGCTTCCATTTCAAAGCATTGATGTACTGGGTATGCGTGAAAACGCAAGTCCCATAAGCATGCGCAGTGCATCAAATGGAAGAAGCAGTATACCACAACCGGCAGAAGAACAGTAATCCGTTGTTATACAAAGAGATTATTTAAGAAAAGTAAGTATTTTTTTCTTAAATAATGTCATTGTATAATAGTAATAACCGACTCCGTGGTTGTGGTATATTAAAGATTTACCCATGGTTGCCTTTGTTTAATCACTTGGGCTTTGCCCTCGTGATTCAACCACATCAACCGTGGATAAATCTTCAATATACCAGACCACGTCGATGGTTATTACTTTAATACTTGCGATTTCACTGTTTTCCAATATGCAGTGAGCATTGAGTTACAAACCCAGCCATATTCCAGTTACAATGTTCTGTGAATGGCTTAACTGGATGTCAGCAAGAAGTAGTTGTCCTGTAAAATCTCCATGCTGCAATTGCAAAGTGACTCTTTATGGCAGAATAATAGCTTGACAAAGTCACCAGGTATAAGATGGTACCATGAGATAAGTCTGCTGAACATTTCTGAAAAAAAATATTTACAACTTTCAAACAACATCAGATACATTTAATTACATGGATGCAGTGCTCATAACTTTATCAATTTCTGGTGTTTTGACATAATACCTACAAAATACACATTTGGACAACATCATGAGTACTGGAGCAATTATATTTAAAATCCAGATAGAAAGTATTTTGAAGTATCTCAAAAACATGTATCATTTGGTGGAGAGATTGTTTTACTTTTAAACACAATATCTAATAAATGATTATGTTACCTAAACCTATTAGTTTAAAGTTACATTTATATAAAAATTCAAATGTCTATTCTGTAAGTACAGTAACCCGTGAGATGGGAATAAAAAAGACTTACACTTTGGGATCATATCTCACAACATCAGGTTTATGTTGGTATCTCTTCTATGTATATCCTATCGGATGCATTTCTGCTTACTTTTTCAAGTGTTATGTTTATACTGATGATGTATTATACCCGTTGTTTGTTTGAAAGCCTTGGGTGGCATCTTTTGCATTGCTCTCCCTGCTCTGTAAAGTACTTATTGTTAGGCATGTGTAGCACAATTTCTAGTGTGGTCTGTAACACTGATTTGTGGCATAGAAATATTATTAAAATACAATTTACTACCATACACCATGACACGGCTAGCTCCAGTGCTCCACTCTGTAGTGGATACTAGTATCAGAAAAGGTTGTAATGTATGGACAAAGTAGGCAAAGGAATTACTTTAGTAACATGTTTGTTGATCTGTGTGAAGCTTTACCCATCCATGGTCGATAACTATATATTATCCCTAATAAGAATAATTGGGATCATACGATGTATAATTTGAGGGGACCTATGCATGGGATTTAGGAGCTGTCTCTGTCCATTAATAGTACACCGGGCAGTCCGGGGTTAAATTTTCTGTTTCCTGTTCATGATTTAAGTTGTGCTTGAAAGTGAACAGGGGTGAACTGTCTTTTATGTAGTTGGGGAGTCAGTTCCACAGTAGCAGTGTCCTCTGCAAATATGGCTTTCGCTCCAAACCATTCTGTTGATGTTGCAGAAAGGGTTTCAATCCCTAGGCTGAGTATTTCTCTTGCTGTTTGACTTGCTGATGTGCAGTAAATCCATCAGTAATGGGTAGAAGGATTGCCAGACACAGGTCACTTCTTAGCAGTCTGTAGTATACTGAGCATAGTGACAGGGCTTTGAGTCAGTCCACGTAGGACATGTTGCTTAGGCCTTGTATCTTTTTAGTAAGTTATCTTTATGTCCTTCGAGTTGTTGCATGTCCTACATGCCAAAGGGGACATTATACTCAATGACTGGCCTAATGAGGGCTGAGTAAAGGAGGACAATGACACCCCTGGATCTAGACACAATCTCTTCGTTTTTTAAGCTGTGACTATAGAAGGACTTTCTTACAATAATAGACACATGTTAGTCAAATGTTAGGTCACTGTACACAACTTCCCAAATCCTGAGCAACTGGGTCAACTCTTAGGGCTGTATTGTCAATGTGGTAGTTCTCTGGGGTAGATGACTTCCCGATGGATACAATAATACATGTTTTGGCATTTAGTTTCAGACTATGATGTTGACACTAACCTTTCTACAGGATTGGTAAGTCATTTGGGGATTCAGTGACTGCGTTCATAGGTTGAAGCAGGACAGTTTGACCCTGGATGAATCAACCACAATGCAACTGTATGCACTTTCATGTTTAAATGTAAATTTATTGTCTATGGGAATACTTAGTGGATAGTTTGACCCCGGACTATTGGACCCCAAATAAATTTTAATAATGACTTTTTCTGTATAAATTAATTAATGAAGTACACAATAAGTAAACTGATAGTCTGTCATTTTAAAACATATTTTATTTTTTTATAATGTTAATGTTGTTTTATCCAGTAGGTGGCAGTAGATAGCATTTCTGTTTTGCTGGTATGACTGTATTGCATGGGGTTCTTTTTTTTTACTTATACTTCTTTTGGATTTAATTATTTAACTATTTTTTTTTTATCTGAAGATTATTCCTGTCACATCTTCTTATATGGTACGTTTATTTGATACTTGAATAGTTTATATTCTTTTTTGATGTTTGTATGGGAATTGCAACTTTCGCTTATGTTTTCAAATTCACTCCATGTAAACGTAATTAGAATGTAAACTGGCCTAGAGGCTCCTGTGTGTTTTTCAATATTTTGGTTTTAATGTATATTTTGATGTGACTATTTATGTGGTTTACTTGACTGGCTATTTCTCCTTTTCATTGGTGTTTTCATAAAATGATAACAGGGAAATTTGTTTTCTAGTTTAACGTGATATGTGCATTTGTAGGTAGTTCGTGCTTTTCTTTTAATGGATACCGATGCACACTTTTTATTATTCTTTTTAATCTAATATTTAATCCAGTGTCATTGTAATTTTTACTTATATACATTTATACTATGTATATGTATAGCATTTTATATATTTTTTTAAAATTTTTTTTTCATTGGTTACGTATAAGCAGGGCTTTTTTTGTAAGCAAAGAGGTGGTGGTAGGCATATGTTTCATCATTTGGGTCAACCCCCACCCAGCCCAGTCCCACCCCTACCCCCCCTGAACCGACCCCTCCCAAATACTTATTTTTTTCTGCAAATCCTCTTTCATGAAAAAATAAATAAAATCTTCTCTGTTAATAATGCAACAATTGAAGTCACTTTTAACTGCAAATTATTAAGCATAATAGTGGACAGTAATCTTAAATTTTACCTGCAGTCCTGCATTATCCTTGTGCTGATAGGTCCACCTGCCCCAGACAGTTATTTTGTTTTGAAGAGCCCCTGTTATATCCTTTATTCATGGGGTTCCAAATGAAATATCTCAATATTCAATATATCACATAACGAGTTAAAATTTTAAATTGACAAATTGTCAAGTGTATGTGTACTGTGTTGCAAAAATCCCACAGCTGTATTTAGAAACCACTGAAATGAGGGCCTGGCATGATGGTGAAAGGCCTGGCAAGTTTCTGGACAAAAGGTCAAGGCTTACAGGTAACAGATATCCATAGCAGGGGTCAAGGTGACTGGCAAACAGGTTATGCTCACTGGGGAAATATGAATTAATGCAGAGTCCCATCACTTCTATGAGCAACTTTACTTAGAAGTCCTTTGCTTCATGATTGGGAGAATAAGATGAGTGAATTCTTTGACAAAGTGAACCCTCCTTTGTCACTGGAAAAGTGGAGTAGAGTTCTCTCTACAATTTCTCAAGGGGAGGTGTGCAAGGTGATAGATGGTATGCCTTGTGGAGAAGCCTGTGAACTGGATGGGGTAAATGTTTAAAAGCCTTGTATCAAATTTTCCATGGGTTGTTCAATATTTTTAGATCTTTCCAGACTTGCAGGATGATTAACTTTCTCTTGTACATCTACTATAATAATGGTTATCTCTAAACCCAGGAAAGATTCCTTAGTGGTCACTGGTTGCAAACCATTGCCTGGTTTCTCTTACTAATGTGGAACTTTACATATATGTTAAAGTCCTAGCACAGCAGATTAAATTTCTTCTGTCAAAATTTATCTTTCCCACACAGGCTGGGTTTGTACTAATTTGGAAAATTGAGGATATCTTAAGGACAGTGCTCCTTTACGTCAAGACTGCAAGGGATAGTTGAGCCTGCTCTGGTGGTTTTAGTTGACTTTGACAAGGTTTTCAACTTGGCTAGAGATAGTTCTTTGAAGATAGCCTCCAAATCTGTGATTATCTTGCAATGAAGGTCCCCTCCTCAAGTATATCTTTAAGTAATGGTTTATTGTCTAGTCCCTTTAGTTTGTACAAGGGCACTTGCTAGGGTTGTCAATTTTCTCATTCTTTTTTCTTTTGACTGTATAACCCCTAAATAGGTTCCTTCAGTACATTTATGGGCAATCCATGCATGGGACAGTAAGGGCTGTACTTATGAATGGTTGTTTAGTCTTTATGCAAAACCCAAGAAAGGATCTCACTGAGATAGCTGGATGCCTGGATTACTGAAAAGCTTTGATATCATTTCTGGGCAGTGTCTCACCAAAGCCAACACAGAGATATTTGTGGCCAACTCACAGGCAGAGACTGAAGTATGAGGGTCTGGATCCACCCCTTTACATGGTCGTGGTCCCGTCCCAGATATTTTGTGTTCTACTTTCATCAACATGTGAATTTTATAATAATATTGGATGCCAAGATTCACTTCTCAAGCTTTACTCTCAAGGTACACCCCTTAATATCCATGTCTGAAAAATATTATAAAGAGGTTATGATCGGAGACCAGATCATAATCTAAATCTTCAAAGTTGTAATCATTTTTGTGAATTAGAGTAATATTTAAGAAATTGTCCCTGATTTTCAGCTTTTGTCCCCTCATTACTTGTTTTCTCCAGAATTCTTGATCAAAGAAATTAAGATGCATGTCCTATTTCTCATGCTAAGAATGGGCATCCTCAAGACTTTAGAGTACAGGAAAATGATTGCTCCTGCTGTCTGTATTCATTATATAGTTGTCTGGGAAGTGGGGAACAGAGGGTAGAATGAGTGTAAGGAGCAGAAAGCACACATATTTGTCAGGAAAGAGTCACAATAATTCACATTGCGACAGACATGATAATCTCAGATGAAAAGGTGGAGATATATAACATACAGTATGATTAGTGAATGATCTGAAATGTGAAGAGCCCCAGTCACATGAAAAATTCAAAGCAGTATGCTTGCTCTCACTTAATTGTCGATTACTGAAGACATCATGTCGCAGATACGTACTGCATAATATTGTGCTTTACAGAATTTCCAAAATTGAAGAATATCAACTGCAAGTTAATAACGACCTCTACATCCTACAAAAAAGTTATGTAGTCCCATAAAACAATCAGTCTTTATTCCTTAAACTGATGGAGTTTTAAAGAACATTCCAAACTTTTTGCATATTTTCATCAAATTAAGTCTCCGTAATTGTTTTTTGCTTTGAGTATCAATGGCCGATCTTCGTCCTCATAACAGCCACGAATTAACATATCTTGCAGGATCAAAGCATGTGAGTGGAGGGCCAACCAATCATATGAAGAGAAGTGCAGAAACAGTTCTTGTAAGCAATGAGGCTCTCATTGGAGTAACAATTAGATTCATTTGCAAAAAGCCACACTCGGACTAACTTGATGAAAATGGAATACAACTAAGAGCATGCAATAGTGGCTGCAGTTTTTCTGGACTGTTTTTCAATGAGGTACTGACGGAATTCATAAATTGCATCTCTTTCTGATAATTGTAGTTTTCTACAGATGCCCCTAATTTCCTTTTCACCAAAGGTTAAATGAGTCATTGCTTTTGATCAAATATGCGTGCCTGCTGTGTAAATGTGGCATTGTCACAGTCAAGTAGCCTTCTAGACATTGATTCATAAAGTTTTGTGTAAAACACAGTTGGATCAATTGGAGGATAATTTTTGCAATCCTTGCTGTGAAGCAACATGCCGCTGAACTGGAGAGTTTGCACAGCCATTGCAGCCATCTCTTAATAGTGACCTGGATTTGTTTGCCTTTCTTTGAAAACTTGAACAAGCATTTGTATCTTTTCATTTGCTTTGTACAAATTGATGTTGCAATCTTGCAATTCCAAGCTTAATTCTGACAATTCTGACAATTCACACATTAGGCCAAGATCTAGCACAAACTCTGTTGACGTGATTTTTCTTTGCAAATCCTCATACATACACCACTCCGTACGATCATGTGATGGACATTGCTTGGCTTCCTCAAAAATGTTTGACCAGAACTTCATACTTTTCCCAAACTACAGACATGGTATGGTAACTTGATGCCACCCATCATGTGCTTATAATTCGACCAATTTTTAGCATATGAGTGTCCAGCTCTTTTGCACACATCTGTAATTTTTTTGGTTTGGAATGGTATAGCACATACAGCTTATCAAGGAACACCTTAGATCTATTAATGCCAGAAACTTGTTTGATTACATCCCCAACAAAGAGTTCCAATCTATGCTTCATACATTGCCAAAAGATAACTGATTGAAACTTCTCTGTCATTAGCTTCTTAACACCACTTTTACATCCTAGTATAACGGCTGCACCATCACATGCAACACAAACCAAGTTACATTTCAAGTAATCCTCTGCTAAACCATGAGATTTAAGGCACTCAAGCAAAGAATTAAAAATCCCTTCTGATGTTATGTTTTGCATTTCAGCTAAGTCCCAAAATAAATTTACTGCTGAGTTCATTCCACTGTCAGCAAGACAGGTACGAACATAAACAATGAGTGTTGATTTGTTGCTCAACATTGTTGACTCATCAATAAATAATGATATTTTGCTACTGGATGCGACAATCTGCTTTGTAAGAATTTTTCTCATTTCATCGCTTATGTGATTAACAATGTTGATGCATGCATCACTAGAATGAAGAATGCATCCCATATCAACTCAATTTAGTTGTAAATCAATTTCAGACTCAAAATTATGAAAGCTTTGGTTTTCTTTCACCACTTTATAGGCAGTACGAAAAATGTTCATCGTGATAGTTTTTTTTGCCTGGGCCTTTCAAACCATCTGCTCCAGAATCTGTCTGCTTCTTCAAGAAGCTTTGTGGCAGCTTTGTGACTTATAGATTCCTTGTGGTTGAATATTTTTTTTTGCAGGGATGTTAACTGTTGCTGTCGACTTTCACCAAAGGAAGTTATCAAGTCATTGGTCCATTCCTTTGCAATTTTGAGACCCTTCTTAGTCTCTATGCCAAGACGCCCCACACTATAGCACATTTTACATCCAAGTTTCTTATTGCGAATCGACAGTTATCTGTACTTACTGCAGTAGTCATTTTTCTGGTCCAAAATCCAGCAGTCAGGCCAGTCTGTCTCACCAGCAGCCTCATGAATGGCATTACTTCATGAAGCAGAAGCAATAGTTTGTAAGGATTCCACCTCCATAGCACCATCTGGCTCATCTGCAACATTACTGCTTGAAGCACAAGCAACATTTGGCGTAGACAGTATAGACACCATCCTAATAGCATCACTACAAACTGTGAGATTTGGATCATCCTCACTCAGTCATGGTCGTTTATTTATAAGGCATCCTGTCCCAGAAAAATAACTAGTAATTTTGGCCATCACTAAAGGGTAAATGGTCTAGTATTTAGCAACGTGCTTATACATTTGCGTAGAATTCGCAGTGACTCACTGAAGTATATTCCTGACTAAGCTGAATTCAAACAAGAGGACAATAAGCTCTTTTGACAATTAAGAAGCTAACTGTTAAATAAAATCAAAAATTTAATACACAGGAGGTTCAGATTAAAAAGTTTACTAGTGTACACCAGGAGGCAAAAAAACATACAAGTACAGAATTTTGTCTGACATGAAACAGGAAGCACACAATTTTATATAGGTTTAACATTTAGCTATGCCCACCTTACTGACGTGATATGTCACAGGGCATCTACATCACTTTAGCTTACAATTCTACATTCATTAAGTTTGCTGATGCTGTACATTTAAAAAACTTTTCCTTTATATACAATACGGCCTTGCTATCCAGCTGGTCAGTCATAATGTCTTTCTGTAAAGTTATCTATTCAAGGTTTCATATCAGTTTGAATACAATAGCAGCCTCAGTCTTTTAATGCATGTGTTTGTTCTGTTACACTTTCTCACACAGCTGCGTGATCTCTAAGTAACACATATACAAGGCCATCTCATTCTTACAGGAAGAGCAGAAAATTTCATTATTTTACACATTTAATTTCCTGACCCAGCAGATAATCACTTGTGAAAAGCATAAACATTAAAACTTGCTAAGCTAACATTCTGTCAGGGTCAGGGATCAGCTTTTGCTTCAAGCCACACTGCAGTTTCAAAACTACTTCACATTTAGACATGAATTAATTTAACTACTATATGATTAATGAAATAAAATGCATGATATACTACTTTGCTTTTAAACTAGCATTTCTCATGTATTCAAATACACATTTTTCTAACATTTTCCCCCTATTAATACTTTTTATTCTATTTTGAAGTATGCATAGTGTCATTTCATCTCCTAGCCTTTTCCGCTCAGGATTTTCAGCTAGGTGAGTCACTTAATCTATACTTCAGAAAAAGCGTCATCTGAAATCAATCTTTCAATTTCAATATCTTGGTAGAAAGTTTCAGTAACAGATACATCAACAAAATATTTGATTAATCTTTTCATGCAGGGAATTCCACAGCAAACATATGCCCCTATTAGGAGTATACCCACACAAATGACAATCAGAATATTCATTAGGATGGAACCCCACCCCCCCAAATACATTCTGGAAGAAGTCCGTCAGTGGGTTTGGGCCTGGTTCAGTCATGGCTGATACTTGCTGAATTACCTCTAGGTGATTATTTATCTCGTGGCGATTGTCAAGGATAAAAGCACAGCATTCTTCTTTGATAAGCGTGCACGTACCACCTCTCGCCGCTAGGGTGAAGTCAAGAGCCATCCGATTTTGTAGCACAACAGTTCTCATTGCATTCAGTTCATCAGTCACCAATTCTAGGGTGGAAAAAGTTGCATTACTCATTACTTCGAGAAGTTTCGACAACTTCCTCAGCTCCCAGATCGATTTGACTGCTCCATAAGCTGGGAGTATTCCTGCCCAGGATATAACACTGTCACTCAAGTCCATATGAGTAAATTCACTTTTGTCTTTTACTGAATTATGGTCTTTCCAACCAGCTTCGATCTTCCCAACTGGATTCACTGGTTTCTTAACTGGACCTTTGGATTTTCGAGCTGTTTCCCTTACGTTTCGTATCTTACCCAAAGGTAATTCTACAGTATGTCTTATTGCCGGAACCAAGTAACCCAAAAAACAACTGCCAGACCAATTCTCAGGTAACCATTTATATGTCTTTTTCCCACAAATAAAATAACAAGTTTTCTACTTTAGTACTAATACGCATTAGCCCTGCATGAAACATTTTTTGATCTATAACTGACAATTGTTTAAACAAAACTGGATTTTTTTGAATGTCACTCATAGTTGTTTTTAATGAGTTTAAATACGAGTCATAATTAGTATTGCAAAAAGTATTGCCATTACTATTCTTAATATAACATCGGTAAGATATGGTTATATTGCAATTGCTCCAGCCTACCTGGAGGGTGTCATTTTTGTAGAAACATACAACTCCTTTTTGTGTGACAGGTAAAAATAAAGCTATTTTGTCCTGTGATCTCACAGTTCCTGTGTCGAAAAGTAAATTCTCCCAAGTCTCATTTATCCCCAAAGGGACAGCGGATATTACCAGTCCTCCATATGCTGTTGGTATAGCTGTACAAACCCAGCAATTTGAAATGTTCATAGTCTCTGCATACACACGTTTCATGGCCAGGTATGTGTTAAAATTTGGATGCCAGTCTATAGACGTTTCATCATGCCTTCCCACTTTCACTTGTGTGGTTGTGTGTAGGATGAACCACAGCAAGAGGAAAATTGTCACAATTACAGTTAATAAATGTACACACAACAAAATGATTATGCAACATCTCTGGGGTTGATCTAAACTTCTATTCGCTTTGTTTTTGGCCATCTCAGTCTGGTTGTGTATCAGTCTCAAAGTTTTTATCAAGTTGAAAGTTCTTTACCGGTTTACAATGCATCAAATGAACCCAGGACGTCCTCTCGGCCACTCTAACTGCAGTAGGCGTTGCCAACAAAACCTGGTACGGACCTTCCCACTTTGGACTCGCCCAGTTTTTCCTTTTCGTCACTTTCAGCCACACCCAACTTCCAGGGCCCACGACTGTTTCCACCGGTCTGGTCTGTTCCTTATCTGAAAGAGAGTTAAACTGCAAAACACTTATTCATTAACAATTTCTTCATATATTCTGCTAATGAACTGTCAGCCTCCTGCTCTGCAGGCATGAGAGCTTTCCACTGAGGCACATAATATGCTCTCCCAAAAATCATTTCAAAGGGAGTCAAACCCTTTGCATTTGGAACCGTTCTCATACTCAGCAGTGCTAAAGGTAGACAGTATATCCAATTCTTTTGGGTCTCCTCTACTAGCTTCCTTAACTTGTTCTTTAGGGTACCATTGTACCTTTCCACCAGTCCTGCTGACTGTGGGTGGTAAGGACAATGGTTCTTCAAGGAGATACCAAAAAATCTCCCAAGCTGGTGAATCGTTTGATTCACAAAATGTGTGCCATTGTCACTATAAATCCTCTCCGGAATGCCAAATCTAGGGATTACTTCTTTTATCAGGGCTTTTGCCACTGTTGCTGCATCTGGATTTTTGGTTGGAAAAGCTTCTACCCATTTAGAAAACATGTCTATAATAACTAAACAAAACTTCTTCCCTTCACACTTATTCAATTCTATGAAATCCATACAAATAGTATGGAACGGGTATGGTGGTATAGGAAAACTTCCTTGCTTGGTTTTAAATGCTCCTTGTGCATGATGCTTGTTACAAGTATGACAAGCTGCACAAAATTTTTTTGTGTAGTTTATGTATCCATATGTTTGGAATATTCGATTTACTAACTGTACCATCCCCCCTGTTGAGACATGGCTCTGCCCATGGCTCAACAAAGCTGCATATCTAAATAAATTAGACGGCGATATTGTTTTTTTCTCTTTGGAAATGTACAGTCCATTTTCAAGAATTGCACCTCGTTTTACCCATTTTTGTTTTTCTGCTTTTGTAGTAAGCGTCTGCATTGTTTTTAACATGTCTAAATCTAAAACCTCAGAGGGTTGTAATTCCTCATTTAAAAGTACGGTTTCTGAGTCTGAGGCTGCTTGCTTTGCAGCTGCATCAGCTCATGCATTGCCTTTCGAAATCTTATCTTGTTGTTTTGTATGAGCTACACATTTACAAATAGCTACTTTGGTAGGTAACTGAATAGATTCTAATAACTCTAAAATAAATTGCGCATGGTTAATAGGTTTTCCACTGGATGTTATCATTCCTCTATTTTTCCATTGTTGTGCAAATACATGTACTGTAGAAAAAGCATACTGACTATCAGTATATATGTTCACACACTTGTTTTTTGCTAAAGTACATGCCCTTGTCAAAGCTATCAATTCCGCTGTTTGTACAGATAAGTTGTGTGTAAGGATTGAGCTTCTAAAATTTCAGTGTCTGTAACTACTGCATACCCCACCAGATTCTTCCCTGTAGGACCCCTTCTGCATGAACTGTCCATGTAATATGTCACCTCGGCATTATCCAAGGGCATATTTGTAAGATCTTGTCTAGGTAAAGCTAACTGTTCAATTTCCTTCAGGCAGCTGTGTGGTGTGCCCTCCGCAGGAGTTGGAAGTAATGTTGATGGATTCAATGTCGTACATCGTTCAGTTGTCATATGAGGTTGGCTCAGCAGTATAGTCATACATGAAAGATGTCTAGCAGGAGAAAGGTATGCCATTTTCTCTTGCAGTAAAATTATTGCAACTGCATGAGGCACTCTCAATGTGAGAGGGTGGAATAACACCAATGAGGCCGAAGCCTGTACTGCCACTGCGGCTGCAACTACTGCTTGTACACAGTGAGGCAAAGATCATGCCACTGGGTCTAACTGTGATGAATAGTAGGCTATGGGGAGTTGCTTGTCCCCATGTTGTTGCGTCAATACTGATGTCATATATCCTTGCTTACAATCTACGGTCTGAAAGAATCGTTTGTGATAATTTGGAAGTCCTAAAACTAATGAAGAAGCTATCAACTGCTTCAACCTGCAGAAAGCCGTTTCTGCTTCAGTTGTCCATTGTAAGAAATCTTGTGCTGCCATTGGTGTCTTATATATCAAATCAGTCAGTGGAGCAGACTCCAAAGCATAATTTGGTATCCAGCTCCGACAAAAATTAGTTGTACCTAAGAAAGACATCATTTCTTTCTTGGTTGTTGGTTTGGGTGCTTGCAAAATTGCTGTTTTTCTTTCCTCATCTAGTATTCTACCTTCATTGGATATTACATATCCAAGGTATCTAACTTGTTTTCTCCAAAGTTGTAACTTACTTTTGTTTACCTTGTGTCCTTGTATTGCTAAAAATTTCAATAATGCTACAGTATCCTCCCTGCACTGTTGCTGGGTGGGGCTGCTAGCAAGATGTCATCTACATAAAGTAGAATTTGACTACCTCCCAGTGGGGTAAATCCTGCCAGGTTGCTAGCCATTTCTTGTGCAAAAATTGTTGGGCTCTCACAATATCCCTGTGGTAGTCGAGTATATGTATACCTTTTACCCTGAAATGTAAATGCAAACCAATATTGACTATCAGGATGTATAGGTATTGAAAAGAAAGCATTGCTAATATCTACCACAGAGAAATACTTCTGTTGCGGTTCTAAATCATTTAACAAAGTATGTGGGTCTGGCACCGTAGGTGCTCTAGGTATTACTGCATTATTTACAGCTTGTCAATCTTGTACCCTCCGCCATTCCCCGTTTGCTTTTTTTAACAGGAAATAGTGGTGTATTACATGGTGAATCAGGAGATTCTACCAGTACTCCTTCTTTGAGTAATGCTGCTATTATAGGCTTAATTCCTACTTCTGCATCCTTTCTCAAAGGGTATTGTCTTTTCTGTGGTCTGAAAGCTGACTTTGGGGTTATTGTAACTGGTCCTGCTGTTCGAATAAGTCCTACATCTGACTTGCCTGTTGACCAGAGAGTTGTCGGAATTTCACATAAGGTCTTTTCTTCTTCTTCTAATAAAAATGCTAATCAGCTGTCCTCGCTAGATTGCAAGTGTACAGCTGGATGTGTCTGTGTCAACCAATTCAGTTTTTGTTTTTGTATCCCTTGTTCTGACAGTTCTAAATCAGTCTGTTTCTCCCATCTTGTTACTTTTTCTCCTAAATCTGCTCATTTAACACTTTTGTTCTTTGTCAAGCTGACATGTGGCAACCAATTTGATCTATACAATGCAAGGAATTCTTGAGGTAATGAACAGCTAACTACACTGTTCCCTCAGCATCCCAGTACAGACTACACAAAACCAATCTAGTTGCACGATTTCTAAACAGTTCTTGCTCATACTCTCTATCAGGTCCTGGTGTGGTACAGTAGTATAGAGTACAGTGTAACAAATGCTGTCGATCAGTGTCAAGGGAGGGGGCTTTACTGATGGCTACGTTCATCAGCTCCTTGGTCACTGCCCCTGGACCAGTCGTGACTAGGTCCTGGCTGTACCAATAAAATGTTTCACCTTCTGATCGCACTACAAAGGTATCCATTTGTCTCTGTGCCTCCATACCTTGTACAGTTGGAACTACTGCTATACCGAATATCTGCATAAGGTCCCTGCCCAATAGGTTTACTGGACACTTTGCAGACACAACTATTTTACTTCTCTGGGTCATACCTGAAACAGGGTCAGTTATTGCTATATCATGGGAAAGTGGTTCCCTGTATAGCTGTCCGTTTGCTGCTTTCACTAGTATCTAATCAGGTGATTCAGAATGTTCTGGTAACTTGGAGGGGTGTATCAAAGTTCGTGACGCTCCACCAGAAGTGTAACTTCCGGTTTCGTATCTGCCAAGTAGAGCTCTAAGCTCAATAATGTTAAGTCCAAAATTTCACTTTCTTCATCCTCCATATCTATTTGCACTTCCTCTACTCCTTCTATCACATTCACATTTGCTTTCTGTTTATTAACTTTTCCTGATGATTTCTGACTTTCACTTGTTGTATCCTCACCATCATATAGTCAGTCCTCATCTCCTTTATCTTCTGTAATTACCTTTTTGTTTTGCCTACAATCCCTTGCTAGATGCCCTTTTTTCCCGCATTTGAAGCATTCACCTCTCTTTTTCCTTTCTTCAAAATCTTCTGATCTTTTCTCAGACTGTTTGTTTCCCTGGGCATTCTTTTTCTTGCCCTTTTTACCTGACTGTAATACAAATACTTCAGTTCCGTCTTCAGCAGTGAAGACTTGTGCCTTCTTTTTCTTTTTGCTATTAAAATGTCTCTCAGCATGTCTAGCATATTCAAGTAAGGCTTGTAGCCTCCCTGTTCGATGATCTATCATATGCTTCGTAATGAAGCTACTAATAGGTGCAATGCAACCTTTTAAAAATGCATTTTTTAATTGTTGTTCATACGGGGAATCATTCGTTTGGTTCACAGGAACCGACATACCGCTATGATTATTAAAACATTCCAATAATCTAGCATAATATCCATCTATTGTCTCATTTTCCTGTTGTATGCATTGATTAATGCAAGTCCAATCTGCTCTAGGTTTCCACTTCTCAGAGATTCGGTCTGTCAGACCTTATACTCTGTTGTCTAACTCTGCGTCACTATGTGGGAGTGGTCTGATCTCTGCATTACGAGGATTCCAGGCGCCACAAATCATGTGCCAATCTGGACCTATAATTTGTCTTACTACTTTTTCTACTTCTTCCCCATTCAAGTGGTAACTTAACCTCATGCCTTGTAAATCTTCTAAAAATTTCATGAAATTAACTTTCGGATGGGGGATTCCCTCAGTAGCCTTCCGGATGTCTTCCGGTGTCCATGGTCTATATACTAAGAGTGTTGGATCCTGCCCTTCCTGTCCTGCCTGAGGATTTGGAACTTCTATAAGTGGGCATATTTCTTCCTCACTCTCATCCTGTAGATTCCTCTCTATTTGGTATGATTCTGTGTCCCTATGTGTTTTACGTGTTCGGGACCTAGTCTCAATAGGATCTCTAACAAATGGTTGTGGTCTTACTGAAACTTCAGGATAACACGGAGGTGGACCAGCCTGTCCACTCACTTCATATCCTGAAAAGGGTAAGGGAAAGGGTAAGGGAGGAGGAGCTGCCGCTATTACCAAGTTATTATCCTCTTTGTCTAAACATAATGTTTTTGAATTTTTAAGCTTCTGTTCTCTATGATTTGCTTCCTCAATCCACCTGTGTGCTTGAGGAATGCCTAGTTGGTGTTGCTTTTTTGCCTGACCTCCTGCATCAGATTTAAGCTGTTTAAGGAGTTTAACCAGTGAAGGTTTATCTAGTTTACCATCAAATTCATACTTATTAACCCATTTCGTATAATACCTAACGTTATCTGAACGCTGTAACTGCATGTATTTTGCGTCTTCGGTTAGGGGCGGATCTCGCGAGGTTTTAGTGCACTGATTACCCATGTCAAAGAAAATGTTACGTAACCCTTTTTTATCATGTGATGTCAATTTCTTAGTTCCTGTTTACAGTTTATCTAGAATAACTGTCTACCTTATTCTGTTACCCTGATCTATGACCAAATATACAGTACTTCCTTTTGTCCCTGATCTGCAAAACAAATCTTGACAACAATATACTGTAACCTAGTCCCTGATCTAAAACAGAAAAAAAAGGCAAATTCTTCCTACCTGAGCCTCCGGTATTGAAAACTCGTTCAAATTCCGCTCTTCGGCCACAGATCAGAAAGTGGCCAGCCTCTTTACACACGACAATTCAGTCGGAGGTCTTTTCACTCAAGAAGAACCATTTCGGTAACTTCTCCTGCGCAGTATTCGACCACCGATATGCTCTGATCTGCAGCTTACCAAGGGAATTCCGTCTTGAAAGGACTAAACTGTTAAATAAAATCAAAAATTCAATACACAGGAGGTTCAGATTCAAAAGTTTACTAGTGTACACCAGGAGGCAAAAAACCATACAAGTACAGAATTTTGTCTGACATGAAACAGGAAGCACACAATTTTATATAGGTTTAACATTTAGCTATGCCCACCTTACTGACATGATATGTCACAGGGCATCTACATCACTTTAGCTTACAATTCTACATTCATTAAGTTTGCTGATGCTGTACATTTAAAAAAAACTTTTCCTTTAGATACAATACGGCCTTGCCATCCAGCTGGTCAGTCATAATGTCTTTCTGTAAAGTTATCTATTCAAGGTTTCATATCAGTTCGAATACAATAGCAGCCTCAGTCTTTTAATGCATGTGTTTGTTCTGTTACACTTTCTCACACAGCTGCGTGATCTCTAAGTAACACATATACAAGGCCATCTCATTCTTACAGGAAGAGCAGAAGATTTCATTATTTTACACATTTAATTTCCTGACCCAGCAGATAATCACTTGTGAAAAGCATAAACATTAAAACTTGCTAAGCTAGCATTCTGTCAGGGTCAGGGATCAGCTTTTGCTTCAAGCCACACTGCAGTTTCAAAACTACTTCACATTTAGACATGAATTAATTTAACTACTATATGATTAATAGAATAAAATGCATTATATACTACTTTGCTTTTAAACTAGCATTTCTCATGTATTCAAATACACATTTTTCTAACACTATTAAATGTAATCGGTGCTCTAACAAAATTGTACAGGTTGAGAGGTACGAGTCCTGACCCACACTGTCGTCAAATGCAGCCTAATCAGTAACACTGCTGTATGTGTAGAATGAGAAGTACTGACTTTCACAGTACAGGAGCTGTAAACATTAAACACTCTATTCACAATACCATTATACAGCTGCTCACATAAATATTATATTTATTTTGATGATTTATAATATTCCAAACATCAGTTTTAAAAGTTGGATCTTGGAACATTCATAATAGCACCTTTTTGCAGAAGAATCTAAAGAAACTTGGGATAAAATGTAAGAAATACAGGTGTATGCTGCTGTATTAAATTATCTACAGCCTACAGGCTACAGCCAACCTCCCCCAAACAAAGAAAGAATTACATTTCACAGATTTAAAAAAAATGTGACAGTCTTCTGAGCTTCTGTCAAACAAATCTTAATAGAGTAGGCAATAAGTATGTAAAACACTTTATATTCAACTTTCTGCCCTACCACCCTTCTACCATGTCCAAACTGACATACTGTTAGCTGATAGGCACAACTAATTTCTCACATACTTTTATTCTCCCTATTAATACTTGTATCTCTTTACATCTCTACTAAATTGCTAATGACAAAATCTCATCTCCTTCCCTCTCTTTACCATTTCAGAATGAATTTATATTATACGTTTTTTGGACTCTGTTACTTTCCTGTCATGCTGTAATACCAGTTTTGTAGTCTGTACTTTATTTTAATTTCCTGGGCTAAATCTGTAACATGGCCCAAACAGACCAGTGTTCTACCCCAGTTAACAAACTGAAATAAATAAATAAAATACAATACAATACGGGTAGATATCTATTAAGCCATGGTGGTGCAGCGGTAGCGTTGTTGCCTCACAGCAAGAGGTTCTCCTGTTCGATTCTTGGCTGGAGTGCCTTCTGTGTGGAGTCTGCATGTCCTCCCCATGGTCGAGTGGCATTCAAAAGACATGCGTGAATGGGTGTGCCTTCGCTGAAGGTTGGGCATCAGGCTGGCAAATTGGCACCATAAAAATCTACTGCCAATCATTAGCTGACCGGAGTTACGCTGTGGCGACCCCTAACCGGGAAAAGCTGAAAAGACAAACAACAATACGGGTAGATATCTAAATGTATAATGTCATTTCCATTAGTGATACATGAGACCAGAACTGAGGACAGTCAACAGTCCCCCAAAACATACAGACCACAGGAATCTGGTTGACCCTGCCAGTGTATTAAAAAAAGAAAATCAACAGTCCCCAAAACACATCACCTCCCTAGTATCTGGTTAACCCTGTCAGGTTAGAACCATGCAACTTGCAACCTATAAAAAGAAGAATTTATATGCTTGATATAAACTGCATTTTTAATAAGTTTTGCAAGCCTTAATTTATCCATTTTTCCCTTTCAGACCAATGTCTAGTTAGCAACACTTCTGGAACATTGCCATTGGACCAGATTACTTGAAATATTGAGGACAGCCAACTGTCTTACCTTCAGCTGTTATCTGGAATGCAAAAGCTATAACAAGGAATGATATATTATTAAATCTGGGGCAATGTTATGTTAATTTTAAGGCCCACTTGTACATATGCAAGATTACAGCTTATATGTTTGCTGCCATCTCAGTCACGTTACAAGAAGAATATGTGACACAGACAAATCAGGAAATATGCAAGTTGCTACATTATATTGAGGAGGAGGACACAATATTAATGCATACATACAAATATTTTAAGCATGGGCATTAATGCCCTTCTAGCCTGCCAATATAGTAAAACAGTTGTTTCCATAATAACTGTTCAGGCTGTTCTTAAAAATATCTTCATTAATGCTTGGTTGCCTATTCTGTGTATCAGCTACTATCTCAGACAACCAATTAGTACACTTATGATAACCCCAAACATTCTCAGAGGTGGTTGCCTCTAAATGCTGTAAATACCTGAATACGGTCATCTTAAATCTCTATATGAGACACTGTACAAGTTAAAATATTTTAGTCTTTCATAAGTGAGAGTGTGAGAATCAAAACAGTTGAAATCAGTAGTCTAAACAATGTCTTAGGCTTACCCTGTCAGTGCTGCAGACTACCACTTTAATCAGCTCTATGAGATTTCCACTAGCATCTATTTAGCTGTTTATTACTCTGGTTCCTCATGGAAATGACTTTTCAGACAGACTATTTTCATTAGAGAATAAATGTTTTTATAAAAATCATGCTGAGCCCAGCTCAGAAGTAAAAACAGTTGTACATGCTTCAGAGTTCATTTTAAGTAAATGTATTGTTATTTCTGTTCTATGAACCATCCTGTAGACTAAAACCTGGACAGCCTCATCTGACTCTCCTCATCTCCTCCCAAACATGGTAAGCTATATCCATACAGCTGTGCATTACACATGGATGGATCAAGAAACTCTACACTGTAAAATGGTGCTCTGTCCTGATAAGAAGGGGTACAGAGTGCCATATGCCTACAAAGCAGAGGTGCCGTGAATGTTATCTCTGCTAATGTTAATTGGAAAGTTGCATCCGGTGTCATCAACATGCACCCAAAAGCATCCTACTCAGCATGAATGGCACTTTCAGGTTCTGTCTTCCCCTTACTCATCAATATTGACATTACCACCTTTAACATGACCCCTGCTCAGTGACAGTGACAAACTCACTCTTCCTTAAGTGTAACACAATGGCCCTTAAACACACATAGTACTAGTATCTAGTTGATTCTGCCAGGAAAAAATATATAAAGTACCTGGGTAGCCCTGCCAATCAACAGCCCCAAAAAACACACATACCACAGGAATCATCTGGTTCTGTTGAGCCTGCCAGTGTATTAAAAAAAGAAAAACCAACAGTCCCACTCCCACTCCACTAAACACATTGCCTCCCTGGTATCTGGTTAAACCCTGCCAGCTTATAAAATATTAAAAAAAAAGTCAAAGTCATGGCCCTTAAAAGTTGGTTGGCCCTGCCTATCAACAGCCCCAAAAAACACACAGGCAGACCAAATGAATCATCTGGACAGACTTGGTTCCTTCCATTGATGGTTCATTGACCCTGCCCTGCTGCCAATCAGTGTATTAAAAAAAGAAAATCAACAGTCCCCCCCCCCAAACACTGCCTCCCTAGTATCTGGTTAAACCCTGCCAACTTAAAAAAAAAATAAAAATTCAACGCCATGGCCCTTAAGTTTCACAGAGTAGTATTATGCCAGGAATTGGAAAAAATAAAGCATCTAGTTGGCATGACCCTCTCAACAGCCCCCAAAAAACAGACAAATCTGATATCACACACACTATAGCCTATCTCTCCTCTCACTCTCTTCTTGCAACTAAAGTGCGGGAAGAGAATGCAAGAGTAACAAGGCTAATCAGCAGCCCACATCACAATGACGCAGTCCCGTTAACTGCCGCAGCCCACAATTCTATGATACACACATGAGCAAGTCCACTTACGCACGGAATTTAAACTTCCGACATGTGTAAATTTAATACACACGTCGGAAGTTTGAATTCCATGCATAAGTGGACTTGCGCTATCTGGCTCTTTTGCAGCAGAGGTCCCGGTATGGCATATCGGCACGTACTGTCTCAAAAACAGCCCTGCTTATAAGAAACTTATTTTCCTTTCATAATGTCCATACTTTTGTTTTTTAAACCATAGTTACAGAACTTGTAGTTTTTCCATTTCCTTTATTAAATATGTTTTTTTTTTAAGTTTTGATTTAACAAAAGTTGGAAAGGTGTTATTTTGTCAGGTCAAATTGTCCCGGGTCAAAAATCTGGGGTTGAAACATCCCGTACCCTCATAGGTAAGTACTAGACAGTATATATATATATATATATATATATATATATATATATATATATATGTGTGTGTGTGTTCCAAAACTTTGACCATCGTATGGCCGAGACCATATAATCAAAGTTTTGAAACTTCGAAACTAAAATAAAAAAATTAAAACAAATTTTAGTCCCCCTGCACTCCCCACATCCTCTGCTAATTAAATATACCAACTCCAAGATCAAGCTACAGTGAGGAAAATGGTAACTTTCCCGTTCAGAGCTGTATGGCAATCTGCATTCAAACTGCTAGAAGTTTCAAAACTTCAGTCATATGGTCTCAACCATATGATGTTTGAAGTTTGAAACTTCAGCAATCCGATACAGACCTGTATATATATATATATATATATATATATATATATATATATATATATATATATATATATATATATGTATATTTAATTATTATATAATGATAATTATGTAATATATAAGCCTGATCTGCCCTTGATGAATCCAAACTGAGTTGGGTCCAGTGTTTGGGGGTTCCCTATGTCCTGATTGATTAATTTCATGATAAGTTTTTCCATTTCTTTGCATATGACGCTGTTCAGATGTATGGGTCTGTGAAAAGTCCTCCCTTATGCAGGATAATGAATGTAGCTGTTCTCCATTCACTTGGTACAAAACCTGTATGGAGGCTTGTTGTTAGGGGTGTGGCTAAATTGTGCTTCATGCTATTTAAGATGCATTCAGGGATATTGCCAGGACCCACTGATGCAGTATTTTTAGATTCTGAAGTACCTTAAGGACTTGGTCTTGTGTGATAGGTGGAAGTGAGCAAGTTTCAGGTATATCTTGAGGGACAGAAGGAAGAGAGATAGGGCTAAAGCTACCACTAAATTTATTGACCAGAAGGTTTGCTACATCTTCAGCCTCAGTACAGGTAACATTGTTCACAATCAATTAATGCATTGTGCTTTTGAGATTATGAAGAGAACTAAAAATGCCTTGTGATTGTCTTTGGCTTGGGTTGTTATTTTAGTCTCAAACTTGGCTTTGGTGGATTTTATTAAGCTCCTGAGTTGTTTATTTTAGTGACAAGGGCTCTAACATTCTGAGAACCTCTGTTCTTACTTTTGGTCAAAATTATTTTCCCTTTATTATAAAGGTTGTTGATATCATGGTTCCACTATGCGGGTTTTTTCTGGGATTTGCCCTTTACTTGTTCCTCTGGGGTAAGGCTGCATCCATGCAGCTGTTTACATGTTGGTATAGTGTGGTGCTGTACATTTTGGTGTATTTAGTAGAGTTAACTTGGTTTGGTGGGGATAATTCTTCCCTTTTTGGTACCTGTTTCTCTAATGGACAAAGGTTCATCTCCCAGGCCCCTGCTTGTAAATCTTTCATCACCCACACCCCTGCTTACACTTATCAAGGGTACCAGATCTTGTCAGAGATTTGGGATGCATGGCTAGGCTTAAATAGGCCATTGTGGTTGTTATCCTAGTACACACCTACAAACCTATTTGAAGCTTGCTAATGTATCACTTAGGAGTAGGTAGTTTGTATTAAAGACATTTCTAAAGGAACTTTGAGTGGTCTCTGGTTTCAGTTTTATTTCAAAGGATACTGCTTTATGGTCAGACCTAACACGTGATGCATATACACCAGAGATAGTGCAAAATGCACCCATATTAGTAAGGACAATATCCAGGATGTTATTCCCCCTAGGAGATACTCTGACTAGTTGTTCCAGGGTATTTGTGTTGACAAAGTTCTGGAATCTCTGTGTTTATGTACTAGTTGTGGTGTGGCTTTCCCAATCTATAGCTAATAGTTTAGATCACCTAGGAAAATGGTTTTGGGTTTAATACTGAGTGATTATAATTCCTATACATAGGCATTGTAGCTTTCTTTTGATGTAGAGAGAATTCTTTAGCTAGCTAATATGTGGTTCTATGGGCATGAAGAAGCCCTAGTGCATCATGCTGCTTTACCAGTCTTGATATGAGTCCTTTGTGGATGTAGACTGATATACCTCCACCTTTTTTCTCCTCTCCTGCACAGTGGCTGATCTAAATGTGTGGAAAGCATTACAGCCCTGCACAGCTGGAATACTGTCTGCTATTTTAAACAATGTCTCAGTCACTACACAGATGTCAATGTCTTCCAGGGTGAGAAGGGCTTATAGGGTGTGGAGTTTCTTGTTCGGGCTCCTAGTATTGATCAGTAACACCTTCATATTTTCCTTTGCTTGTTTCGTTATGTTGGTAGGTTTATCAGGTTGGCACTGTCTAAAACAGGCACTTTGGGAGTGGACAATGTCTTTGCCAATAATCAAAACCCTAGAGAGAACAGATGTGGGCTATCCCTGGTGAGGCAGCTTGGTCTGTCAATCATATTCTCCCAGGTTGACAAATATTGTGCCCTCTTTGAATGACACCAAAATCTAAGCCAATTATTGATGTCAATTATTTTTTGCACATATTGCAGCATCATCCTTGGAGAATGCAGAATGCTGATCAATGCCAGGCTCATACCCGTCTTGGACAAATAGTCTGAGAGCTCCATCATATCTTTCTACTTATACCTATTACAAGAATGATTGGTTGGGTCAATGCCTGCCTTACAGGCTTAGCATCTGTGACTTTGGGACTCCATGTGCTATATGAGAAAGTAGGGTTACTATACGGAGTGTGATTTGTGCCTGTGTTGTGTTTTGGAGGTCTTTGAGGTTTATTCAAGTGAATCTTTAGAACCTCAGCAAATGATAAATTATGTGTATTGTGATGGCCTTTGTGATGTGCGGTGTACTGCTGCTGATTTTGATGTCTGAGTTTACTGTGTGTGAGATTTTTGCATCCAAGGATATTATATATGTACATCTCACACACGCTGTTTTGCTGTTTCAGTAACGGATGATTGTCAGACAGCATGAGTCAAATCTTACACTGTCTCAAGACACCCAGCTCAATCAGGCTGGCTAGAGAAGTTGTGGGGAAATGCTATCCCATGGTACTGACAGGAATTACTCTAGGAAAGGGGTATATAACTGCTTGGATTTGGTTTTAGAATGATGTTTAGGTGGACTTCCTACTGATTATTCAAATATCAGTATAAGACAACTAGCTTGAAAACCTTTTGTATCAGCAAGAACAGTAAATTAATTATAGTAAAAAAACCAAACAAACAACCCCCCCCCCCAAAAAAACAAAAAAAAACTCACTATTTCGATACTAAAATCAGTATGAGCAATATCAGTACAGTCAACATTACGCAAGTTTATCAAAGATCTTTTAGCGTGGTGAGTAGTTTTACTTTGCAAAATGATACTTATGTGCTTATTGTCAACATCCAATAAACAGGGAGAGGGAGGGGATTATGTTGCCAAATTACTATAAGTGGCAGGAACAACAGATACACTGGATTTAAGAATACAACTATAACAGGCTGGGTCTTTAATGGATTGAATGTACTGTTTCCTTAAAATATGGAAAAATATAATCTTAGATGTTGTGAAGAGGTATTGTTTAGCATGACTTAGGGAAGTTTCAAATAGCTTTTCAGTCTGCAAAAATACCATTTGCATAGCTGAGGCCAGACAGTTTCCAGGATCCAAGCCTAAGGCAAATTTTTACCACTTCAAGCAGGAAACGTACCACAAATATTTTTCTGTTAAAAATATCTGAGTTTTAAATAATGGTTGAGGTCAGTATAAGTATGGACTGTAGTCAAGGTGTTGCATGCACAAACACAAACAGACAAGCACACAGACACCCACACAAAAACACATACTCACATAAAAGGTCTGTGTGTGTGTGTGTGTGTGTGTGTGTGTGTGTGTGTGTGTGTGTGTGTGTGTGTGTGTGTGTGCGTGTCTGTGTGTGTCTGTGTGTGTCTGTGTGTGTGTGTGTGTGTGTGTGTGTGTGTGTGCCTTATATTTTCTCTATCTATATAGCTAGCTATCTATCTGCCTGTATGTAACATACATTTTCTGAGCATGCAAGTTGCGAAATGTTGGTTCTGGTGTCATAATTTGTGGAATGGAATGCATTACTAGTCAAATGTAGAATAGAATGAAATCTGCATCTTTGAATGTTGCTTTCTGTCTGGTCCGTGCTGGGAATGGGGAATAATAATGAAACTTTTGGATAAACCAAGCATTTTGGAATTGGGAATGAGTGTTTATGTGTCAATGTTTGTCAGTTATGGTTATTATTAGCAGTAAGGAATTAGATAGATGTTTTGGTGTGCTTGGCTACTGGTATAGATGTGGTGTGTGTCTTGTTAAATGGTACTGTTGGAAAAAGGTGTTTAGTAACCTAATTTGTAGTGCTGGAGTTAGGGGCAGGTGTAGGGCTAGGGGTGGGGTTAGCACATATGAGTAAGATGGTGTGGGGGAGGGACTTAAGCTGCCTACATGGGGTATGTGCTATCAGTGAGCATCATGGTTGAAAGACCTTTTCTGCATTCCACAAATACATGCTTATACCTTTTTCATTCAGTTTGGTTTACTGAACAAAGAGGTTGTGCATACCTTGTTAAGTCAGTCTTTCTAAAATAGTGTTATAGAAGCAAATTGTGAGCATTTAGTACTCCTCACCCAGATTACAGTAAATGACACACTCTTTGATTTTGTAATGCATCATACTATATATATCTATATCTATCTATCTATCTATATATATATATATATATATATATATATATATATCTATATATATATATGTGTGTGTGTGTGTGTGTGTGTGTGTGTGTGTATTACTTTAAGAGCATGACGTTTTCCATGATAAATGTAGATACCCTCACTATAACATTTCTGTTCAGTGCCCTAGCTTTTCCCTCCATTGACTATGGAAACTATGCATTAGCTAATAATTGAGCTCAAAGACTAGATATACTTTCTAAGCATTAACAGTCTCAAACAGAGGGTAAAAATACTGGCAAGGGAGAGAAACATACTGAATATCACCTTGATGGACATTCTTGTCAGCTGTGCAAAACACCATTTTCCTCTTTACAGTTTGACTACAGAGCTCTGACATCCATTATATACAGTCAAACCTAATCAAAAAATGATAGCATCTCCTGGGAATTTTCAACTGCTAGCTATGGTACCCTCAACATTCACTTCATATCACTCAGCTAGACAGTATATTTTACCCACTACAGAACTTACTGCTGAATTGTTTATTTATTGATGTTTACCAGGAAAGCCCGACTGAGTCACAAGAGCTCATTTTCAGCAGTGGTGTAGGGAGAAAAGCTCCATTTAACAGAGAATATTTGTTTTCAAAGACATTACATAAAGAACAGTTGAAATTATACATTTCAAAAATAATCAAAACTATTGTAAGGCTTGGAGATATAACAACATATGTTAAAGAGAACAATTAGAAAAAAACAAAGTAAAACAGTATATACAATTCTGGAGAGCATCCTTTTGGCAATTCACAGTAGCAATAAGTGAAAGTTATGTGTTTAGTTTAATACTTACTATAAAGGGGAGATGGATTAGGATAGATTAGTATAAATGGGGAGGAGGTGATAGGAAGAGGTTATATAAAGGGATAGAGAGGGCAGGATAGCCAGGTGAAGATGAAGAAGTTGTGATGGGTAGAGAAACTGTATGGATAGGGGTGGAGAAAAGTAGACAAGATTAATGTACAACCAGGGGTATAGCATGAACAGAACCATGAGTATAATAGGTGGTCTTTCAGAAGATGTCTGAAGAAAGGATGGTAAGTTACAATTGTAATAGCCAGTGGAATAGTATTTCATTTTTTGGCAACAGAGTAGTAGTAAACTGCATTTCCAATTGTTTTTTGAGGTTTATGGATGATGAGAAGGTGTTAAGAACAAAGGGATCTGTGTGGGTGATAGGAAGGAAGAGCAGAGCTTAGTGCAGGACAGGCATGGGGTTTATAAATGATGTTGGGGGGTAGTAGCTAGTTGTACCATGTCCTGGTAGTGGGGTAGTTCAAGCCAGTTCAAACATTTAATGACCTTGCAGTGATGTGCATAATATTGTTTATTGGCAGCAAAATTAGCAACTTTGTTGTAGCATATTTCACATTTAGTTTTAACAGATACCTGCAAGTTGATAAGGATAGGGGCACCATATAAGAGTGAAGGAAGGAGGTAAGTGATTGTTAGGATGGTTTTAGAAGAGAGAGAGTAAGTAAGGAAGTTTTTATGTTTATAAAGCATGCCAAGTCTCTGGTGAGTTTTTTATATTATTTTGAATTTGGAATTCAACTCTAAGGTCTTCATCAGTCGCCACACCAAGCTGTTTTGTATGGGATACAATTTATATCTCTGTATTGTTAATTGAAAACATTTTGAAGCTGGATTTGTCCTTCAGATGTGCTTTGGGGAGGAATAGGAGTAGTTTTGTTTTTTTGGAGTTGAGTAATAATTGGGCATTGCAAAGTCAGTTTTCAGCAGAGGTGAAGGCTTCTTGTGTTATTAAAGGAAGATACGCCAAAGTGTCAGATGACCGTATTAGTGTTGAATCATCAGCACACTGTATATATGATGCTTTCCTAAGTGACATATAGAGGTCATTAATGAAGATGTTAAAAAGAAGTGGACCAAGAATTGAGCCTTGGAGTACACCAGTGGTTATGAGGAGGTAAGGAGAGAAAGTATGTTGCCATCTAACAGTATGCTGTCAATCGGATACATAGCTCTTAAACCATGGAACTGGAGGAGGGGATAGGCTGAGATGAAGCAGTTGTTGAAGGAGTTTGCTATGTGAGACAGTATCAAAGGCTTTAGACAGATCAAGAAATATGGAAGAGATATGTTTGCCAGACTCCCTTTTCTTGTGTATATTATCTAAAAAAGGTAATAATGTAATAGTTGTACTATGGCCAGGGCAGAATCCATGTTGAGTACTGGTTAACAGCTGTTCTGAGAGGAGATGGTGAAGAGGTTGAGAGTGGATAGATTTTTATAGGATTTTTGAGAGATGGGAGAGAATTGCAATGGGTTGAAAGTTAGATACTTCTGTAGAGTTTCCTCCCTTGTGCTGTGGGATGACATATGATCTTTTCCAAACAGCTGGAACAGATTCCTGTATGGCTCTACTGATTAAGATAGGTACTGAGTAACATATCGCTTCTGCTGCCACCTTGAGTTATTCAGGTGGGAGGGTGTTGGCAGCTGTGGAGCAAGGTTTAAGTTTAAGTAGTAGGTATTTTATAGTAGATATTGTTACAGGCTTTAAGGTAAAGTTCTTAGTATTTGTGGCTAAGGATCATTTGTATTCATATTTCTCAGATGTTAATGTTGCAGTGGGGGGGGGGCAGATGTTCTTGTGGTGAGGGCAGCAATGCTCTCTGTAAAGTATTTATTAAATGTAGTTGTTATTTCAAAGGTGGAGCAGGTTTGAGAGAGATATTGATCTTTATTTGAGCCTGGATTGAGTTGTGTGTGAATAGATGACCAGAATTTTTTGGATCATTTTTGTGATTAAGTTATAGTTGGTTGTAGTATTGCTTCTTATCTTTGTATATTTGTTTTTTAGCTTGATTAAGATGCTCCTTGATTCACTGAAAGTTTTGCGGAATTTTTGATTTAGCTTCTCCCTTCATCTCTTGTCTCTGGTACACATAATGTTTTTGGTAAGGGTGGATAGCCAGGGGTACTGTTTTACTTTTATTCGTTTTATACCTAGAGGGACAGGGTTATTTAGGATTTTTAAAAATGGATTCAGTTTGTAAGCTCGAACTTCTGAAATCTCGAATTGCAGAATCTCGAGCCTATAAAGTAGAAAATCCAAACACCCGAAACTACACAATCACGAAGCCCTAAATCCCAAAAATGCAAAACCACAAAATTCAAACTCCCAACACTTTCAAACACCATTACAACACACACACACAAATAAATAAGCACATACACCTACCCTCATGATATGCAGGGGGGCAAGCCCTCCTGCACCCCCACACCCCCCTACTTAAATATTCTAACTCCAAGGTCGCACTAAATACACACAAACACAAAACACCACCACACAAACTACATTCCTCTTGCACACACACACATCACTGTAACAACACACACTAACACACACTACAGCCCCTACCCAACAACCTTAAACATAAATACTTACCTGAATCCACGAACACAGCGCAACACCAGAACCGCTAATTCAAAATCTCCCACATTCAAGATTTTTAATTTCTCACTTCTGGGGTTGCCATCTTCCGATCTTTCTACTTTATGAACTCGAGATACTGAATTTCGAGATTTCAGTATTTTGAGCTTATACCGTGTTCCCTTAAAAATGTATTAAAGATTGTAACTGCATCATCTAATGGGAGAAATTTTAGAATAGACCAGATGAAAGACCTTAGGATACTGTTGTATAAGTCTTTGTTAAATTCTGTGAGATTCCTAGTTGGGTTAAGTCAGTGCGTGTTAGGGTGATGAAAGGTAAGTCTGTGTTTGTATACAGGGAGATGCTTACTTAGGGAGTTTGGACAGGTTCCACTCATAGAATATTTACTGGAGTCAACGACTAAAATCCAATTAAGAATTGTGCCCTTATAGCTTTTGTTATGTCTAGCAGGTATTCTGAATAGCTGAGTCAGATCAAATAGATTTACGCAAGATAACGGACTGTCAAAGGTCACATTTTTCCAGTCAATATTAACATCACCCAGAATCATTTTTTCATAAGTAGTAGTAGTGGATACCCAGGAGAGAAATTCTTTGAGTATGTTGTTTCCCGGTGGGTTGTAAAGTACAATAATATAGGGTTTATATTATATAATTGAAGTTTTATAACCTACCTACTCGATTACAATTTATTAGCACCCTGTCAACATGGCTTTAGACCATTTCATAGCACCACCTCTGCTCTCTTATCCTTCACTAACCATATTAACAGTAATCGTAATATTGATACTCTATCCTCAGCTGTTTTTAT
Organism: Protopterus annectens; assembly: GCF_019279795.1. NCBI lineage: Eukaryota > Metazoa > Chordata > Ceratodontiformes > Protopteridae > Protopterus > Protopterus annectens. The sequence continues at coordinate 1,332,152,739 of NC_056729.1, read as the reverse complement.
TGACCTGTCCAAAGCATTTGACATGGTGAATCACCACCTCCTTATAGACACACTCAAAAACCTGTCATTGGACAACCATACTATACAGTGGTTCCAATCATACCTACATAACAGGCAACAGGCTGTACTATGGGAAAATACTTTATCTTCCCACGTCCCAGTCACTCTAGGGGTCCCGCAAGGATCTATATTAGGCCCATTACTCTTCTCCATCTTTACACATGACCTTCATTTTGTAATTCCTCAAGCTGACTGCATCCAATATGCTGACGACTCTACACTCATATGCACTGCTGCTTCTCAATCAGAACTTCAGTCACTAACCCAAATGACCTTTAGTACAGTTGAAAACTGGCTCCTACAAAGATGTCTTATCCTTAACCCCAAAAAAACAAAAATGCTACTATTTACCCCCACCCAAAGAACCTCCCCACTTAACTTTACTATTACTTCAAATGATGGAACTATAATATCTCCTGAACCAACCACCAAACTACTCGGGGTACTAATAGATAACAACTTGTCCTTTGAACCTCACATTAATAACACCATAAAAATAGTAAACAAGAAACTAGGTTCCCTCTATAGAATAAAACCCTTTCTTACACCTCCAGCCAGGGTTACTATTGCTCATTCCCACTTCATCTCTACCTTGCTCTATGCCTCCCCTATCTATACCAAAATATGTAGAAGTAATCTGAGTAAACTTACATCCTCCTACAATATTGACAGATTTGCAGCTGGGTCCTCCTACAGAACTCATCACTGTATCAATCTGAATCAGTTAGGATGGTTAGAGCTGCCAAATTTAATACTTTTCAATCAATTAATAGTAGCCCATAAGATCCTGTATTTACCTCAAAATACACCCATACTTACATCCCTAGTCATCCCCTATAATAACCTCAAGACCTTACGCTCGGCTAATAACCTACTTGTACAAATATCAAAATCCAACAACTTAGCTGGTGACACCTTGTTCTCCAATACAGTAGGTAAAGCCTGGAACATCCTCCCAAGCCAGCTAACCTCAATATCCTCTGTCAGCTTATTTAAAAGCAAGCTTAAACCCTACCTCAAATCACACTGGCTATGCCCCTGTGTTAACCCAGACTAAGTACCAAACTATTAACTAGACTCCCACAATTCCTAGCCTCCCATGATCATGATCTTGTGTTGTCTCACTAATTTTTAGTGAGCTTAACCTTCCTTAGGATTTTTTTCTCATGTATATAAGTATATACTGTGGAATGATCATACACCTTCATATAATATCACAACCTATGTGTTAAATAACACTAGAAATCCATCCTTGTTTGCTGATCTTCTATACTCTATCTATTGATCTCTAGTATTTTTCTTTCTTAGATTTTTGTGAGACCTTAGTACCTCTTATCATAAATTACTAGGTGTATCTAATTTTGTAATATGTTATAAAGATTTGTACTACATCATTTCTAATGCAAATGTATTAGTCTTATTCATCTCTTCTTAGATAACCTTTTCCTTTTTCCTACTGAAATATAAAATATATGATCTTAGGCTTGTACTATAATTGTTAAAACTTCTTATGTACCAAATTATACTGTTATTGTCTTTGTCTTGACCTTTTATGTTGTTGTAATTCGCTGAGCTTTTCTCACCGGGCCTCCACTGAAAATGGACATATATCCAGCTGGACTAGCCTGGTCAACAAATGTAAAATAAATAAAATAAAATAATAACTTTGAATACCATATGATCGACACCATATGGTCGAAGTTATAAAACTTCGAATATATAAAAAAATAATAAAACGAGGAAACAACAAACTAAGGGTTGTAAGCAGGGGGCTGCACACCCCAAAGCCCCCACTCTTTAAATATACCAACTCCGAGACTGCACTATAATGCGGTAAAGGGAAGATTTCCCTTTACTGCACTGTAGTGTGATCTCGGAGTTGGTATATTTAAACAGCAGGGGGTGTGATGGGTGCAGGGAGGCTTGCCCCCTGCTTTAAAGTGTCAGGTAACATTTGTTTTATATTTTTTTATACATATTCAAAGTTTTATAACTTCATCCATATGGTGTCAATCATATGGTATTCGAAGTTATAAAACTTTGGTTATATAATATAGACCCATAATACAGAGTGTTCTTTTAGAGTTTAGCTTTAAAAGTGTTATGCATATTTTAGCTGAGTGAAATTTGGGGATGAAGTTGGAATATGAGCGAGGTTATAGGAGCTGGGGTACAGCTTGGTGCCCCCTCCTCCTCCTTTTTTGTGGGGTCGGTCAGTCCTCATAATATTATTGCCTAGAGGTAGTATTTCTGTATATTTCATATTGGATTTAAGCCATGTTTCAGTGATGCTGATGATATCTGGAGAATAGAGTGATATTCAGTCATGTAGAACTGTCATTTTATTACAAATACTACAACAATTTTAATGTTACCAGACTTAGTTTTCTGGCTGGATCTGTGCTTGATGGCATGAGAAAATGGTATGCTTGTGAATGGTAATTCTTAAATCTTCCAAAGTCCTTACAACCAGTGTACATTACTATCTTGCATCGTGGTTACCTAGGAACCAAATCTACCAAAAGAAGGGTGAGAGCACTAGTATTTTGTCCTTCTATGTCACAAGACATTGAGAGAGCACTTTTATCTTGTTCAGTGTGTAATAGTAGAAAGACACATCAACAGAAGGAACCACTTCAGCTTAACCAGATTCTGGAACTACCTTGGTCGACATTAGCCACTGATATCTTTGAGCGGAATGGTCATTATTTGGTGTTAGTAGACTCTTACTCCAATTGTTTTGAGATTGACTTACTTCCTAACCTAGCATCTAGTAGTCATTACTAAGATGAAGTGTCATTTTGCTGTGCAAGGAAGTTCACACAAAGTTATTTCTGACAATGGCACACAGTTTACAAACCAACAGTTCAAATGATTTGCTGAAGAATGGGACTTTGTCACAAGTAGTCCAGAGTACCCACAGTCAAATGGTTTGGCAGAATGCACAGTGCAAAGTGCAAAACAGTTACTTGAGAAGTCAAAACGAGAATACTGATGTTTTCCTGAATCTCTTGAATCTCAGAAATGTTCCTCGTGATAAACATCTTGGCTCACCTGCTCAGAGACGTCTGTTGAGACAAACCAGAACCACATTACCACTCAGTAGTCAATTACTGGTTCCATGTGTCAAGAACAGCAAATCAGTGAAAGCCAATCTGTTGAAGAAACACCTATCCCAGAAGTCCTATGACAATCCATTGCGAGAGGGAGAAGTGGTAAGGATGCAAACGTCCAGAGGTTATGATCGGATTGGTGTCATGAAGAATATTGGTCCAGAGCCAAGATTGTACATTGTGGAATCAGAAGGAACAATTTTAGGTGTAATCAGAAGCATTTGAGACCAGAGTCCAAGCCTATACCACAGCAGATAGCCTGTGAGAAAGACTCTTTAATTCAGAGTGAGTTGTCTGGGTTGCAATTCCAGAGAAAGTTCCAGAGGGTATTCCTTTTCCTGTGAGGATTCCAGAAGTTCCTGATATGAGTTGTGCACCACAGACTGTTGCTAAATTTAGTCCCAACTGTTATGTTACGAGAGATGGTCAAATCTCTAATCCCTGTAGCAGATATGAAACAACTTGGACATGAATATTGTGTTTTGTTTCCAATGTATATAGTAACGCATGCCTAACTCTAACATTGTTTTGCATAAAGGGCAATCTTTTTAAGAGGGAGGATGTAGATCAATATGTGTGCATATACCTTTAAGAAGCTATCCAAGGGCTTGCACAAGTATAAAAATAATGAGCACGTGCGAGCCTGACTGCCATTTTGAAGTTAGCTGTTGAGATATAAGCATGTATGTATTTAAGCTCTGTTTGTTAACTAGTTCGTTTGTATTTAAAGAGGCTGCTATCCATCCTGATGTGTTTGTATGTATTAAAGCATCTGAACGAAACCCCAAACCTTCTTGTTATATGTGTTAGAGATGGTTTTGGCTGGGATGAATGAGAGAGAGGCTGAGATGATTAAGAGACTAGGTAATTATATTGCAGAGGAGGAGTTTTGTACTATCTTAATGCTGAGTGGTCAAATCTGTTAGGGGATGGGGTATAGGGCAGAATAAATGTAGAGTAAGGGGGGTGGGTGGAGCAGCGTGAGCCTGAGTGAAGCGAGGGAAAACAGAGCAGGATACACCTGCTGAGATTGTTTGGAGATCCCAAAAGAAACAATCATTGGATTATATTCATATTAGGTCAGTACTTCAACCTAACTATTGTACACAGCTATATGAATATAAAAGTCCAAAGCACAGCAGTTTTAAAGGGTATAGTGCTTAACAGTGTAGTGTAATATTCTTACCTAGCATTGTTCCTTTGAGTTAAGGATGTTGAACTTTCCCTTTGAGTGTAATAGGGAAGGCAGAAGGTGGGGGGGGGCTTAATAATTAATTGGCAGCTATTAAAAGGTGTGGAGCTTAACAGTATTGTATTAGTATAATATTGTTAGCCAGATTTTGTTACATTAAGTTAAGAATGTTTGAACTTTCCCTCTGAGTGTGATGGGAAAGGCAGAGGGTGAGGGGAAATTGCTGAAGGATAAAATGTTAGCTATTAAGACTATCCCCGGGATTCGTGAATGGCAAAATTCCATGCAGGAGCAGTGTAGCCATTCCTGCGGCCCTACACTGTTCCTGCACGGAAAGCTGGCAAATATGCAAATTACCTCATTTGCTGGTGAAAAACATGCAAATGAGGTGATTTTGCAATTGAGCAAGCTGCCTGGACTCTGTATAAGAACAGTGTCAGTGTAGAAATGTATTCATCTAGAAACTGAATACGTTTCTGCATTTTACAAAACGGAGACATGACAGCTCATGTAAAAGCATGTATTATGTTTAATACACATGCCAATGGCCAAATATATGGCTATTGGCAATAAAACAGTTTTTTTTTTGGCCGATCTCGGACATTTAAGCTTAGGGAAGTAGCCAGCAGCGTGCAAATGGGATCGTGCTGAAAATAAAAAAAAAATGAGAAATATCAATTTTAAGTTAATTCTGCACTTTGCCATAATAGTCAATGGCATGCAGAATGTAAACATTACCAGGGAGCACTAGTTGTCAAGGGGAAAGGGTCCATTTTAGAGCAGTACCTAACGACCTACACACTGGGGTATGCAAATGAGAGGAGTTATACTGAATCACAAATTTCCTCAAAGAATGAGCTTGTACCTAACCGTGTAGGTCCAGCAATACAACAGTGCAAGTGTAAGAGCTGAATGACTTCATAAGGGGGTGTGTCATGCTGCTTGTAATCTCATTGGAGCTCTGTGGCCCGTGTTTGCCCTTAGCTAAGCACAGCTAAGGAAGGGGAAGTGTCAGATATGCCTGAGCAGTGTGTACATAGGCTAAACGGATTTGCACGCCACGCACCGGGTTTTAAACAAAAAAAAAAAAAAAAAAAAAAAGAGGAAATGGCAGCACTGTTTTCATTTGAGCAGTGGGTATGCATGGCATGCCTCGGGGCTTAAATAGGGAGGAACTGGGAAAACAGCAGTAGGAAGGCAATGCAGGAGAACTAGCACAGCTGGCAGGTGGAATGTATCAGAATCAGCCAAATACACATGCAGCAGCCCAGCACACTACTGTAAACTATGCAAACACCTTGCAGACTAGATGTAAGGGAAACAGTAGTAGCAAGGCAATGCAGGAGAACTAGCATAGCTGGCAGGTAGAATGTATCAGAATCAGTCAATTACACATGGAGCAGCCCAGCACACTACAGTAAACTATGCAAACACCTTTCAGACTGTTTTTGGGGAAACACCAATAGGAAGGTAATGCAGGAGAACTAGCATAGCTGGCAGTTCAGAATCAGCCAATTACACATGGAGCAGCCCAGCACACAACTGTAAACTATGCAAATACCTTGCAGACTGGATGTAAGAGAAAAGTACAGTTGTGTAATCTTACCATAAATACCTTTCAGACTGCTTTTTGGGGAATTACCAGTAGGAAGGCAATGCAGGAGAACAAGCATATGTGGCAGGTAGAATGTATCAGAATCAGCCAATCACACATGCAGCAGCCCAGCACACTACTGTGAACTATGCAAACACTTTTCAGACTGCTTTTTGGGGAAACACCTCACAGTAAGACGCTGTCCGGTTTAATTTTCAGCTAGAGCATCTACTGCATGGAGACATGCGTGAATGGGCGTACCTTCGTTGAAGGTTGTGCTTCAGGGCTGGTAACTCGGCACGTAAAAATCAACTACCAATCATTAGCGGACCGGAGTTCCGCTGTGGCGACCCCTAATCGGGAAAAGCCGAAAGACACAAGCAAACAAACAAACCAGTAGGAAGGCAATCAAATAGAACTAGCATAGCTGGCAGGTAGAATGTATCAGAATCAGCCAATCACACATGCAGCAGCCCAGCACACTACTATAAACTATGCAAATACCTTGCAGACTGGATGTAAGAGAAAAGTACAGTTGTGTACTCTTACCATAAATGTAGATGTTCGAGTGTGTTCACTGTTGCAGTCATTACTGTAGGGTTCTTCCTGCTGGCAGCAGCCCTTGATCGGCCAGAGTCCCAAAGTCTGGGTCAGACGTCGGCTGAAGTCACTCCTTTCCTGACATCAGTGTGCCAGGGGTATAAAGGCCTCAGCTGACGCCATTTTCCCCAGTTTTTCTTGCCCCAGATGTCAGGTGCCCAAAAAATAAAGGCCAAAAACTTAGTCATAAGAATAAGCAAACATCAAACTAGAACATTCCCAAATTTCACCAGCAAAAATACCTCAGAGAAAGAGTAGTGCCAAGGAGACACAGACAGTACTCAAAAAACAACAAAAGAGGGGATAGGAGGGTGGGTAACCCAGACTGCAACAATGAACACACTCGAACATCTACATTTATGGTAAGAGTACACAACTGTACTATGTTCATCGTGGTTCACTGTTGCAGTCGTTACTGTAGGGTTGAATCCCAAAGCTAAGAAAGGGTAGCTGGAGAAGGAACAGAGGGCGGCTACAAAACCCTGCAGGACTGCAGAGGCAAAGCCTGCCCTAGATTTAGAATAGAGAGGGAGGTTGTAGTGCTAAGAAAAAGTATGCACAGAACTCCAAGTTGCAGCTTCTAAGATTTCCTTGGTAGAAACTCCACTGAGAAAAGCTGCTGAAGTAGCAGTAGCTCTGGTAGAATGTGTTCTAACATTAACAGGAACTGGTTTGCCATGATGACAGTAACAGAACTTGATGCAGTGGGCAATCCACTTAGAAATAGTTTGTTTAGTGATTGCTCTCCCCTGTGAAGTAGAAGCATAAGCTACAAACAATTGGTCAGATTTCCTGAAAATCTTGGTCCTGTCCAGGTAAAAATGAAGCTGCCTGTGTATATCTAAAGAATGCAAAATTCTCTCCTCCTCACTTTGAGGATTAGGATAAAAGGTAGGTAAATGAATAGTCTGATTCAAGGCTACTTTCGAAACCACCTTAGGCATAAAGGTGGGGTTAGTCCTCAGGGACACCCTGTCCTGATGAAAAATAATGAAGGGTTCCACAACCATGAGTACTTGTAATTCTGAAACTCTTCTGGCAGAGGTTATAGCTAAAAGAAAAGCAGTTTTCCATGATAAGAACTTTAAATCTGTGGAAGCTGCAGGTTCAAAAGGAGACAAAGTTAACTTTTCCAAAACAAAGTTGAGATCCCAAGTGGGAACTGGTGCTCTTATAGGGGGCCTTATATTCTTTGCCCCTCTGAGATATTGTTTAAGTAACGGATGAGAAAAAATTGGGGGATCCGTATTGTAGTGTGCAGAAATAGCAGAAGCATGAATTTTGATAGATGAAAAAGATAGCCCTTATGTAACATCTCTGTTAGGTATTGTAAAATCAGAGGAATGTTTGGAACTGCAGAATCAAAACCCTGGGCCTGATTCCAGGAGCAAAATCTTTTCCATTTACCTGCATAATATTTCCTGGTGCTGGGCCTTCTAGCTTCAAGGATTACGTCCATTACCTGTTTGGTAAGGGTAGAGCTGTTTAAAGACCCTGGATCCACCAGGCTGCTAGATTCAGGGTTTTGACATGGCTGTGCAGGATCCGGCTGTCTTGTTGAGACAGTAGATGTGGAATTTGTGGCAGAATCCAGGGTGGACCCTGAGCCAGGTTCATCAGGGTGGAATACCAGAATTGCCACGGCCAGTTGGGAGCCAGTAAAATCATTTATGGTCTGTCCCGTTTGATCTTCAGAAGTACCCGTGGTAGAAGAGGCAAAGGAGGAAAAGCATATACTGAGAGGCGTTTCCAACTGAATGAAAGGACATCCACTTTCCATGCTAGTTTGTGGTAGGTCCTCGTGTAGAATGTTTGAAGTTGATGGTTTTGGGGGGATGCAAAAAGATCTATGTCCAGGCACCCCCATGCCTCCGTTATCATCCTGAATATCCGAACATCCAACATCCATTCATGTGGATCTGAAAGGTTTCTGCTTAGACTGTCTGCCAGAGTGTTGTCCTTTCCAGGCAGGAATAGAGCTTGTAAGTCTACCTTGCTGGCCAATGCTGTGTTCCACAGAGTCATGGCCAATCTGCACAGGGGGTAAGAGTGAGAGCCTCCCTGCTTGTTTATGTACCACATCACTGTAGTGTTGTCCGTCTTTATCAGTAATTGCCCCGGTAGAATAAAATCCTTGAAGGCTGTTAGGGCATTCTGTACAGCTAGCATCTCCTTCAAATTTATGTGCAGGTGCATTTGGTCCTCTGTCCAGGCACCCTGAAGACATCTCCCTTGCATGTGGGCTCCCCATGCATAGTCCGAAGCATCCGTCGTTATGACTTCATTGGCTGGAGTGGGACAGAAAGGCTTCCCCTTGCTCTGGAGACAGGCCTCGGCCCACCAAAGAAACTCCTGCCGGACACAAGGCAAAATTGTGATCACTGTTTCCAAACTGTGGCAATGCTAAGACCATACACTCTTGAGGTACCACTTTATCTTCCTCATATGCAGTCTTGCATATGGTATTAACAGAACGCAGGATGCCATGTAACCCAAAGCCTGCAGAATTTTTCTTGCAGTTAGCTGACTCATTGAAGCTAGGTTTTTAAAAGAAGAAGCCAGTTGCACTTTTTTGTCTGGTGTCAAGTAAGCCATCTGGGTTGTAGTGCTCAGAAGAGCACCCAGGAAAGTAATCTGTTGTGTGGGCACCAGGTTTGATTTCTTTAGGTTCACTGTGAACCCTAGGCACCAGAGAAGATGCTGCACAAAAGCCAGATGCTGAAGTAAAGTCTCCTTGTTGTCCGCCTGAATGAGACAATCATCCAGATAAGGGTATATTTGAATTCCCTTCTGTCTGCAAAATGCCATTACTGGTGCCAGGCACTCTGTAAAGACCCTGGGTGCAGTAGATAAGCCAAAGGGCAGCACAGAGAACTGGTAACGCTTCAAGCCCGCTTTGAATCTCAGGTACCGTCTGCACTCTTGCCTTATGGGAATATGCAGGTAAGCTTCTTTCAAGTCCAAAGTCACCATCCAAGCATTCTTGCTCAGCATAGGCAGCAGCTGCTTCAGAGTGAGCATCTTGAATTTTGGTATATCTAGGAAGGTGTTTAATACGGAAAGGTCCAGGATTGGTCACCATGTGTTTTCCTTCCTGGGAACCAGGAAAAGTCTTGAATAAAACCCTTGCCCCATTTCTGAATTTGGTACCAATCCTATGGCCCCCATAGCCATGAGGGACTGAACTTGCTGTTGTGCCTCTGCCCATTGATACTTTGGCAGATCTGGCCATCTGTTTGGTTTTGGCAAAGTATGGAAATGAAACTTGTAACCCCTTGAAACTATGTCCAGAACCCATTTGTCTTGGGTTATGTGGCTCCAATTGTGATAAAAAAGAGAGATTTTTCCTCCCAAAGGCGCATCCAGGAGGGGAGCCCCTGGAGCTAGTAAGGGAGAGTCATAATGACTGTTTCCTGTAAGGTTGTGACCTATCTTCTCCTCCCTTGTGAGAGGGGGCACTCCACTGCTTATTTCTGAAAGGGGGCTGTGCCTGTCCTCTACCTCTGGAATGCCTGTATCTGTCTCTCTGAGGTCTATCCGAGCTCGGAAAGGACCAAGGTTTAGCTGGCCAGTTCCTGCTAAATCTAGGGGGTTGTACCTGTAGAAAATCTTTAACTGTCTGCATAGATTTGGCTTTGTCTTCCATTTTCTTTAATACCTTCTCGGCTTTGGCCCCAAACAAAACATTGTGCTGCAAAGGGGCATCTAAAAGTTTTGCCTTAACCTGATCCGGCAAACTTTGCTCCTTTAACCAAGCATGCCTTCTAGTAACTGTGCCAGTTGCTGCAGCCCTGCAAGAAGCCTCCAAAGAATCAAAACCACAGTGCAGGGTATGTTTACCCACCTGCTCAGTAGCATGCAATAAATCCTGTAACTCCTTATTTTCTGCATCACCAGAAACAGCAGACATCTTTTGTTTTAACACAGACAAAAGGTATTGCTGATATTTCAACATATGAAATTGACAATTCAAAGCTCTAATAGACAATGTAGTAGAAGTATAAACTTTTTTGCCCCATCTTTCCAAGGTTCTGGACTCTCGGTCAGAGGGAATAGGATTCTTAGCAGAGGCCGCTTTAACACCCTTAGGGCCCTGAGAGATAGTTTCTGGATCAGAAGGGTTCTTAAAAAGAAATTTGTGAGAATCTGGAACCCTATAATACCTATCCGGTTTGACAGGTGCAGGAGGAAAAGAATCAGGAGATGTAAAAACATCATCCACAATGTCCAATACAGGGGGAATAGCCAGGGGCCTATGCTGTGGGAGCAGAAGAAAATCCCTAAGCCTTTTCTTGGATTCAGAGTATTCTTGCCCTTCCCAGTGAAAATGCTCTCTCATGTCATGCAAAGTTTCCCCAAATGAATAATCCTCAGGAGGAGAGGCTGAAGGAAGGGATTCTTCAGCATCAAAATCCTCATAAGGAGGGAAGGAATAATCCTGCTCAGAGGAAGAAGCAGAAGAAATTGAAACTTGATCTGAGGAATCATAATCTGGCTCTAGTCTAGGTCTCTTGTCAGGAGGGGGATGGGAAGCCCTGATCATAGTTAACAGGTCTTCAGCCATTTTAAGCATCTGTCTTTGAGGTCTAGGGCCCTGATCAGAAGGGGCCTGTGCTTGCTTCTTTGTCTTTGCCGGAGCCTTAGTCTTTGTCTTTGTCTTTGACTGAAAAACTGAAGCCATCTTTACATGAAGCTGTGTAGGCCTGAAAACTCCCTCAGAAGCCGGTGCCTGCACAGCGGCTCCGGATCTATCTGAGGGAGCATTATCCGAAGGTCCATTCCCTGGAAATTCTGAAGACCCCATTGGTTCCTTGTGGGAGTCGGTACAGGCAACCGGTTCAAAAGTGGCGGATGACAGGGGCTGCGAAAGCACCTCACTGATGACCGACGAACCGGCAACTGACTCTGGTTGAATAATGTCATCCGCTTTGGACCTCGAAGGCCTGTCTTTATCCTTGCACCTCTTATACACTCCAGTAGCCAGATAAGAATCCGATGACATATTGTAATTAAATCTTTTTCCAAAATAATGGAAGGCAAAATCGTACCTACACCTAATAGTGCATTGGTTAAATCTAGCACAAAACCTACAATTAGCTACATCGTGGTCAGGGCCTAGGCAAGGTATACAGTAAGAGTGAAAATCCTTATGAGGTATTTGCTTCCCACAAGAAATACAGTTATTAACTTTTTCTGACCGGACTGGAGCAAGAAAAAGGTTTCCCCAACGGGGTACTTAGCTTAAAATAAGAAGTCTGTGATATGTTTTGTCTTTCAAGGCTTGCTAGTTGTTGCTGAAGCACCTACCAAGGGGAGAAAACACTGAGAGAAGAAAAGGAGCCACTTTTGTGATTTTAAGTATTTTCTTCTGATTTTTTTTTTTAAGTTTTACTGCTTTGCCGCCTACTTTTTGGCATTTTCTGGCTTGCTAAAGTTTATATCTGTAACAGTAACAGTACTTGGAACACATCTAGAGCCTGTTTACTGCATTTCTTGTGTTGCACTTAATTTAAAATCATTTTTTTCTCTAAAAACTGCATTTTACCTGATTTTGGCCAACACTCAAGTGTGGGGTCATTTATTGCATTATTGTGAATATTTTGCTGCTTGTGCATCTCTGCTACCTTTAAACTACAACAAAAAGAAAGAAAAAAAAAACAAAAAAACTTGCTTTTTTCCCACTTTCTGAAAGTTAAAGTTCAGTTACAGATTTGCTGTTCTGAACTGTTTGGAAGTTTCTAGAAGGCCAGTGCTTGCTTGGGCTAAAGGGAAGTCTCTGTGTTCACCAGTGGCAGTGGTTAACACTGAGCAGCCTGCCTGTCCCTGGAGGAGTGGTTGCTGCCTAGAAGCTGTGGTTTTACTGGCCATTTTGGGTCAATTCTAAACTCCTTGATCTCTCTCTCTCTCTCTTAAAACCCTACAACTCTCTTTTTGCGCGGTTTTGCACACTGAGCAGTGTTGGGCAGCACCGCCTAAACAGGTTCAAACTATTGTAAATACAATAGTAAGAGGTACCACCACGATGAGTAATCTTCACAATAAACAGGTTCCAACAATTGAACACAGTAAAAGTCCAAAACACTTTATTACAGAGAGGAATGAGCGCTTTCGCGTAGTGCTAGCTACGCTTCATCAGATACATTTACAAAAATAACACCACATTTAAGTACAAATCTTTTTGGCGGGATCATTAACCAATTAACCTATTGTTACACCAATTAAATACAATAATTGTCCTACATTTCAATTAATTGCATGTAGTTCAAAAATAACAGAAACTACCCGGCCTTTCAAAACAAAAGTAGAGATAAAAAATCTTTGTCCTACATCAAAGCAGCATCACTCATTTTCAAACTTATGCACAATGAGCGCTATGATATTAATATGACAGTTTAGTATTCACATATATTAAAAGACTAATACACTGTCTATCATAAAAAGTAAAAAACCAGAAAATATCCAAAGGTATGTATATAATCCTAAAGTGAATGGTAAAAACATACCCAATTAGGCATATGTATACACCATTAACCATGGAATCCCCTTGACAATCGGACATGAAGAGTGTCCAGAAGTCAGATGTAAAACAAGGATCAACTAGACGGTCATCGCTAGGTGTCGCTAAAGTATTGAGCCTGATAACAAGCCCTTAGATACGAATATAGCCGCATCTCAGTCTCCAAAAACCAACAATCGTAACACTAACGCATATCACTAGACAGCCATACTATAATTAAAAACCTTATAGAATACTAGAGTCTACTGACATAAGACAATACTAAATATATCTTATACTGGTTGCAAACAGTATCAAGGATGAATCCATGTACTAACAACATGTTGTTACCTCCAAATTGCGTAATAACTAAAGAATAAAAAATATATATAAAATATAAAAAAACAATAATGAAGAGCAAATGAGAACTAAGCCTAAAGTGTACAGGACTACAGCTCTACACTAAGTTATGTGTAACTCTAAGAGGTCCAGGTTATGATAAACCATGTACTATAAAACACAACTATGTTTGCTACATAAAAACATCTATATAGATGTACAATAAAAATATGTTAGAATGTTGCAACTCAAAACATTAAAAAATGTATACAGAGAGTATATAATCATTTACAAGATGTATGGGCTAGAAGATGTATAGATGAACAAGAAGGAGAAAAGTTGAACTGATGATCAATAATGCCCACTTTTCTAGTCAATTCCCCATATATATTAACATCACATAGACCTACAATAGTATGAACATAAATTACTAGGCTCATCTCCAAAAAACTAATAGGACTACACATATAACAAATAACAGATATTAGTTTATAAACATAGTGTACATCAAAGCAGCAATCATTTTGTTCAAATAACATAAATAATATATATAACATCCTATATGTTACATTACTTCCTCTCCACTAGTACGGGTTTAATGGAAATAGAGTTGTTTAACCCTGGAGGTAAATGCGCTGCTAGCTTCAAAATCCAGTGGAGCTCAGCTTTGGCTAAAGCATTCTCATTGTCACCCCCTCTCTTACTCATTATCAATACTTGCAATACTCTAAAGGTAAAAAAGTGTGTGTGGCATTCTTTCACATGTCTGGCCAATGCATTGCTTTCATCTTGCCTGCGGATATCGTAGAGATGGTCATAGATACGATCCCTTAGCCTCCTCTTTGTCAACCCTACATAGAAGGCTGTACATAATGAACATGTGGCTAAATACACCACATTTTTTGTATTGCAATTAGCATAATGGTTGGGTTGGAAAATAAATTCCATATAGGGATGTTGGTATGCTTGTATCTTAGAGAGATTATTGCATCTATTGCATTGATGACAAGGATACGTGCCTTTATTTACAATCTCTCCTAGAATCAAGTTGCTGGAACTTTTAATGTTGGTAACATGTTGGTCATTGCATAGCAGCGACTTAAGGTTATCGCTATTCTTATAGCAAAACCTGGGCCTAACACCAACAATATCTCTAACCTGTTTATGTATGGTAAGGACATTCCAATTTTTTCTTATTACCTGTCTTATTCTTTCAACATCACTAGTGTATTTAATGGTGTAATTCACCATATAGCCATAGGTTTTGGGTTCATAGAACCTCTTATACGTATGCTGATCTGAAACCATTAAATCATTTTGATATATTGGTTCGATATCTCCTATAACCTCCTGTCTTATCTTCCTGACCATTAGTGAGTCATACCCTCTATCCCTGAATAGAATCTCCATAACATCGGCCTCTCTCAACAAATCTTGTTTATCAGGACATAGTCTGGATATTCTAATAAACTGGCTTCTCACTATGCCCTGAAATGTATGCCTGGGATGCATGCTGTCATATGCCAGAATTGCATTCTTCCATACAGATTTCCTGTAGAGGGTTGGTATAATGTTACCTTCACTAGTTAGCCTGAGTGTGACATCTAAAAAATGAATCTGTTCAGATGAATGTTCTTTAGTGAACCTCAGGAAATCTGTTGTTGATTCCAGGTATCTCAAAAAAATATCGAAACCTTCAATGTTGCCTTCCCATACAATAAGTATGTCGTCCACAAACCGTTTATAATACTTTATAAACTTAGATGACTCATGTTGAAATAAGAACAGTTGTTCCCACCAAAAGACCACTAAATTGGCGTAGGTATTTGCACAGGGGGTGCCCATGGCCACCCCCCATGTCTGTAAAAAATACCTATCACCAAACATAAAGACATTATTATTCAAAATAATGTCTAATAATTGGCAAACCAGTATAATCCTGTCATTGGAAAAAGTTGTTTCCTTATGTAGTAGTTCTCTAACATACTGTATCCCAACCTCATTTGGGATTGATGTAAACAACTTCTCTACATCCATGGTGATGAGGAGGTATTGTGTATTACCCAAGTCAAGATGTACCTTATTTAGACTCTCTAATAGTTGGTACGTGTCTTTTAAAATGGTGGAACAATTATTGACAACCGGTCGTAAGATACTTTCCAAAAAGATCGATATATGGGAGGTTATCCAACCTTCATCTGACACTATCGGTCTCATTGGTATGGGCCAGGCTTCTTTATGAATCTTAGGGAGCCCTTTCAAAACTGGTATGACCGGATGAGGTTTTGAAAAATATTCATATAATTCTATACTGATTTGTCTACATAACAGGAGGTCATAAAGGGTATCCTTCACTGTTTGTATAACGGTTGACACTTCTTTAATGGATAGACTCTTATAAGTCATTTCATCTGATAACAAGTCAGTCATACATGTCACATATTCTTTTGTGTCTAAAACAACAACACCCCCCCCTTTGTCAGCAGGTTTCACTACCACCATATTATCAGTTCTTATTTTAGCTAGAGCTCGATTTTCACAACTATTAAGATTATAAAATCTCCCTTTCTTATGATGAGCATCTGAAAACAAAACATACAAATCTTTCTCACATAAATCCAGAAAACATTCCACCATAGGATGCATCGGTGGCATAAAAGTACTTTTGTTTCTGAAAGGTAACGACGGCTCAATCACCGTTGTACTCTCACCATTATTGGAGAAAAATAGCTTTAGGCATAAACGCCGACAAAAAAGTCTTAAATCAACTAGCGATTCTACCAAAGACGATGTAACCGCTGGGATAAAATTGAGTCCACTATCTAGAAGACTAAGCGTATGAGTATCCAAGCAAGCACTGGAATAATTGAAAACCAAGGAAGTCAATATCTCATCTTTCTGTTTGGTGCATTCTTCTCTTCCGAGAACTTCCGCTTTCTTGGCCCTCTGCTGTTTGTTGTTATGCGTATTTTCTCTGATACGGTAAAAAAAGGGGAGGAGCAGTTTCAGAGGTAACGTTATTCTTGGGTATAGCTCCTAAACTACGATACCCATACAACGCTTCTTGATTCGGAGGGGGTGTGTCAGTATTAGGCAAATCAATAGGATCCAGGCTGCTAACCCTCGTAGATGATATATCAGCCTGGTTAGTTGAATGAATATTAGTGAATGCCAGTGTTGAACTTGATGTAACATTTATATTGTCTTTCATACCAATAGGAACTGGTTGATTGTATGAATGTGTCTGTGCTGTTGAACGATTATCCTGAGTTCTCGGCCAAACGAACACATGACCGTTCTGAAAATCAAGGAAATCCCTCCTTAATTTACGTTGTTTTGTTTTACCCAGTCTATCACTAAAAGATTTGACCTGTGTAAAAACAGAACACAGTCTCTCCTTGCAATATTCAGAGCTGAAGCGTTCTGTTAGTTTCTGATATAACACATCAGTCTTACTCCGAAGGTCCGTCTCTAACGGTAAAAAATATTTCAGTAATAACTTCACATAGTCAAAACCTAGATTTATATTAAGGTCTTGCCACTGTTTGAGTAGAGATGGATGAGAGTCCCCATATGTGGGCATGCAGAAAACCCGCATGCCTCTGGGGACTACTTTATGAAACAAACAGGCTTCTAGATGTAATCTCTGCCATAAATATCTATGCATTTGATATAAATTATCTTCCAACAGTTTCAGCTGTTCATGAAATTCAGTCAAATTCTCACCAGTTTCTAGTGGTTGGGCAAAGCCCACAGCTTCCTTGAGATCCAAAGACAATAAAGGGTTTGATTCTTGTACAAATAACACCGTCCACAAACGGGAAGTATCCCTCGACTCTGGAATGGAAGTAGCGGCAGAATTCATATTATCCATCGTGTGCGTTGAGTTGTAGACAAAAAGCAAAGTGGATAGCAAAATATGAAGAAAAGAGACAACTCTCAGCCAAAGATACCTCTCACCAAAACGAGAAATAATGTAAATACAATAGTAAGAGGTACCACCACGATCAGTAATCTTCACAATAAACAGGTTCCAACAATTGAACACAGTAAAAGTCCAAAACACTTTATTACAGAGAGGAATGAGCGCTTTCACGTAGTGCTAGCTACGCTTCATCAGATACATTTACAAAAATAACACCACATTTAAGTACAAATCTTTTTGGCGGGATCATTAACCAATTAACCTATTGTTACACCAATTAAATACAATAATTGTCCTACATTTCAATTAATTGCATGTAGTTCAAAAATAACAGAAACTACCCGGCCTTTCAAAACAAAAGTAGAGATAAAAAATCTTTGTCCTACATCAAAGCAGCATCACTCATTTTCAAACTTATGCACAATGAGCGCTATGATATTAATATGACAGTTTAGTATTCACATATATTAAAAGACTAATACACTGTCTATCATAAAAAGTAAAAAAACAGAAAATATCCAAAGGTATGTATATAATCCTAAAGTGAATGGTAAAAACATACCCAATTAGGCATATGTATACACCATTAACCATGGAATCCCCTTGACAATCGGACATGAAGAGTGTCCAGAAGTCAGATGTAAAACAAGGATCAACTAGACGGTCATCGCTAGGTGTCGCTAAAGTATTGAGCCTGATAACAAGCCCTTAGATACGAATATAGCCGCATCTCAGTCTCCAAAAACCAACAATCGTAACACTAACGCATATCACTAGACAGCCATACTATAATTAAAAACCTTATAGAATACTAGAGTCTACTGACATAAGACAATGCTAAATATATCTTATACTGGTTGCAAACAGTATCAAGGATGAATCCATGTACTAACAACATGTTGTTACCTCCAAATTGCGTTAGGGTTGCGAAATAGGTTCAAACTATTCCAGGCTCCACAAAGTCTGCTCTTCACTTTTTCCCTTAGAACTGTTCAAACTCTCAAAGTAATCACTCTATTCTCTTTCTAAAGCCCTGCACTTGCTCAGCTATTATAAGGAAACACAAACTAACTAAAGCACTACATCCTCCTTGACTTCTCATAAGTATTAGGCTCCCAATTGGTCCTTCCTGATCAAGTGAAAAATCAGTTCCCTTCCCTAATCTGATCAGTAAAAAAACAGTTCCCTATACTAATCTGGTATGTCCAAGGGTCAGTTTCAGGGTTACTCTCCAGTCCAGCTGGTGAATCTGGGAATTTTGAGGCAATGTTACAATTGCCTTATGTACACAGACAACCCTCTCCTCCTTCCAACAAACTATAATACATGTGAGAGATGCAGTTACAAAGCCAAACTGGAGGCAGAGCTCTCTCAACCCAAGACTGGCACAGTCAGTCAGGAGGAAAAGGTAACCACCCACACCACAAATCCAGTCTCACACAGACCTATTGCATCTGCATACCCAACACATAAACACACAAAAACATACTCGGAGGCTTTAAATAAAAATCTGCCTAAACAGCAAAGACCTCCTAAGCAGATATCTAAGCAACAGCCACCCCTCAACACTACCCACGAATCACATATCTCACAAAATCAGTGTGCCTCACAGTCACAGCCCTTAAGGCCAAACAACACACCAAATACACTTGTTATAGGGGACTCTATTGTCCGGCACACTGACGTCCTGCTCACCAGACTGAACAAGGAGAAGGTCACTGTAAGCTGCCTGTCGGGTGCCAGGATCCACCACATAATGCAAGCACTCAGGTCACTCCAAAGCAAGTACAAGTATGACTCCGTCATTGTCCATGCTGGTGTGAATGACCTGAGATGTACCTCCCTGGACTACATGAAAAGAGACATAGAGGAGCTCTCTGATCATGTAGCCCAGGCTAGTATGACCCTGACCTTGAGTAGCATCTTGCCCTCACCAAGAATGATGCCACAGTATAAAGACAAAATGATCAGTTTCAACAATTAGCTAAAGTATTGGTGTCATTCAAAGGGGATCCAGTGTCTATCAGCCTGGGATGACATGCTCGACAAGCCACGTTGCTTCGCTAGGAACGGCTTGCACCTGTCACCCTTAGGCTTTCATATACTGGCCAAGGCTCTTGCCACCCCCATAGTGCCTTTTGTAGGCAAGGCTCAAAGGACAAACCCACCTCCATAGACAACCCAAGGATAAAAAAACTAAAGGTAATGCTACTCAACGGTTCCTTGAATTTATAAACTCTAACATGATGGAACAACTGGTCACCACTCCCACAAGAGGGAACAACATATTGGACCTGGTCATCACCAACATGGGGACTCTATGTTCCACACCAGAGGTAAACCCCTCATTGGTAAGATCAGACCATAAACAAATTTTCCTGGACATCCATATCCCATCCCCACCCCCAGCCAAGGAAATCACGGTAAAGAATTTCTCAAAAGCCAACTTTGCACTTCTCAAGACTGAGGTGGAATCCTTCAAAGCCCCCGGGCCACAGGATAATACAGCCCAATCTGCAGAATCCTTTACAAATGCATTCTATGAGCACCTGCAGGAATGCATGGATCATGCTATCCCAAATAAAACCAAGACTCACTCCTCCATAAACAGGAGACCTGTCTGGTGGACCCCGGCCATAAATAAGCTATACAACAGAAGGAGGAAGCTACTACATGACAAAGCAAAATCCCAAAAAGGGAAGGCATCTCTGATCAGTATTAGCAAGAAACTTTGATCCCTCATAAAATCATCAAAGGCCAGTTTCGAAAGAAAAATTGCCCTAGACACTAAAGATAATCACAAGGCCTTCTTTAGTTATGTCAAGAATATGGGTGGAAACTCCCAGATATGCTCTGAATTGTTGTGTAACGGTACAAAATATATCAAACCTACAGACATAGCCAACATCCTGGCAGACAGATTCAGTGCAAACTTCTCCACCCCTTCCCCCCAAAGGAGCAAATGCCTATCCCAACTGAATGTAACCTCCCTGACATCACAGATGCACAGGTGAAAGCTGCCTCTCCAAAGCAAAAAACACAGCATCTATGGGACCGAATGGTGTCCCAGGCTGTGTCTTACATGTGCTCCAAGAACTTAACCCTCACATTAAGTCACTGTTCAAACTTAGCCTTAGTACAGGATATGTACCCAAAGAATGGCGTACAGCTACAGCGGTCCCACTCCACAAAGGTGGTGCCACAACGGACCCCGGGATCTATTGCCCCATAAGCCTGACTAGTCTGGTCTGTAAAGCTATGGAGCGTATTATCATGGAACTCATAAACAAAGACATTGGGAGCCTCCAGACACTGGACCCTACCCAATTCGGCTTTGTTAAAGGCAGATCTTGCCTCTTAAACCTAGTTGATTTCTTTGAAACAGTTACCAAAGCCATAGATGAGGGCAAGGTAGTCCACACAGCCTACCTGGACCTCACAAAAGCCTTCGACACAATACCCCACTCGGGCATCATAAATAAGCTTACCAGCTTAAATATCAACCCCTATATCACAAGATGGGTTGCAAACTGGCTCAGGGATAGAACCCACATGGTCAGAATCGCAGGTGCCATGTCCGAATCCAAACCAGTTACAAGCGGCGTCCCACATGGCTCAGTTCTGGGACCTCTCTTGTTTGGTATATACTTCTCTGAGGTTCAGGCTAACACGGGGGGATTATGGCTGACAAAGTTCACAGATGACTGCAAACTGGGGGCCATAATCGAATATCCAGCCGACACAAGCATCCTCCAAAAGGGTCTCACAGAGACGGTTGCTTGGTGCCAGAGCCACGGCCTCAAGCTAAATGCTAAAAAGAGCATAGTCATCCCCTTTGGGAAAAACAAGGTGCCCACAAATTACCACATAGGTGGTAATCCATTAAGTACGGAAGAAGTAATTAGAGATTTGGGGACCAACGTAGATAGTAATCTCTCCTTTGATAATCACGTTGCCAAAGTGGTTAGAAAGACCTTCTATATAGCCCACCATATCACAAAAGGGTTTGCATCTAGATCAAGAGAGGGCATTGTGCCCCTCTACTCATCACTCATCAGGCCCATAATTGAATACAATGCCCCTTTTGGGATGTACCTTACCCGACATGTGCAGCAACTGGAGAGACCCCAAAAGTACCTCACCAAGAGGATCATGGGCTACAAACAGATGTCCTATGCAGCTCGACTAAAGAAACTCCAGCTCTACTCAGTAGCTTACCGCATACTCAGAGGTGATCTATGCCTGACGTACAAAGCCATGTCAAACCCAGAATTAATGGACATGCTCCACCTCAAAAAATCCAAGTCCCTTAGAGCTACACACTCCAGGGACTTAAACCTCGGCACAAAAATAAATAGGACATGCTGGAGGGACAGATTCATTTCCCAGAGGCTCCCCTCACTCTGGAATAGAATCCCAATTCATGTTAGACGTAGCCCCTCGCTGACCCTCTTCAAGCGAAATCTGGACGCGTGGATGGGAAATCGCAAATTCACCCCTGGGATCTCTTCTGTGTCCCTGCTAGACAGAGGCACAGTAAACTAATCTTAAAGGGTACCTTCTGTGACCTACTTTACAAAGGCACAGTAGGCTAATCTAATAGGGAGGCGGAAGCCAAATACACTCTGGCTAGGCTTATAAATGCCCTAGGGCAGATAGCCTAGTATCTACCTATGAACCTATCTACTTATGAACAAAAGTCACCAAAAGTAAACAGGAGTCAGCCGACCGGCACTTGCGAACTGCTTTGCTATGGGCACCGCACGGCAAGAAAGACTGGGGAAAATGGCATCGGCTGAGGCCTTTATACCTCTGGTGCACTGATGTCAGGGAAGGAGCGACTTCAGCCGATGTCTGACCCAGACTTTGGGACTCTGGCCGATCGAGGGCTGCTGCCAGCAGGAAGAACCCTACAGTAATGACTGCAACAGTGAACCACGATGAACATCAGCAGTAGGAAGGCAATGCAGGAAAACACGCATATGTGGCAGGTAGAATGCATCAGAATCAGCCAATCACACATGCAGCAGCCCAGCACACTACTGTAAACTATGCAAATACCTTGCAGACTGGATGTAGGGGAAACAGCAATAGGAAGGCAATGCAAGAGAAGTAGCATAGCTGGCAGGTGGAATGTATCAGAATCAACCAATTACACATGCAGCAGCCAACCACTACTATAAACTATGCAAACACCTTTCAGACTGCTCTGTGGGGAAACAGCAGTAGAAAGGCAATCAAGGAGACCTAGCATAGCTGGCAGGTAGAATGTATCAGAATCAGTCAGTCACACATGCAGCAGCCCAGCACACTACTATAAACTATGCAAATACCTTGCAGACTGGATGTAGGGGAAACAGCAGTAAGAAGGCAATGCAGGAAAACTAGCAGAGCTGGCAGTAGAATGTATCATAATAAGCCAATCACACACAGAGCCACCCAGCACACTACTGTAAACTATGCAAACACCTTTCAGACTGCTCTTTGGGGAGACAGCAGTAGGAAGGCAATCAAGGAGAACTAGCATAGCTGGCAGGTAGAATAGGTTCATATGTAGGTACTAGGCTATCTGCCCGAGGGTATTTATCAGCCTAGCCAGAGTGTGTCAGCTTTCGCTGCCCCATTCATTAATTAATTAACTGATCCTCTGTCAAGCAGAGCCAATGAAGTGATCCCAGGGGTGTATTTTCTGTTACCCATCCACTTGTCTAGGTTTCTCTTGAAAAGTTTTAGTGAGGGGCTCTGCCTGACGTAATTTGGAATTTTTGTTCCAAAGCATGGGGAGTCCCTGTGACAGGAATCTATCCCTCCAGCATGTTCTATTTATTTTTGTGGTGAGGTTTAGCTCACTAGAGCACGTGGCTTGCAGTGACTTGGATTTCTTTAGGTGGAGCATGTCCATTAATTTTGAGTTGGACATGGCTTTGTAAGTCAGGCAGAGATCACCTCTGAGTAAGCGATATGCCACTGAGTACAGACGGAGTTTTTTCAGCCGGGCTGCATAGGACATATGTTTGAGACCAGTAATTCTCTTGGTGAGGAACTTTTGTGGTCTTTCCAGCTGTTGGAAGTGTCTTGTGAGGTACATCCCAAATGGGGCATTGTACTCTATGATGGGTCTAATGAGTGACGAGTAGAGGGGCATTATAACCTCTTTATTTCTAGATGCAAACCCTTTAGTAATTAGATGGGTCACATAGAAGGATTTCCTAACTACTATGGTAATATTATTGTCAAAGGAAAGATTACTATCTACCTGGGTCCCCAGATCTCTTATTAACTCTTCTATATTTAGGGGGCTGCCACCTATGTGGTAATTCGTGGGTGTTTTTTTTTTTCCCAAACAGGATGACTATGCATTTTTTGGCATTTAGCTTGAGGCCATGACTTTGACACCAGGTGTCTGTCTCAGTAAGGTCCTTTTGGAGGATGTCCGTGTCAGCTGGTGAGTCAATTATGGCTCCCAGTTTGCAGTCATCGGCAAACTTGGTTAGCCATAGTCCTCCTGTGTTTGCCTGTATTTCTGAGAAGTATATGCTGAACAGTAGAGGTCCCAGGACCGAGCCTTGCGGGACACCATTTGTGGCTGGTTTAGAGTCAGACCTGGAACCTGCTATTCTTACCGTGTGAGTTCTGTCTGTAAGCCAGTTGGCAACCCATCTCATTACATAGGGGTTTATGTTAAGGCTGGTAAGTTTTTCTGTAATACCCGAGTGGGGAATGCTGACAAAAGCCTTGGCGAGGTCAAGGTAGGCTGTGTGAACCACATTTCCCTCGTCTATGTCCTTGGTGACTGTCTCGAAGAAGTCAACCAATTTAGTAGGCATGATTTGCCCTTAACAAAGCCGTACTGGGTTGGGTCAAATATTTGGAGGTTCCCAATGTTTTGTTAATGAGTTCCATGATAATAAGCTCCATAGCCTTGAAGACCAGGCTAGTCAGGCTTATGGGGGGATAGTTCATGGGTTCATAGGTTCATAGGTAGGTACTAGGCTATCTGCCCGAAGGTATTTATAAGCCTAGCCAGAATGTGTTGGCTTTCGCCACCCCCTTAGATTAGTTCCCTGTGCCTCTGTCCAGCAGGGCCACTGAATTGATCCCCGAGATAAACTTTCTGTTTCCCATCCACTCGTCAAGATTTCTTTTGAAGAGTGTTAGCGAGGTACTCTGCCTAATGTAGATTGGGATCTTGTTCCAAAGCATGGGAAGTCTCTGGGACAGGAATCTATCCCTCCAGCACGTCCTATTTATTGTTGTGGTGAGGTTGAGATCCCTAGAGAGTGTGGCTCGTGGGGATAAGGTTTTCTTTAGGTGGAGCATGTCCATTAATTCTGGGTTGGACATGGCCTTGTATGTCAGGCAGAGATCACCTCTGAGTAGGCAGTATGCAACCGAGTACAGCTGTAATTTCTTCATTTGAGCTGCATAGGGCATCTGTTTGAGGCCAGTGATCCTCTTGGTGAGGTACTTCTGAGGTCTTTCCAGCTGTTGCAGGTGTCTTGTAAGGTACATCCCAAATGGGGCATTGTACTCTATGATGGGTCTGATGAGTGATGATTAGATGGGCACAATGACCTCTTTTGATCTGGATGTGAACCCTTTTGTGATTAGGTGGGCCACATAGAAGGATTTTCTAACCCCTTTGGCAATGTGATGATCAAAGGTGAGATTACTGTCTACCTGGGTCCCCAGATCCCTTATCACATCTTCCGTATTTAGGGGACTACCACCTATGTAGTAGTTTGTGGGTATTTTGTTTTTTCCAAAGGGGTTGACCATGCACTTTTTGGCATTTAGCTTGAGGCCATGATTTTGACACCAGGTATCCGTCTCCGTGAGACCCTTTTGGAGGATGTCTGTGTCAGCCGGAGAGTCAATTATAGCCCCTAGTTTGCAGTTGTCTGCAAACTTGGTCAGCCATAGTCCTCCTGTGCTTGCTGTACCTCTGAGAAGTATATGCCAAACAGGAGTGGTCCTAGGACTGAGCCCTGGGGAACTCCACTTGTAACCGATTTAGAGTTGGACCGAGCTCCTGCAACTCTCACCATGTGGGTTCTGTCCATGAGTCAGTTGGCAACCCATCTTGTGACGTAGGGATTTATGTTCAGGCTGGTGAGCATGTCTATAATACTAGAATGGGGAATGGTGTCGAAGGCCTTTGCGAGGTCTAGGTAGGCTGTGTGTACCACTTTTCCTTCATCTATAGCCTTGGTAACTGTCTCAAAGAAGTCCACCAGGTTTAGGAGGCATGATCTGCCCTTAACAAAGCGAAACTGGGTAGGGTCCAGCGTTTGGAGGTTCCCAATGTCTCTGTTCATAGGTTGGTACTGAGCTATCTGCCCAAAGGCATATATTAGCCCAGCCACGTTGTGCGGTATTCACCACCCCTTTAGTAGTCCCCTAGACCCTTGTACTAGCAGCTAATAGCCTTGGCCCCTATCTAGTGGTCCTGTTGGTGTGATCCCAGGTGTGAATTTTCTGTTACCCATCCACTCATCAAGGTTCCTCTTGAAGAGTGATAGTGAGGGGCTCTGTCTTATGTAGATCGGGACCCTGTTCCATAGTAAGGGAAATCTCTGCAAAGGGAATCTATCCCTCCACCATGTTCTAGTCATTGTTGTGTTGAGGTTTATATCCCTAGAGCATGTAGCTTGAGTAGATTTGGTTTTGCTAAGATGGAGCATGCTCAACAATTCTGGGTTGGACATGGCTCTGTACGTAAGACAGAGATCGCCTCTGAGAAAGCGGTATGCAACAGAGAACAGTCTTAGCTTTTTCAATCGTACTGCATAGGGCAACTGTTTGAGGTCAGTAATTCTCTTGGTTAGGTACCTCTGTGGTCTCTCCAGCTGCTGGAGATGTCTGGCCAGGTACATTCCAATTGGTGCATTGTACTCAATAATGGGTCTGATGAGGGAAGAGTAGAGGGGCACCATTACATCCTTAGATCTTGATGCGAACCCTTTCATGATTAGATGGGTCACATAGAAGGATTTTCTTACCACTTTGGCAACATGGTTATCAAAGGAAAGCTGGCTATCTACTTGGGTCCCTAGATCCCTTATTTCTTCTTCAGATTTCAGGGGATTACCTCCTATGTTGTAGTTTGCGGGTACTCTGTTTTTTCCAAAGGGGACTACTACGCATTTTTTTCAATTTAGCTTGAGACCATGGCTTTGACACCATGCATCAGCCTCATTTAGGCCCTTCTGGAGGATCTCCATGTCAGCCGGAGACTCTATTATAGCACCCAGTTTGCAGTCGTCTGCAAACTTAGTCAGCCACAGCCCTTCCGTGCTTGCCTGTACTTCTGAGAAGTATATGCCAAACAGGAGGGGCCCCAGGACAGAGCCCTGAGGCATACCACTCATTACTGGTCTGGATTCGGACATAGATCCCGCTACTCTTACTTTATGGGATCTGTCTGAGAGCCAGTTTGCGATCCATCTTGTGACGTAAGGATTTATGCCCAGGCTGGTTTGCTTATCAATAATACTCGAATGGAGAAAGGTGTCAAATGCTTTAGCAAGGTCAAGGTAAGCTGTGTGTACCTCGTTTCCCTTATCAAATCCTGAGTAACTGTCTCAAAGAAATCCACCAGGTTCAGGAGGCATGATCTGCCCTTGACGAAGCCGAACTGTGTGGGGTCCAGCAACTGGAGTTTCCTAATCTCTCCATTTATGAGTTCTATAATGACTTGCTCCATAGCCTTACAGATCAGCCTGGTCAGGCTTATTGGTCAGTAGTTCCCAGGGTCAGTTGTGGCCCCACCCTTGTGTAGCAGGACCACTGTTGCCGTGTGCCATTCTCTGGGCACATATCCCGTGGAGAGGCTGAGACTGAACAGGGTATTAAGATGCGGGGTTAATTCCTTTTGGAGCTCGCGTATGACACAGCCTGGGACACCATCTGATCCCATGGAGGCAGTGTTTTTAGCTTTAGATAGAGCCTTGTTAACTAACGTATCAGTAATAATTGGACTTACACAATCCCCTGGAATGGCAATAAGCCCTGTAGGTGGTGGTGGGGGGGGGGGGATTTGCACTGAACCTGTCAGCCAAGATGTTGGCAATGTCAGAAGGGTCAGTGTATTTTGTTCCATTTTGTACTAGCTCAGAACAGACCTGAGCGTTGCCATTTTGGTTTTTGACGTAACCATAGAAGGCCTTATGGTTATCCTTGGCATCCTTGGCAACTTTCTTTTCAAAAATAGCTTTAGTTGACTTGATGAAGGCCCTCAATTTCTTACTAATGCTGATCAGGGATGATTTTTCTACTTGAGATTTGGCCTTTTTTGTATAAGTCTCCTCCTTTTATTGTAAAGTTTGCTTATGGCCGGGGTCCACCAGACTGGTTTCTTCTTGCTTGAGGAAGGAGTTTTGGTTTTATTTGGGATAGGATGGTTCATGCAATCCTGAAGATGCATAAAGAGTGCCTTGGTGTAGGATTCCGCATCCTGGATATCATTATCCTTCTGCAAGGGAATAGTGAAGCTTTCCACTTCAGATGCAAGTAGTTTGAAGTTTGCTTTGGAAAGGTTTTTGACTATGTTTTTTTTGACTGGGGGAGGTGGAGGGGTGAGGATGTCCAGGGTTATCAGTTTGTGATCGGATCTGACCAAGGAGGGAGTGATAACGGGTATGGTACAGTGGGCGCCCATATTTGTGATGATTAAATCCAGTATGTTGTCCCCTCTAGTGGGGGAACATACTAGTTGTTCAAGGGCATTTGAATTTATAAATTCTATGAATCGCTGAGCATAGGCGATGGAACATTGGTAGTTCACCCAGTCTATACCAGGGTAGTTGAAATCACCCAAGATTATGGTGTTGGGTAGGACCTTTATATTTTCCAATGTCTCAAGGAATGCAGAGTGAGCATCTTGGGGCATGGTGGGCGATCTATAACCGGCTATGACTTGAAATGTGGTTTTGCCTGCTGATAGTTGTGCATGGATGATCTCTGGGGCATCATGCTGCGCTACTAACCTGGAGATATGGGTATCCTTGATGAATATGGATACACCTCCACCCTTTGTACTGTGATATGGTAACTGAGGCCGGAAGGTATGATATGAATTGTAACCTGGCAGTGCTGGGGTGCTCTCTTGAGCCTTGAACCAGGTTTCCGTCACTGCACAAACACTGATTTTCTCCATGCTGAGGAGAGCCTCGAGTGTGTGCATTTTGAGGTTGAGACTTCTGGCGTTGAGTAGCATTACCCTTAGTTTTTGGTTACCTGTGCTGGTTACGGTGGTTGGTTTGTCCTTCGAGCCTTGCCTAAAAAAGGCACTATGGGGATGGCAAGAGCCTTGGCCAATATTCCATGATGATGCGCTCCATAGCCTTGCAGACCAAGCTAGTCAGGCTTATAGGGTGATAGTTCCCGGGGTCTGTTGTGGCTCCAGCTTTGTGAAGCGGAATAACTGCTGCTGTGCGCCACTCTATGGGTACGTAGCCTGTGGAGAGGCTGAGTTTGAACAGTGTGTTTAGGTGAGGGGTTAGTTCATCTTTGAGCTCATGTAGGACACAGCCTGGGACACCGTCCGGTCCCATTGATGCTGTGTTTTTGGCTTTGGAGAGGGCTGTTTTAACCTGAGTGTCTGTGATTTCAGGGACTCTACATTCTTCTGGTATGGTTATGGGCCCTCTTAGGGGTGAAGTTTGCTCTGAACTTGTCTGCCAGGATATTGGCGATATCGGTCGGTTCAGTGTATTTTATGCCATTCTGCACTAACTCCGAGCAGATCTGAGCATTGCCACTTAGATTAGCTAAAGAATGCCTTGTGGTTATCTTTGGAGTCCTTGGCAATTTTTCTTTCAAAGCTCGCCTTGGATGATTTTAAGAGGGATCAAAGTTTCTTGCTGATACTGGTCAGGGATGTCTTCCCTTCTTGGAATTTTACTCTTTTCTGTACTACTTTCCTCCTTTTATTGTGTAGCTTGTTTATGGCAGGAGTCCACCAGACTGGTTTCCTTTTCTTGGAGGAGTGAGTCTTGGTTTTGCTTGGGATGGCATGATCCATGCATTCTTTTTGGTGCCCGTAGAATGCATTAGTGAAGGATTTTGTAGCTTGGGATAGTGTTATCCTTCAGCATGGGGGCTTTAAAACTTTCCACCTTGGTCTTAAGTAACGTGAAGTTTGCTTTTGAAAAGTTTTTCACAATGTTTTTTTTTGTCTGGGGGTGGGGGCAGAATGTGGATATCCAAAGTGATTTGTTTATGGTCAGATCTAACCAGGGAGGGGTTGACCTTCGGTGTGGAACACCGGTCGCCCATGTTGGTGATGACCAGGTCCAATATGTTGTCACCTCTGGTGGGTGTGTTGACCAGTTGAACCAGGGCATTTGAGTTTATAAATTCTAGGAAATGTTGGGCAAGGGAGTTAGTACTTGAGTAGTTCTCCCAGTTAATCTGCTCCTCAGGTTCTTCTTTCCTTTCATGTTTTTTTAATCTCTACTTCACTGCCTCTACATGTATCCTTGTCAAGATGAGTTACTCAACATATGATTGTCAGTTTATCAGTATGTAAATTTTGCTGTTTTCTTGTTATTATTATATTATTGTAATTTCTTCTATGTAAATGTATTGTGATTTTTCTCTTTATGGTGGAGCTTTTCTCCCCGGGCCTCTACTAAAAAAGGACATGTATCCAGCTAGACTAGCCTGGTCAACAAATGTAAAATAAAAAATAAAAATAAAATAATGTTTGGGTAATTGAAATCACCCAATATTAGGGTGTTTGGTAGGACCTTTATGTTTCCCAGTGTTTCCAGAAATGTGGAATGGGGGGTCCTGGGACATGGTGGGTGATCTGTAGCAAGCTACAATTTGAATTGCAGTTTTGCCCATTGTTAGTTGCACGTGGATGATCTCTGAAGCATCGTGCTGTGCCACTAACCTGGAGGTGTGGGTATCCTTGATAAATATGGATACACCCCCGCCTTTTGTATTTCGGTTTGGGTTCTGTAGCCGAAATGTATGGTATGAGTTGTAGCCTGGTAGTGCTGGGGTGCTCTCTGGAGCCTTAAACCAGGTTTCTGTTACTGCACATATATCAATTTTCTCCATACTGAGGAGTGCCTCGAGTGCGTGCATTTTGAGGTTCAGACTTCTGGCATTGAGTAGCATTACCCTCAGTTTTTTTTTTTCCACGGTCAGTTGTGTTCCCTCCTTTGAGGAGAGGAATAACCATTGCTGTGCACCATTCTATGGGCACGTAGCCTGTGGAGAACATGTATCAGAATCAGCAAATTACACATGGAGCAGCCCAGCATACTACTATAAGCTATGCAAACACCTTGGAGACTGGATGTAGGAGAAACAGCATTAGGAAGGCAATGAAGGACAACTAGCATAGCTGGCAGGTGGAATGTATCAGAATCAGCCAAATACACATACAACAGCCCATCACACTAATATAAACTATCCCCGGGATTCATGAAGCTCGGCGCAAGGCCGGTGTAAGGCCTGCACCGGCGGTGCAGTGAATAGTCGGAGTAGTAGCGCCATATGCATAGTAATGAGTGCGCGCCGCAACCACAGACACGTGCATAGGTTACGTGAGCGAGCCCAAGTAGGATGCGTCCGGAGGTGTGGCTAAGCCGGCAGGCGATGAGCAACCTAAAGTGCTGATTTCCACAGGCCGCCCATAATAGTAATGGCACCAGCCAGGGTCCGTGCAGAATGAAACGCACGCAGAGTATGCAACATAGTACCCGTCCCAACAAAACGGAGAAACAAACACAACCCACGAAGCCCTAAGTGTACCTGTCCAAGGAACAAAGGACATGCGTAATACCGTGTTCATCCCGCAATGCACTGTCAGTGGGCATACCCAGAGAAGGTGTACCGCAGCATGTCAGCGCGCCGCACCGACATAGGAGTAGCGACATGGGCATGGTCACCAGGGTTACCAATTGTCCCACTTTGCTATGGACAGTCCCTCATTTGACAGTTGTGTCCTGCCAGAATTCGAAAAATGGCAAATGACCTGAGATTTCCGGACAAAAAGATTCCCTCAATATACCTTTAATAGTAGCATAAAACATATATTTTGTATATGAAACACATACATGGCATAAGAAACAGAATAAGCAACCCAAATGCTATGAGAATAAGCGTATATTTTGGAAAAAAGTGAAGTTCTGTCATCTCTACTTGCTGTGGGTATGTGTTGTCCTGCAAAATCCGAGGTTTCCACAAAAGATGTCCCACTTTGGGCATTGGAAATGGTGGCAACCGTAATGGTCACCAGCAGTAGTGAGAGTACACAGCCGGGTAGCCATGTCGACATAACAACAAGAATGAACCAGGATACCCTAAACACAGGCAAACATGTACATAGCAACATGTACCAAACCCAGCAACGTGCTCGTCGCATACACAGTACGGCGTATGTCTAAGCATAATATCCAGAAGCAGAACCCATGCATGCAAATGTAATACACAATAGCCCCATTATAGCATGTAACCCCCACCCATGTACGACCGTACACCCAACCCAGCTAGCAGCCTTGCGCAGCTACACACCTACACACAATGGGCATACCTGAAATGTGGTAAGAAGTATTGTCTTAGGCAGTGCCACGCGGGCAAAGATGTACCCCACATGTTAACAACCCACCTCAGGTACAGATATGCAAATGGCTGCATGTGAATGTGTCGGCAGAATGTGTACATCCCGCATGTGGTATGGACCCGCCCAAACCCCATAGGCTTGCACACGCCATGGTGCACATAACTGTACACATGTAGACAAGTCGGGATGTTCAACCACCGTACCGATGATTAGCTATGCAGACATGTCAAACACATATAGCGGAACATCTGCCTACAAACAGGACGTCCTAACAGGGTGCCACAGGCACAGAAGGGGAAGGTGGGACATCACATGTGGAGAGTAGTGTTGCCGGACGGCCAAACACCCACGGCCAAGGCAAAAGACGGAATAACATGCATAGGGCCGGATGGATGTTGTTAGAAATATATATATGGAAACACATATGAAGTGCCATTTTAGAAGCAAAATAGTATATAATGCATTGTATTCCACTTTACAATATGGCAGTAGAAATTATCTTGCATGTAATTGGCTGAAGCTTAGCTGCTGTGTGATTGAACTCTGACCCTGGCAGTAACCAGTTCAGCAGGCTTATGTCTTTCAGCATTAATTATCTGCTGGGTTAGAGAAAAATAAATGTATGTGCATGTATATCTTCCTCCCTTCCACTGAGGAGGATGGCCTTGTGAGCTGTATCGTAGATAGAGTACAACTCCTTACCAGAGAGACAAAGGAACGTATTAAGAAATGAAATGACTATTGTCTCGGAACAGTCCAGGGTCCTTGAAAGAGCAACAATTACAGAAGGACACTGTAATTGACCAGGTGCCTTGCAAGGCTGTGGTATTCTCATGGGAAAACATTTTAAAAGCATTACCTCAGCACCCTCGTATGAATAGAATATTGCGGACCATAGTGATGGAAATGCCCTGTGACTGACCACGTCAGTAAGGTGGGCAAAAGCTGATTGTAAACACTATATAAACAAATTGCTTCCTGTATAGAGTCAGACAAAACTCTTATACTTGTACTGTATAGTTTTTGCCTCCCGTGTACACTACTAAAACGTTGTGAACCTGAGCTTCCTGTGTTATTGACTGTCATTTAGAAAAGCCTACTGATTTCTACAGTCTGATTTTAACAACTTATTTGACATTGTGGTCCTTCTTAGCTGGAATTCCCTTGGTAAGCTGCAGGTCAGAGTGCATGGGTGGTAAGAAATCTGCGCAGGAGAAGTTGCCTAAATGGTTCTTCTTGAGTGAAAAGACCTCCGACTGAATTGTTGTGTGTAAAGAGGCTGTCCACTTTCTGATCTGTGGCTGAAAAGTGGAAAACTGGATCCCAAGAAGAAAACGTGCAGTCATAAACGGGAGGCTCAGGTAAGGAGAGTTTGCCTCTTTGTCTCTGTTGTAGATCAGGGACCAGGCTACATTGTGTTTTTGTTAACATTTGTGATAGCGGGTCGAAGACCAATACAAGTAGTTATACATTTGGACATACATCAGGGGAACACAGAGCAGAGTAAACAGTCATTGTAGACACTACAGTGGATACAGGGAAGGAGATACCACGTGGTACGAGAGAAGGGTCACGTAACAGTCGTTTAGAAGACATGGGAAATTAGTGCACTAAGAGATCGTGAGATCCGCCTTTGACGGATGATGCGAAGTACATGCAATTGCAGAGAGCAGATAATGTGAGATATTTTGCAAAATGGGTTAATAAATATGAGTTTGATGGTATATTAGACAAAATATTGTTAGTGAAACATTGGAATCACTTAAAATGTGACGCAGATGTTCTAGGGTTACCACCTGTCCCACTTTGCGAGGGACAGTCCCTCTTTGGGCAGTTGTGTCCTGCAAAAAAGCTGAACAAATGGCAAATGTCCTGATATCTTAGGACAAAAATATTTCCTATATTTTCTTTAATAGTTGCATAAAACAGTTATTTTGTATCTGAAACACCAAAATATTATAATAAACAGAATAAGCAACTCAAATGATACAAGAATAAGTTCCTATTCTGGCAAAAAGTGAATTTCTGTCCTTTGTACTGGCCGTGGGTATGTTTTGCCCTGCAAAATCTGACGTTTCTACCAAGAATGTCCCACTTTGGGCATTTGAAAAGGTGGCAACCCTAAGATGTTCAGGCGAAAAAACAGCGACATTTGGGTATCCCTCAAGCACATAGGTGGATTGAGGTAGTGAACCGAAGGGAACAGAAGACTAAAAATGCGAAAGCATCATACGTAGACAAAGAAGATAATAATACAGTAGTAGCGATGGCCCCTCCCCCTCCACACCCTCCGATACCACATCCAGGATATGAAGCGGGAGGGCAGGCTAGTCCACCCCACGTTATCTTGTGGCAACAGAGGTATCACAACAACCATTTGTAAGAGACGCTATTGAAACTAGATCCCGAACCCGTAAAACACCTAGGGACACCCAACTAAGAAGAGAGTCAGTAGAACAGAGTGAGGAAATCTGTCAATTAATTGACGTCCCGAACCCTCAGGCAGGACAGGAAGGCCAGGACCCAACTCCCCTAGTGTATAGACCGTGGACACCGGAAGATATCCGGAAAGTTACAGATGGAATTCCCCATCCACAAAGTAATCATGAAAAGTTTATACAACATTTACAAGGTATGTGAATGAGTTACCACTTAAATGGGGAATAAGTAGAGAAGGTGATTAGACAAATAATAGGTCCAGACTGGCAAATGTTTTGTGTCGTCCGGAATGCTCGTGATGCGCAACTTAAACCACTCCCACATAGTGACGCAGAAGTAGACACCACGTTGAAGGGTCTTATGGACCGAATTACCGAAATTTGGAAACCTAGAGCAGATTGGACCTGTATTAATCAGTGCATACAACAAGATAATGAAACTGTAGATGCATACTATGGTAGATTATTGGAATGTTTCAATAACCATAGTGGCATGCCTATTCCTGCAAATCTGAAAAATGATACTGCATATGAACAACATTTGAAAAATGCATTTTCGAAAGGTTGCATTGCCCCTATCAGTAGCTATATTACAAAGCATATGATAGATCACCGAACGAGTAGGCTACAAGCCATGCTGGAGTATGCTATGCTTGCTGAAAGACATCTTAACAGTAAGAAGAAAAGGAAGACGCAGGTCTTCACAGCTGAAGACGGAGCAGAAGTCTTTGTAGTACAGTCAGGTAAAAAGGGTAAGAGAAAGTTTCAGACTGTAGATTGTAAGCAGGGATATATTACGTCATTCATGACGCAACAGCATGGAAGTAAGCAACGCCCCATAGCTTACTACTCATCGCAGTTGGACCCAGTGGCACGGTCATTGCCACATTGTGTACAGGCAGTTGTTGCAGCAGCCATGGCAGTACAGGCTTTAGCATCAATGGTATTATTCCACCCTCTCATTGTGAGAGTGCCTCATGCAGTTGCCATAATGTAGCTGCAAGAGAAAATAGCATTCCTGACCCGTGCTAGACATCTTTCTTGTTTGACCATACTCCTGTGTCAACCTCATATGGTGATTGAACGTTGTACAACATTAAACCCATCAACGTCACGTCCGACACCTGTGTATGGCACACCACACAGTTGCCTCCAGGAAATGGAGCAAATAACTTTACCCAGACAGGATATTACTGATATACCCTTACATGATGCAGAGGTGACAGTTTATGTGTACGGATCATGTAGAAAGGGTCCTACAGGAAAGAATCAAGTAGGTTATGCAGTAGTTACTGATATTGAGATTGTAGAAGCCCAACCCCTGCAGCATAACTTGTCTGCTCAAGCAGCAGAATTGATAGCTTTAACACGTGCTTGCACTCTAGCGAAAAACAGATGTGTGGACATATATACCGATAGTCAGTATGTTGTCTCTACAGTGCATGTTTATGCGCAGCAGTGGAAGAATAGGGGAATGATAACATCCACTGGTAAACCGATTAAACATGCGCAATTGATCTTGAATTTATTAGATTCCATTCAGTTACCTACTAAAGTAGCTAATTGTAAATGTGCAGCTCATACAAAGCAGCAGGATAAGATTACGAAAGGTAATGCACGAGCTGATGCAGCTGCAAAACAAGCAGACTCACACTCAGAAACTTACTTTTTGAATGAGGATTGACAATCCTCAGAGATTGTAGATTTAGAAATGTTAGAAACAATGCAAACATCAACTACGAAAGCAGAAAAGCAGACGTGGGTAAGACGAGGAGCAATCCTTGAAGACGGACTGTACATCTCCAAAGTGAGAAAGCCAACGTCTAATTTATTTAGATATGCGGCTTTGTTGAGCCATGGGCAGAGCCATGTCTCAACAGGGGGGGTGGTATAGTTGGTTAACAGAATATTCCAAACATACGGAATTAGGAACCACATACAAACATTTTGTGCAGCATGTCATATTTGCAGTAAACATCATGCACAGGGAGCATTCCAACCGAAGCGAGGGGGTTTCCCTACACCACCATATCCGTTCCATACTATTTGTATGGAGTTTATAGAGCTGAATAAATGTAAAGGTAAGAAATACAGTTTAGTGAGTATAGATATGTTTTCAAAATGGGTAGAAGCATTTCCAACCAGGAATCCGGATGCAGCAACAGCGGCAAAGGCCCCAGTAAAATAAAGTATCCCTAGATCTGGCATACCGGAAAGAAGCTACAGTGACAATAGAACACATATTGTGAACCAGACAATCCAGTAACCTGGGTGATTCTTTGGGATTTCCTTGAAGAATCGTTGCACGTACCACCCACAGTCAGCATGACTGGTGGAGAGGTACAATGGGATTTCGAGAAATAAGTTGAGGAGGTTGATGAGTGACACCCAGACGAATTGGATGTGCTGTCTACCTCTAGCATTGCTGAGCATGACAACAGTTCCAAATGTAAAGGGTTTGATCCCCTTTGAAGTAGTATTTGGAATGGCATATTATGTGCCACAGTGGAAAGCTCTCATGCCTGCAGAGCTGGAGGTCGATGGCTCATTAGCCAGTTACATGAGAGGATTGTTAACCAATAACACTGTTTTGCAGTTAAACTCTTTTTCAGATAAAGAACAAATGAAGCCGGATGCAGAGCTGACTCCAGGATCCCGGGTGTGGTTGAATGTTATCCAAACAAGTAACCGGACGAGTCCAACGTGGGAAGGTCCGTACCAGGTACTGTTGGCAACGCCTACTGCAGTAAAGGTTGCGGAGAGGTCGTCCTGGGTTCACCTGACCCCTTGCAAACCGGTAAAGAATATCCAGTCTGATTTACATGTTGTAGCCGATATACTACAGAGACAGAATGACCAGGGGCAGAGTGTATAACAATACACTCCATAGTCAGACACACTGACGTCCCGCTCACCAGACTGAGTAAGGAGAGGGTCACAGTAAGCTGCTTGTCGGGCGCTAGAATCCGCCACATAACGCAAGCACTCAGGTCTCTCAACAGCAGGTACAAATACGACTCAGTCATTGTCCACGCTGGTGTAAACGACCTGAGATGTACCTCCTTGGACTACATGAAAAGAGACATTGAGGAGCTCTCTGATTATGTAGCCCAGGCAGGTATGACCCTGACCTTGAGCAGTATCCTACCTTCACCAAGAATGATGCCACAATACAGAGATAAGATGATCAGCTTTAACAATTGGCTTAAACTCTGGTGTCATTCAAAGGGGATCCAATGTCTGTCTGCCTGGGATGACATGCTGGACAAGCCACGCTGCCAAGGACAGCTTGCACCTGTCACCCTGGGATTCCAGATATTGGCAAAGGCTCTTGCCACCCCATAGTGCCTTTTTAGGCAAGGCTCAAATTCTAAACCTACCACCCTAGAACACAAAAAAGGAAAAAAACTAAGGGTAATGCTGCTCAATGCCAGAAGTCTAAATCTAAAATGCACACTCGAGGCCCTTCTCAGTATGGAGAACATCGATGTCTGTGCTGTGACAGAAACCTGGTTCAAGGCTCCTGAGAGCACCCCGGCACTGTCGGGTTTTACCTCATATCATGCGTTCCGGCCCCAAAATCCGGACAATACCAAGAAAGGAGGGGGGTATCCATATTCATCAAGGACACCCACACCTCAAGACTGGTGGCAATGCACGATGCATCGGAGACCATCCAGGTGCAATTAACCATAGGCAAGACTGCTCTGCAAATTGTAGCATGTTACAGGCCACCCTCACAAACTCAGGAACCTCACATGGCCTTCCTGAAAACACTAGAGGGGATAAATGTATCACCAAACACCATCATACTAGGTGACTTCAATTACCCTAATATAGACTGGGAGCACTACTCAAGCCCAAACACCCTAGCCCAAAAGTTCCTGGAATTCATAAACTCAAATGCCATGGAACAACTAGTCACCATCCCACAAGAGGAGAAAACATACTTGATCTCATCATCACGAACATGGGAGCACAATGTTCAACACGAAGTATACCCTCATTGGTGAGATCAGATCACAAACTAATCTCGCTGGAGGTCCTCATCCCACCCCACCTGAAATAAAAAGACCACAGTAAAGAACTTCTCGAAAGCCGACTTCACACTTCTAAAGACTAGTGTGGTCTCCTTTAAGGCCCCGAGCCATGGAAAACAGTACTCAAGCCGCTGAATCACTTACAAATGCCTTCTACCAGCACCTGCAGGACTGCATGGATAAGGCAATCCCAAGCAAAACAAAGACTCTTTGTACCAAAGGCAAGCGTCCAGTCTGGTGGACCCCAGCCATAAACAAACTCTACAACAAAAGGAGGAAGCTACTACAAGATAGAGCAAAATCCTTAAAAGGTAAGACACCCTTGATCACTATAAGTAAAAACTAAGAGCTCTCATAAAATCATCCAAAGCAAATTTTGAGAGAAAATAGCTAAAGACTCAAAAGACAATCATAAGGCCTTCTTTAGCTATGTTAGAAACCTGGGAGGAACTCCCAGATATGCTCAGAACTAGTTCAAAATGATGTGAAGATTACTGATCCTACAGACATTGCCAACATACTGGCTGACAGGTTCAGTGCAAACTTCTCGCCCCCCAAAAGTAGAGATATGTATACCAGCGATTGCAGCCCCCAAACATCTCCAACGCCCAAGTGAGAACTGCTCTCTCCAAAGCAAAAAACACAGCATCCATGGGACCTGATGGTGTCCCCGGCTGTGTGCTCCACGAACTCAACGAGGAACTAAACCCACAGCTAGGACAGCTGTTTAATCATAGTCTTACCTCTGGATACGTACCCAGGAGTGGCGCATTGCAACTGTGGTCCCACTTCACAAAGGCGTGCCTCCACCGACCCTGGAAATTACCGCCCATTAGCTTGACAAGCCTTATCTGCAAAGCCATGGAGAGGATCATAATGGACCTCATAAATAAAGACATAGGGAATTTGCAGACTTTGGATCCATCCCAGTTTGGCTTTGTCAAAGGCAGATCATGCCTTCTAAACTTGGTTGACTTTTTCGAAACAGTCACCAAAGCCATTGATGAGGGAAAGGCAGTCCATACAGCCTACCTCGATCTGGCAAAGGACTTCGATACAATACCCCACTCGGGTATCATTGAAAAACTCATCAGCTTAAATGTTAACCCATACATCACAAGATGGGTTGCAAACTGGCTGAGTGACAGAACCCACAGGGTCAGAGTTGCTGGCGCCATGTCAGACTCAAAGCCTGTCACAAGTGGTGTACCACAGGGCTCAGTCCTTGGCCCACTCTTGTTTGGCATCTACTTTTCCGAAGTACAAGCAAACACAGGAGGGTTATGGCTGACAAAGTTTGCAGATGACTGCAAACTGGGCCATAATAGAAAAAAAATCTGACACAGATATCCTTCAGAAGGGTCTCACAGAAACGGATAACTGGTGCCAGAGCCATGGCCTAAAGTTAAATGCCAAAAATGCATAGTCATACCCTTGGGAAAAACAAGGTTACCCCTAGCTACCAAATAGGTGGCAATCCACTGAGCACAGAAGAAGTTATCAGGGACCTGGGGACCCAGGTTGATAGTAGTCTGTCATTCGACACCCATGTAGCTAAAGTAGTTAGGAAGACCTTCTACATTGCCCACCTTATCATGAAGGGATTCTCATCTAGATCAAGGGAGGTCATAGTCTCCCTATACTCATCACTCATCAGACCAATGATTGAGTACAATGCCCCATTCGAATGTATCTGACCCGACACTTGCAGCAGCTGGAGAGGCCACAAAAGTTCCTCACCAAAAGGATAAAGGGTCTCAAACATCTGTCCTATGCTGCCCGTCTGAAAGAACTCCAGCTCTACTCAGTCGCCTACCGCTTGCTCAGAGGTGACCTTTGCCTAACATACAAGGCCATGTCAAACCCAGATTTGATGAATAAGCTTCACCTCAAAAAATCTAGATCCGTCAGAGCCACAAGGGCGGGAGACTTAAACCTCGACACGGCTATTAATAGGATGTGCTGGAGGGATAGATTCATCACCCAAAGACTCCCTATGCTGTGGAACAAAATCCCGGTATATGTGAGGCAGAGCACCTCGCTGGCCTTGTTCAAGAGAAATCTTGACCAATGGATGGGAGATCGCAGATATACCCCAGGGATTACCTCAGTGTCACTGCTCGACAGAGGCACAGCAAAATAATGGGTATAGTTCCCCATACTAAAGGGGTGGCGTAAGCCACAAAACTATGGGCTAGGCTTGTAAATGCCCTCGGGCAGATAGCCTAGTATGAACCTATGAACCTATGAACAAAGCAACCCCAAAGACATTGGTTTACTGTCCTACTGATCATACACCTATTAACCATGTTTGTGGTGACTTTTCTTTTGCTGGGATCTTTCCTGCATATAACTACACAGATACAAATAATGAAACGTGATGAACTGGCCACAGATTGGCATCCAAACCTCAACACATACCTAGCCATGAAGCGTGTGCATGTAGAGACTATGAACATTTCAAATTGCTGGGTTTGTACTGCCATACCTACAGCATATGGAGGACTTTTGATGTCCGCTGTCCCCTCGGGGATAAATTGAGACTTGTGAATATCTACCTTTTGATACAGGTTCTGTGAGATCACAGGACAAAGTGGCACTGTACTTACCTGTTACACAAAAAGGAATTGTTTGGTTTTATAAACATGATACAGTCCAAGTTGGTGGGAGTAATTGTAACATAACTGTGTCTTACAAATGTCATATAAAAGCCAAAGATCACAGTAGTAGTTGTAGCATGATTTATGATTCGTATTTAAGCTTAATGAGAACAACGTGGAAAGATGTGCAGAAACATCCTGAATTGTATAAACAGTTGTCTGTTATAGACAGGAAAATGTTACATGCAGAGTTAACCCGCATCAGTAGTAAAGTAGAATATTGTTAATTTGTTTGTGGGGAAAAAAGCATATCAATGGTTACCTGAGAATTGGTCCGGTAGTTGTTTTTTGGGTTATCTGGTTCCAGCCATAAGACATACTGCAGAATTGCCTCTGGGTACGATACGAAATGTAAGAGATATAGCTCGAAGAACTGGGAACTCTTTCGAGAAACCTACTAATCCAGTGGGTGACATCGAAGATGTTTGGAAAGATCATTCTTCTGTAAGAGATAAAGGAAAATTGACTCCTATGGACTTCAATGACAGTGTTATATCCTGGGCTGGAAAAATCCCAGCTTATGGAGCAGTGAAATCAATCAGGGAACTGAGGAAGTTGTCAAAACCTCTCGAAGTAATGAGCAATGCGACTGTTCCGCTCACTAACTTGTGACTGATGAACTGAATGCAATGAGAACTGTTGTGCTACAAAATGTAATGGCTCTTGACTGTACCCTGGCGGCGAGAGGTGGTACGTGTGCGCTTATCAAAGAAGACTGCTGTGCGTATATACCACATAATAAGCACGATATCAACGACCACCTAGAGGTAATACAGCAGGTATCAGCCATGGCGGAACCAGGCCCAAACCCACTGACGAACTATTTCCAGAAACCATTTGGTGGTTGGGGTTCACTCATAATGAATATCTTGATTGCCATTTGTGTTGTTTTGCTCATATTGGGAGCATGTGTCTGTTGCGGGATACCTTGTATGAAAGGATTAGTTAGGGGCTCTGTTGACGTATCTGTAACCGAGACTATGTATCAAGACCTGGAGTGGAATTTGTTAATACCAAATGAAATTCTTTCTGAAATGTAAAACAAATGATTTGCCTAGCTAAAAGTTCCAGAGAGGATGAGGCTAGGGAATGAAATAATGTTGTATATGTTTCTGGATAGAATAAAAGCATTAAAAGGAGGGAGAATGTTACAAAAAGATATATCTAAACATATATGACGTGCTACTTTAGAAGCAAATAGTGTATAATGCATTTTATTTCTATTTTACAATATGGCAGTAGAACTTATCATGCATGTAATTGCCTGAAGCGTAGCTGCAGTGTGATTGAACTCTGACCCTGGCAGTAACCAGTTCAGCAGGCGTATGTCATTCAGCATTAATTATCCGCTGGGTTAGAGAATAATAAATGTATGTACATGTATATCTTTCTTCCGTCCACTGAGGAGGATGGCCTTGTGAGCTCTATCGAAGATAGAGTACAGCTGCTCACCAGAGAGACAAAGGAACCTAGTATGACATGAACTGACTACTATTGTATCCGAACAGGCTTGGAACCTTGACAGAGCAACATTTACAGAAGGACATTGTAATTGACCAGGTGCCTTGCAAGGCTGTGCTATTCTCATGGGAAAACATTTAATAAGCATTACCTTAGCACCGTTGTATGAATAGAATATTGTGGATTATAGTGATGTAAATGCCCTGTGACTGACCACGTCATTAAGGTGGGCAAAAGCTGATTGTAAACACAATACACATAAAGCTGCTTCCTGTATAGAGTCACACAAAACTCTATACTTGTACTGCATAGTTATTTGCCTCCTGGTGTACAGTATTAAAACGTTGTGAAACTGAGCTTCCTGTGTTATTGACTGTCATTTAGAAAAGCCTAATGAGTGTTACAGTCTGATTATAACAACTTAATTGACAGATGTGTATGTCATAGCATGGGAATAGGCCAAGCCAACCACCACAATCGCCATGTGTACCACATACAAACAGCCAGTAACATGCAGTAGTAATGCATGAAGGCATACACGACTGTGGGAATAGCACAGGACATATGGCACATGCCAAGTGTAGATGCATGACACAAAACCCCAGGATGGGGCTCCCTGCAAAGAGGAACATGTGCCAACCACACCTCCCACAGATGTACCGGCAATGAAAACACATGCCAAACACACAGCAACACTACCATCCATCCCATGACCGCAACGGAGGCTGGTCAAAGACCACCATGACGCGCGCACAAACAGGGACACGTGTAACCGTTGCCTTAACACCCCCCCATAGGCCAAAGAATAATAGAATGGACATATGCATGTAATGTTGTGAAGGATGTGTGGTAGTCCTCAGTATCACAGTGGTAGGGACACAGATACACTGTAATCAACCGTGACGTATGTGCACTGTAGACAGCATACCTGCAGGTAATACAGAGGACAATCACGTGCCACAGAAATATACACATGAGAAAGAGGATAGGGGATAGACAAGTGTAAATGGGACAAACTATGAACATAGGTTCATAGGTCCATAGGTACAGGGTAGGCTATCTACCCAAGGTCAGCCATAACCCTAGTCCATAGTTATGATTCCTTTGCCAACCTTCCGGTCCGGAGATATAATGCCTATGATATTGCCGTATCTCTGTCAAGCAGTGATAATGATGTAATCCCTGGGGTATATCTGCAATCCCCCATCCAACGGACAAGATCCCCCTCGAACAAGGCTAGCAAGGATCTCTGCCTCACATGTACTGTGATGTAGATCCACAGCATAGTGAGTGTCTGGGTGACGTATGTGTCACACCAACACATCCTATCAATGACCGCGTCAAGGTTCACGTCACCTGCCCTTGTGGTTCCGAGGGATGTAGATACAGTAGGTGAAGCATAGACATGACATATGGGTCGACAGGGCCTTGTATGTCAGGCACAGGTCAACACCGAACAAGAGGTATGTGACCGAATGGAGCAGGGGTCCTAACAGTGGGCCAGCATTACACAAATCCCTGACACCCTGCATCTCTATGACAATTAACCTATGAGGCCTTCCCAGCTGCTGTAGGTGTCGGGTCAGATACCCTTCGAATGGGCCAATGTACTCAATCATAGGTGTAACACGTAATGAGTACAAGGAGACAATGACCTACCCTGA
This sequence comes from Protopterus annectens, assembly GCF_019279795.1. Classification (NCBI taxonomy): domain Eukaryota; kingdom Metazoa; phylum Chordata; order Ceratodontiformes; family Protopteridae; genus Protopterus; species Protopterus annectens. The sequence goes on along the minus strand of NC_056729.1, from coordinate 1,332,108,576 downwards.
TCTAGATGTGAATCCCTGCACAAACAGGTGGGCAATGTAGAAGTCCTACCGAACCACGATAGCAACGTGTGTGTTGAATGAATGGTGACCCACAACCTGTGTCCCCTGATCCCTGGTAATTACCCCCGCTCTCAGTGGACTGCCACCCATATGCTGGACAGGGGTGACCTCGTTCTCCTCGACGGGTATGATTTTGCATTACCTCGCATTTAGCTGTAGGCCATGTCCCTGACAGCAGATATGCATATCTGGGAGGCCCCTTTGAAGGATATCTGTGTCAGATGTCCGTCCCACTATGGCACCCAGTTCGCAGTCATCTACAAACAATGTCGCCCATAACACCCCTGTGTGTGCCTGTACTGTGGAAATGTAGATGTAGAAGAGGAGTGGACCCAGGGCAGAGCCCCGTGGGACACCGCCTGTAACAGGCAGTAGGTCCGACATGCTGCCAGCAACTATGACCGCGTGGGCCGCGTCACATAGCCAGTTTACAACCCATCCTGCGATGTACGTGTTCACATCCAAGCCGATGGGTTTATCAATGATACCCGAGGGGGGTATTGTGTTGAAGGCCTTTGCCAGGCCGAGGTAGGCTGTATGGACTGCAAGGCCCCATCAATGGCCTCGGTGACTGTCCCGAAAATGTCAACCATGCTTTAAACGCATGAACCGCCCCTGACCAAGCCAAACCGGGTTGGATGCAAAGTATGCAGGTCCCCTATGCCTTCATCTACGGGCCGCAGTATGATCCCTACCCATGTCTTTGCAGATAGGTCTCCTCATGGTAATGGGACAGTAATAACCAGGGTCAGTGGAGGGATTGGCCCTGTGACGTGGGACTAGAGTTGCCGTGCGACACAACCCGGGTACGTTACCCGAGGTGAGGCTAGAAATAAACAGCTGTCCTAACTGTGGGTCTAATTCCTCAATGAGATCGTGGAGTACACAGTCGGGTCACCAGCTGGTCAAATGGATGCTATGTTCACTACCCTGGAGAGAGCATGTTCCATCCGTGCGTCACAGAACATTCGGGGACCACAAACCGCCGGTACAGACATCTCTTCATGTGGGGGGGAGGGTGTGGAGATGTCTTCACCGAACCTGTCAGCCCGTATGTTGGCAATGTGTGTATGTTGAGTAAACTCCACATCACCGTGAACCCAGTCAGAGCATATGTGGGAGTGACCTCCCAGGTGTCCAGCATAGCAAATGAAGGCTGTATGATTGTCAGCCAGGTCCATGGAGATATATCTGTGGAACGTGCCCTGGACCATGTCATGACAGCCTGTAGCTCTACACATATAATGACCAAGGGTGTCATACCTCACAAGGTGTCTGCTCTGCCTTGTAGTAGCCACCTCCTCTCGTTGTACAGCTTGTGTATGGCTGGGGTACACTACACTGGATGCTTGGCATTGGTACAATGAACCACAGTTGGGTAAGGGAATGCCTGATCCATGCAGTCCTGTAGGTACCGGCAGACGCTATATGTAAGTGATGCAGTGGCTGCAGTACTGTTGACCACTGGCTCAGGGTCCTTAAAGGAGACCACAGTAGTGTTCAGAATTGTGAATTCGGCCTTTGAGAAAGCCATGTGTATGGTAACCGCCAACACCCACAGCAACGGATGTCAATAGCAGAAGCCATTGTCCAAATAACATACATTAACTTCGGCATGACAATATGTATTATTATATATGTATTGACACGTGTCTGCTAATTACATTTGCAAATGTCCGTTAAGACCGTGCCAACGTGCCCGTGATTTACCTAGGCTGGAGGTGTCGTTCCAACAATAAAGTGGCGATACTTCCCAACCGGGACCTCTGGGGATTAATTAAAGCGGTTGTTAACCTGCAACATTGGATGTACACCATTTGTTTCCAGTCCCGGAAAACATGGTTTCCGTAGCACTACACACTATGGTTAGTCAAGCAGACATCCGCGATTGGTGAACACACAGCAGCAGTCAAACCCACTGGCCACACGGACACAGTCCAACAAGCTCTACACTTTACATATGCACATTGGTGTCCATTGTAGGACCCAAAAATTTACCCATACGGAATGCGTACCAGCCTCCATCGTCACCCACGTGAACCGATAGTCATGACTACGTCACAGCTAGACATATGTACCGCAAGCGTGTTCAATGTTGATGATAGCTGTCCATGAAATGCAGCACATATGCACATTCCGAGTCCATAGAAGTGCGTCCACATCACAGTCCCGCACACATGAAGGATGTGTAATGGGTACTGTCGACTGTTGCAGTCAAGGGATCCTGGGTATGTAGAAACAGGGCTCGGTGTCGTTTGGCAGGTAATTCTTTGTCCCGCCCCGTGGGAGGGATGTGGGTGTAGCACCTGCCTTACTCCCCACTAATGATGCAAAGCATCCACCGGATAATGCTACATGCAGGTGTGGAATGTGTACAGGCCATAACAGTGTCCAGTAGGCAATCCCCATGGATGGACAAGCCTACGACCAGGATGGCACCCATACCTGCAAGCCCGGTGGAATTACACAGCTGCAGTAAGGCATAACACAGGAAATGCAGATGGAAACTACAGTAGACACTCCCCACAGAAATCCAGACCACGGTGCGAATACCGGCGTACACAGCACTCGATCTGCCAGCAACAACATGGGGATTACTCGCTGCCATACTGCGGAACACATGGGCGACCAGTGGAACACATACCAATGGCACACCAACAACGTCAACTAGGAAGGTCATAGGATGTTTAAACACAGGCGTTCCCGCTTATAAGGAACATCCTTCAATGAATCAATAGGGTCTACATGTTCTGGCTGTGTTATATTAACAATACAGTGGCGTATATGTCCTACTGGGCCTTCTGAGGATTACTTAGAGCAGTTGCCAACCTGCAGCATTACATTAATACCATTTGGGTTAATCGTAGTAGAACATGGGTTTCGTAGCACAACATAATATGTGTAGTCAAACACACATCCGCAATTGGGGAACATACAGCAGCGGTCACAACCACTGGCCAGATGGACTCAGTCCAACATGTTCTACATTTTACATATGCACATTGGTGTCCATTGTAGGACCCAAAAATTTTCCAGTACGGAATGCGTGCCCGCATTCATCACCAACCACGTGAACCGATACTCGTGACCACGTCACAGCTAGACATATGCACCGCAAGCGTGTTCAATGTTGATGATAGCTGTCCATGAAATGCAGCACATATGCACAGAAATCACCATAGTTCCGAGTCCATAGAAGTGCGTCCACATCACAGTCCCGCACACATGAAGGATGTGCAATGGGTACTGTTGACTGTTGCAGTCAAGGGATCCTGGGTATGTAGAAACAGGGCTCGGTGTCATTTGCCAGGTAATCCTATGTCCCGCCCCGTGGGAGGGATGTGGGCGTAGCACCTGCCTTACTCCCCACTAATAATGCAAAGCATCCCCCGGAGAATGCTAAATGCAGGTGTGAAATGTGTACAGCCCTATACCAGTGTCCAGTAGGCAATTCTCATGGATGGACAAGCGTACGACCAAGATGGCACCCATAACTGCAAACCCGGTGGAATTACACAGCCGCAGTAAGGCATAACACAGGTAATACACATAGGGACTACACTTGACATTCCCCATACAAAAAACACAGAGAACCAGCTGAGAAAGTCCAAAGCAAAAATGAGGTACTGTAGAAATGGTCAGTGACCACTCAGAGCCCACCAGGAATTAAATTCAGTCACCAGAGTTTATTGAAGCGCTTTTCGTCTGCTTCATAAGCAGACATCTTCAGAATACATACAATGCAGTCCAACCTACTACATTTAAAACCCTTAATTGGTCATTTAATTATATGTGCTAAGTATTAATTAAATGCCTTAAAGGCAAACAAGCTAAAAAACTTTACTTGGGTTACAGATTCCACACAGTGAGTAAATCAGACATTGCTTCAAAAAGTATATTCTTCATAAAACAATACAAATATATGTATATATATGAAAGAAGATCCAACATAATGTTTTCCAAATGTCTGAGTGTATTAGCTACATATATATGTTCTAGGGATTGTGCCAATATATTAAAGAAACTAGAGACACCTAGTAGTATAAATGAACTATAATATCTAGAGATAAACCTTATGATTGTGACTAATGTAAAATATATCAATGAAATGTAAACATTCACAATGTGGTAAAGTAAAAATTCATTCAGAAGGTTAGTTAAATAAATCAATTCATACATCCTTGTCAAAATACTAAAACAAGGCCAGCGAGGTGCTCTGCCTCACATGTACTGGGATGTTGTTCCACAGCATAGTGAGTGTCTGGGTGATGAATCTGTCCCTCCAGCACGTTCTATTAATGACAGTGTCAAGGTTTACGTCACCTGTCCTTGTGGTTCTGAGGGATCTAGATTCTTTAGGTGAAGCATAGTCATCAAATCTGGGTTCGACATGGCCTTGTATGCCAGGCACAGGTCACCTCTGAGCAAGTGGTATGCGACTGAATAGAGCTGGAGTCCTTTCAGTCGGTCAGCATAACACATATTCCTGAGACCCTGCATCCGTTTGTCGATGAACTGTTGGGGCCTTTCCAGCTGCTGCAGGTGTTGGGTCAGATACATTCCGAACGGGGCATTGTACTCAATCATAGGTCTAATGAGTGATGAGTACAAGGGGACGATGACCTCCCCTGATCTACATGTGAATCCCTTCATGATCAGGTGGGCAATGTAGAAGGTCTACGTAACTACGTTAGCAACGTGTGTGTCGAACGAACGGTTACCGACAACCCGGGTCCCCAGATCCCTGGTAACTCCCTCTGTGCTCAGTGGATTGCCACCTATATGGTAGCTAGGGGTAACCTTGTTCTTCCCGAAGGGTATGACTATGCATTACCTGGCATTTAGCTGTAGGCCATGTCTCTGGCACCAGTTATCCATATCTGTGAGGACCTTCTGAAGGATATCTGTGTCAGATGTGTGTCCGACTATGGCACCCAGTTTGCAGTCATCTGCAAACATTGTCAGCCATAACCCCCCCTGTGTTTGCTTGTACTTTGGAAATGTAGATGCCGAAAAAGAGTGGACCCAGGACTGAGCCCCATGGGACACCACCTGTGACCAGCTGTGAGTATGACATGGTGCCAGCAACTATGACCGTGTGGGTTCTGTCACTTAATCAGTTTGCAACCCATCTGGTGATGTATGTATTTACATTCAAGCTGATGAGTTTATCCATGATACCTGAGGGGGGGATTGTGTCGAAGGCCCTTGCCAGGTCGAGGTAGGCTGTATGGACTGCTTTACCCTCCTCAATGGCCTTGGTGACTGATCCTAAAAAGTCAACCAAGTTTAAAAGGCATGATCTGCCTTTGACCAAGCCAAAGTGGGTTGGATCCAAAGTATGCAAATCCCCTATGTCTTTATCTATGATTTCCATTATGATCCTTCCCCATGGCTTTGCAGATAAGGCTTGTCAAGCTAATGGGACGGTAATTACCAGGGTCAGTGGAGGCACCGCCCTTGTGAAGTGGGACTACAGTCGCCTTGCGCCACTACTTGGGTACGTATCCTGAGGTGAGGCTAAGATTAAACAGCTGTCCTAACTGTGGGTTTGATTCCTCAATGAGTTCGTGGAGTACACAGCTGGGACACCATCTGGTCCCATGGATGCTGTGTTTACTGCCTTGGAGAGAGCATTTCCCACCTGTGCGTTACAGATGTTCCGGGATCTACAATCCTCTGGTATAGATATCTCTCCATGTGGGGGGGGGGGAGAAGTTTGCACCGAACCTGTCAGCCAGTATGTTGGCAATGTGTGTAGGTTCAGTAATCTTCACATCATTCAGAACCCAGTCTGAGCATATCTGGGAGTGTCCTCCCAGGTGTCCAACATAGCTAAAGAAGGCCTTATGATTGTCTGTCGAGTCCTTGGTGATTTCTCTGTCGAATTTGCCCTGGATGATTTCATGAGAGCTTGTAGTTCTTCACATATGATGAGCAAGGGTGTCTTACCTTACAAGTATTCCGCTCTATCTTGTAGTAGCTACCTCCTTTCGTTGTAGAGCTTGTTCATGGCTGGGGTCCACCAGACCGGATGCTTGGCTTTGGTACAAAGAGTCTCAGTTTTGTATGGGATTGCCTGATCCATGCAGTCCTGTAGGTGCTGGTAGAAGGCATATGTAAGTGATTCAGCGGTTTGAGTAATGTTCACCACTGGCTCAGGGGCCTTAAAGGAGACCACACTAGTGTTTAGAAGTGTGAAGTCGGCTTTTGAGAAAGGCATATGTATGGTAACCGGCACCACCCACAGCATTGTATGCCAATAGCAGAAGCTATTGTAGGTTGTCCAAACACACGTGTCTGTACACATGGAACATCATAGCAATAAACCACGCCCGGATGTGGGTAATGCTAGATATACCCACGGCAGACGTGGTGCGTTCCCGAGTCCGACGCCCGAGGGACCACACACATAGCCGGCCTTAGGCATAGGCCAACTAGGCAGCCACCTAGGGCGCCGCTCTACTAGGGGCACCTTTCCAGCCTTTATTTGGTGTAGGTAGACCAGGATGGGGGTAGCGGGTGATGTGGCGGGGGCACCATGGAGTCCTTTTGCCTAGGGCACCACTTGACCTAAGGCCACTCTTGCCGTGGGTAAATACAGCAGTACCCACACCCAGACGCGGGTCATTGCTAGTATGCCATATCATCTATGGAAAGAAACCATATATTCCCAGACATAATGGCACAGCATAATGCGTGTCCGCCGCCCAAATGCAGACATACGGCACCCGCGGCGGTGCGGACGTACTGCGCGAGATGTCCATTACCAATGTCGACACTGTCTCGCTCTGTGAAACAAAGTCAACATAGCGATTCAATACTAAACAGCGACGGAGAGCCCGATGTCCCCGTTGCTGAGCTGTTCAACCTGTTCCGCCATGTTAAATGTGTGTAGCAGAGCGGGACTGGGCCAAACTAAGCAACGGACATGTCCATGGCTCAGTGAAAGCCGTCACGCAATGTTAAACCCATGTAATATAGCGAGACAGGTTATAAATACCGAGGGTTAGTAATGGAAATAGGTCCGTTCGACCAGACCGTGTGCAATTACTATAACAAGATCTACAACGGGTACGCCGGCCAATCAGCGCACACGGTTAGGAATAATGGGGGGGGGGATATGGTATCATAGACATGGACAAACTGTGCTCATGTGACTCATCTGACATTCGTACACGGTCAGGGCAGTTCCGTACACTAGGCGGACAAGACCAAACCCAAAGCACCACAGGAACACCCTGACAATCGAAGGCCTGTATGCGTAGGGGATATAAGCCCCTGTGATCTGAATATCCCTGCGGTCACGACATATGCATCCTGGGCCATGAGCGGGAGGGAATAAGGAATGTTTAACATGTAGTACCGCACCTTTCCCAGCAGGAGAATGGATGCCTGTGACGTACGTGAGTGCGGGGGTGGGGTGGGGGATATGTAAATGTAGCTAAGTACCATGGGTATGCATATAAATGAGACCGAACAGCTAACGTGTAGTGGTCACAGTAACCGGCAAACGTGACTGCAGTCCCATTTGAATTACAACTATAGAACATATAAATGTGAACGTGTACGTAATGCGTCCATGCCGCAAAGACTGTTACATGTTTAAAGGTGAAAGTGCGTTCCGCACACGTCCGTCAACCGGATCAGAGATATGTTACCGGAACAGTCACAACTAACACAGACCACGTAACCACACAGACCCAGTAAACATATGTAAACAGAATACGGATATGCATGTGCGCCTGCGCGTAACCCACAATTAGGAAATGCAAGTGCGCGTGTGCGTGTGTGATCCACTCGAAGCAGGGAAAGTTAAGGCTGTGTCCTCCACGTCAATCATACATGTCTCAAAACTGTCAGCCTCTGAAAGTATGGAATCGGGCAATGCCATGTAAAGTACCATTAGAAATAGTGAGAAACACACGCTATGTGATAAGACAAACATAGAATGTGGATAGAATAACGTGTGTGTTAGTAGTATGGATTGATGACGGTTATGCATCTGTAACCCGACCCACTTGTCAGAAGGTGCCGAATTGCGTTCAGTTGGCTCACACTTGTTGACCGGGCTAGGCTAGCTGGATATATGTCCAGTGTCAGCAGAGGCCCGTGGAGAAATGCTCCACACACAATAATAGCACAACATACCAAAGTACTCATATATGTAACCAAAAAAGAACAACAATAGAAAGTGTCCTGAAAGGACTGGTCACACAGATCCCAGACGACAGAGAAATATATGGCCAGTGGAAGCACGTCACAATTATGGGATCAGGTCCCTAAAGAAGCAAGAAGGTCACACATGACACGCCAGTGAATTGCCAGATAGACACAGGTCAATGTAACACACAGCATGATTAAGGGCCAACCAGCCGTACACCATGCCAGAACCTGTACAGTGGAAAGGTATGGCATGGTAATTGATGTGTGTACACAGGTAATCCACAGACAGTAACAAAGAAAGGTATGAAACGAGGGGTTCACATGTATATATCTACACACAGCAGTCCGGCCCGTAGATATGACGCATGGACATAGATTTGTCACTTGAAAACAAGATGTAAACAACTACAGTTTATTCCATTTCATATTGATATAGTTATAATACAGTCATATTCATATTTAACATTGTGACTCTTATTTACATTCATATTTATACAAAATATGCTTTAATTGTACTTATTTATTCCATGCTTTGGAATCTTAATGCAACAATTATACACATTGATATACAATATCATTATCAACACACTACATTCTAAGGTTTACTCACAACAATTATCAACTATGTTTCAATATACTGATTGTATTGACCAATATTGTATTTATATTAACACATTGTTGTTGTATTATTGTTTCCATTAAGTAATGTATGCAACACTGATTTGTATATGTCACTTTATCATCAAGACTTGGAGCACTGTCCACTTAACTATGAGCAAGTTTATTGATTAATTGACTTTAAACTGACTCTGAAGGAAGTGTATAAGGGATGACTATCTAATGTATTTCGTACTCTGACGATGCCCCATGTTAGTGGGTGAAAGAGCTCAGTATCTTTTGACTGTGGAGTGTATCGTTTTTGTCATTGTCTGTTTTGGCCTGGTTTATGTTCAATAATGTCTTTTATGAAGATGACCAGGACTCAAGGTTTGCTGTATTTCCGCTTACTGGCACATGGATATAGATAGGCCAAGTAATACATAATATGGGTAGTCAAACAGACATCCGCGATTGGGGAACATACAGCAGCAGTCAAAACCACTGGCCAGATGGTGACAGTCCAACAAGTTCTACACTTTACATATGCACATTGGTGTCCATTGTAGGACTCCAAAAATTGATCCATTCGCAATATCAACCAGCTGCGATCGACCCAGACGAGGTGACAGCCGTGACTACGGCACAGCTAGACATATGCACCACCAGCGTGTTTAAGGTTGATGACAACTGTCCATGAAATGCAGGACATATGAACAGAAATCCCCAGATTGTCGAGTCCATAGAAGTGCGTCCACATCCCAGTCCCGCACACATGAAGGATGTGTAATGTGTACCGTCGAGGGTTGCAGCCATGGGATCCTGGGTATGCAAAAATGGGGCTCGGTGTTGTTTGGCAGATAATCCGTTGTCCCGCCCTGTGGGAGGGATGTGGGTATAGCACGTGCCTTACTCCCCACTAATGATGCAAAGCATCCACCGGATAATGCTAAAAGCAGGTGTGAAATGTGTACAGCCCTATATCAGTGTCCAGTAGGCAATTCCCATGGATGGACAAGCGTACGACCAAGATGGCACCTATGACTGGAAACCTGGTGGAATTACACAGCTGCAATAAGGCATAACACAGGAAATGCAGATGGAAACTACAGTAGACACTCCCCATAGAAATCCAGACCGCCGTGCGAATACCGGCGTACACAGCACTCGATCTGCCAGCAACAACATGGGGATTACTCGCTGCCATACTGCGGACCAAATGGGCGACCAGTGGAACACATACCAATGGCACACCAACAACGTCAACTAGGAAGGTCATAGGATGTTTAAACACTGGCGTTCCGCTTATAAAGAACATCCTTCAATGAATCAATAGGGTCTACATGTTCTGGCTGTGTTATATTGACAATACAGTGGCGTATATGTCCTACTGGGCCTTCTGAGGATTACTTAAAGCAGTTGCCAACCTGCAGCATTACATTAATACCATTTGTGTTAATCGTAGTAGAACATGGGTTTTGTAGCACAACATAATATGTGTAGTCAAACACACATCCGCGATTGGGGAACATACAGCAGCGGTCACAACCACTGGCCAGATGGACACAGTCCAACATGTTCTACATTTTACATATGCACATTTGTGTCCATTGTAGGACCCAAAAATTTATCCGTACGCAATGTCAACCGGCTACGATCGGGAGACCAAGATGAAGGACAGCCGTGACTACGGCACAGCTATATATATGCACCACCAGCGTGTTCAAGGTTGATGACAACTGTCCATGAAATGCAGGACATATGCACAGAAATCCCCAGATTGTCGAGTCCATAGATGTGCGTCCACATCCCATTCCCGCACACATGGAGGATTTGCAATGGGTACTGTCGAGGGTTGCAGCCATGGGATCGTGGGTATGCAGAAATGGGTGTCGGAGTTGATTGGCAGATGATCCGTTGTCCCGCACCGTGTGAGGGATGTGGGTATGGCATATGCGTTACTCCGCACTAATGATGCAAATCATCCACCGGAGAATGCTAAATGCAGCTGTGAAATGTGTACAGCCCTATACCACTGTCCATTAGGCAGTTCCCATGGATGGACAAACGTACGGCCAAGATGGCACCCATAACTGCAAACCTGGTGGAATCACACAGCTGTAGTAAGGCAAAACACAGGGAATACAGATAGGGACTACAGTAGAGACTCCACATACAAAGTCAGACTGCCGTGCGAATACCGGCGTACACAGCACTCAATCTGCCAGAAAGAGGATGGGGATCACTCGCTTCCATACCGCGGAACAAATGGGCGACCTGCGGAACACATACTAATGGCACACCAACAACGTCAAGTAGGAAAGTCATAGGATCCTGAAACTATGGCGTTCATGCTTATAAAGAACATCCGTCAATGAATTAATAGGATCTACATGTTTTGGTTGTGTCAGTTTGACAATACAGTGGCGGACATATCCTAATGGGACATTTGAGGATTACTTAAAGCATCTCCTAGCCTGCATCATTGGATTTACACCATCCGGTTTCAGTTTAGAATACCCTGGTTAACGTAGCACTACATAATATGGGTAGCAAGCAGACATCCGCGATTGGGGAACATACAGCAGCAGTCAAACCCACTAGCCAGATGGACACAGTCCAACAAGGTCTACACTGTACATATGCACAATGGTGTTCTTAGTAGGACCCCAGAGATTCATCCGTATGCAATGTCAACCAGCTACGATCGAGAGATCCGAAAGAACTCACAGCCGTGACTACGGTACAGCCAGACATATGCACCCCCAGCGTGTTCAGGGTTGACGACAACTGTCCACGGAATGCAGGACATATGTCCAGATATTCCCAGATTGTAGAGTCCATAGAGGTGCGTCCACATCCCATTCCCGCACACATGACGGATGTGTAATGGGTACCGTCGAGGGTTGCAGCCATGGGATCCTGGGTATGCAGAAATGGGGCTCAGTGTTGTTTGGCAGATAATACGTTGTCCCGCACCGTGGGAGGGATGTGGGAGTAGCACGTGCCTTACTCCCCACTGATAGTGCAAAGCATTCACCGGCTAATGCTAAATGCAGGTGTGAAATGTGTACTGCTCCATACCAGTGTCCAGTAGACAATCGCTAGGGATGGACAAGCGTAGGACCAAGATGGCACCCATAACCGCGAACCTGGTGTAACCACACAGCTGCAGTGAGGCATAACACAGGACATACAGATAGGGACAACAGTAGACACTCCCCATACAAAGCCAGACCGCTGTGTGAATACCGGCGTACACAGCTCTCAATCTGCCAGCACCGGAATGGGGATCACACGCTCCCATACCGCGGAACAAATGGGTGACCTGTGGAACACATACCAATGGCACAATATCAACGTCAGCTAGGAAAGCCATACGATGGTCAAACTATGGCGTTCCCACCAATGAAGAACATCCTTCAGTGAATTAATAGGATTAATGTCAATTGACCATGGAATACACCTAATCAACATCAAAGACCCGCTGGCACCTTATGGCACACAAACCAAGACACACATAGGTAGATGAAACAGTCAACGTAGACATTTCGTCCACGACAGGTCACATGTGGTATCCAAAGGTTACTCCATAGACATGTAAGCGCTATCACCCGTAGGCTCCGTGAGACTTACACATAACATAGAGGCGTCCAGGCTTTATATATCCCCCCTTACACTTCCATGTGTTACTTTCTGTGCAAACAATGAACATGTAACCACAGCATAGAAAGCACAGACGCAATGTTAACCACACACACATATGTTAACATCTCAGAAGGCATCCTATTAACACATGTATCATATGATATTGTACTATGCGAATACTCATCAATCAAAGATTTAACAATGTATATGGAAGATATGCATAGCATATCACTGTAATACAGCGGTACAGAACTGAAAGAGTGGACAAATGTGTGCTAACCCTACATCTGTACCTAAACTACATTCCCGTTACGGGGGCTTGCTCCACCTGCCTCTCAAAGGAGGCCTCATCAGTGTTCCATCGGTCAGCCCTGGTGTGTGGCCAACCCTCCACCTACTAATCCAACTAGATCCGCATTCTATAGCATAGCTGATGAGGTCCCCCCTCTGGTATTATAACCTGGATGTCGTAAAACACTGAATGTAGACGTATGCCTTGTGATGTGCCCATATCCGGCCGTAGGCATACGGCAATCCTGCGGCTGCCCAGGGCGCCGCACTAGTAGGGCCACCTGTCTAGTAGGTGTGTCATGTAGGTATACCAAGATGGGGGCACCATGTGCTGTGGTGTTGGGCGCCATGGAGCCCTACAGCCTAGGGCAGCAGTCGATCTAAGTCCGCTGCCGTAGGAGGGGTAGTACGGTCTGCAGGTATGCGCAAGCGTGCACATGAAACAGCGGTCCACAAGGATTACCCATACTGGCGACACCTGCACAGATGGCTGTAGCGGGACACACACACGGCCATGCATACAGCACAGGTAGATATACACACACCATAACTAGGCAAGTACACACAAGGTGTATGGCGTGTACAGGTACACTGTCAGGACAGCAAGGATAGCTGTCTGCCACGATATCCAGCAGATGTCATTACGGTGTTCTGGAATACGGACAGTGCATGGACAATGAGTGGATATGCAACGTACCACAGTTATATGTGTCAGCCGTGCAAATATGCGATACATGGGAAAGACAGCTGTCCATGCTAGAGCAGCAGTACGGGCACAACATATGTACATAGATATACAATGACAGAGATACAGACGGACACATGTGGCAGGCCCGGGAGTGTAATGTACACAGCATCACCCCACCACACCATAGCATGGTGCACGTGGAGAACACGCTACGGCGGTCGCCGACCACAACAGGCACACAAGCAGTACACGAGCTGCGTACCACCATCCACAAACACAGGGATGGCGGCAGGATATGAGTGTTCTGCGTAAACCACAAGGCAATACCGTATGAACCCATGCAGCTGGGAGCATGGACACACACACACACATGTGGCAGGCATGGTGATTGACCACACCCCCACATACCCAAATGCACAAACGTACGACACAGGTATGGCATGCGCTACGTGGACCACCGAGCACACCACCATCAGAGGCACATGTACAGGTGGGTGACAACATCCGTGAAGGAATGGCCACTGATAGCCAAGGTTTGTGTTGCGAAGCGTCTAAAAGCATGTTCATCTGCAGAGGCAGCTGGAAACACACACACACACACACACACACACACACACACAGGGAAGGGCCGGGAGTCGAACCTACGCCTATCTACATGAACTCACTACAGCATGACGCATTTACAGAACGCTACCAAGATTACTGAGCACAGCGCTGTCAGAGGCATACTTCTAGGCGGGTGACATCACCCGTAAGAGAATAGCTGGCAATAGCCAAGGTATGTGTTGCAAAACGTCTAAAAGCATGTTCATCTGCAGAGGCAGCTGGAAGCACACACACACACACAGGGAAGGGCCGAGTCGAACCTACGCCTATCTACATGAACTCACTACAGCATGAAGCATTTACAGAATGCGCTACCGAGTTTACTGAGCACAGCGCTGTCAGAGGCATACTTCTAGGCGGGTGACATCACCCGTAAGAGAATAGCTGGCAATAGCCAAGGTATGTGTTGCGAAGCGTCTAAAAGCATGTTCATCTGCAGAGGCAGCTGGAAACACACACACACACACAGGAAAGGGGCCGAGTCGAACCTACGCCTATCTACATGAACTCACTACAGCATGAAGCATTTACAGAACGCTACCGAGTTTACTGAGCACAGCTGTCAGAGGCATACTTCTAGGCGGGTGACATCACCCGTAAGAGAATAGCTGGCAATAGCCAAGGTATGTGTTGCGAAGCGTCTAAAAGCATGTTCATCTGCAGAGGCAGCTGGAAACACACACACACACACACACACACACACACAGGGAAGGGCCGGGAGTCGAACCTACGCCTATCTACATGAACTCACTACAGCATGAAGCATTTACAGAACGCGCTACCGAGATTACTGAGCACAGTGCTGTCAGAGGCATACTTCTAGGCGGGTGACATCACCCGTAAGAGAATAGCTGGCAATAGCCAAGGTATGTGTTGCGAAGCGTCTAAAAGCTTGTTCATCTGCAGAGGCAGCTGGAAACACACACACACACAGGGAAGGGCCGGGAGTCGAACCTACGCCTACCTACATGAACTCACTACAGCATGAAGCATTTACAGAACGCGCTACCGAGTTTACTGAGCACAGCGCTGTCAGAGGCATACTTCTAGGCGGGTGACATCACCCGTAAGAGAATAGCTGGCAATAGCCAAGGTATGTGTTGCGAAGCGTCTAAAAGCTTGTTCATCTGCAGAGGCAGCTGGAAACACACACACACACACAGGGAAGGGCCAGGAGTTGAACCTACGCCTATCTACATGAACTCACTACAGCATGATGCATTTACAGAATGCGCTACCGAGTTTACTGAGCACAGCGCTGTCAGAGGCATACTTCTAGGCGGGTGACATCACCCGTAAGAGAATAGCTGGCAATAGCCAAGGTATGTGTTGTGAAGCATCTAAAAGCTTGTTCATCTGCAGAGGCAGCTGGAAACACACACACACACACACACACACACAGGGAAGGGCCGAGAGTTGAACCTACGCCTATCTACATGAACTCACTACAGCATGAAGCATTTACAGAACGCTACCGAGTTTACTGAGCACAGTGCTGTCAGAGGCATACTTCTAGGCGGGTGACATCACCCGTAAGAGAATAGCTGGCAATAGCCAAGGTATGTGTTGCGAAGCGTCTAAAAGCTTGTTCATCTGCAGAGGCAGCTGGAAACACACACACACACACAGGGAAGGGCCGAGTCGAACCTACGCCTACCTACATGAACTCACTACAGCATGAAGCATTTACAGAATGCGCTACCGAGTTTACTGAGCACAGCGCTGTCAGAGGCATACTTCTAGGCGGGTGACATCACCCGTAAGAGAATAGCTGGCAATAGCCAAGGTATGTGTTGCGAAGCGTCTAAAAGCTTGTTCATCTGCAGAGGCAGCTGGAAACACACACACACACACACACACACACACACACACACACACACACACAGAGGGGCCGAGAGTCGAACCTACGCCTACCTACATGAACTCACTACAGCATGAAGCATTTACAGAATGCGCTACCGAGTTTACTGAGCACAGCGCTGTCAGAGGCATACTTCTAGGCGGGTGACATCACCCGTAAGAGAATAGCTGGCAATAGCCAAGGTATGTGTTGCGAAGCGTCTAAAAGCTTGTTCATCTGCAGAGGCAGCTGGAAACACACACACACACACACACACACACACACACACAGAGGGGCCGAGAGTCGAACCTACGCCTACCTACATGAACTCACTACAGCATGAAGCATTTACAGAACATGCTACCGAGTTTACTGAGCACAGCGCTGTCAGAGGCATACTTCTAGGCGGGTGACATCACCCGTAAGAGAATAGCTGGCAATAGCCAAGGTATGTGTTGCGAAGCGTCTAAAAGCTTGTTCATCTGCAGAGGCAGCTGGAAACACACACACACACACACACACACACACACACACACAGAGGGGCCGAGAGTCGAACCTACGCCTACCTACATGAACTCACTACAGCATGAAGCATTTACAGAACGCGCTACCGAGTTTACTGAGCACAGCGCTGTCAGAGGCATACTTCTAGGCGGGTGACATCACCCGTAAGAGAATAGCTGGCAATAGCCAAGGTATGTGTTGCGAAGCATCTAAAAGCTTGTTCATCTGCAGAGGCAGCTGGAAACACACACACACACACACACACACACAGAGGGGCCGAGAGTCGAACCTACGCCTACCTACATGAACTCACTACAGCATGAAGCATTTACAGAACGCTACCAAGTTTACTGAGCACAGAGCTGTCAGAGGCATACTTCTAGGCGGGTGACATCACCCGTAAGAGAATAGCTGGCAATAGCCAAGGTATGTGTTGCGAAGCATCTAAAAGCTTGTTCATCTGCAGAGGCAGCTGGAAACACACACACACACACACACACACACACACACACAGAGGGGCCGAGAGTCGAACCTATGCCTACCTACATGAACTCACTACAGCATGAAGCATTTACAGAATGCGCTACCGAGTTTACTGAGCACAGCGCTGTCAGAGGCATACTTCTAGGCGGGTGACATCACCCGTAAGAGAATAGCTGGCAATAGCCAAGGTATGTGTTGTGAAGCGTCTAAAAGCTTGTTCATCTGCAGAGGCAGCTGGAAACACACACACACACACACACACACACACACACACACACACACACACACACACACACACAGGACGTGAGTCGAACCTACGCCTACCTACATGAACACACTACAGCATGAAGCATTTACAGAGCAGCTACGGGATTACTGAGCACAGCACTGTCAGGAGGCATACCCCTAGGTGGGTGGTATCATCTGCAGAGGCAATGCGTCCGATAGGGAATGAAGACAGAGTGCGCAGTCACGCAGCCTGTTACCATCCCAAGGTGGCCGTACAGTAACACGTTAGTGCTGCAGTCGGGAATACCAAATAACTACTGATCAGTACATCACGACAGGAATACGGGATGCACCACATGACAGTATACCCTATAAGAGGGCATCCGCGTGCAGGATGTAGGCAGCCAATGTGGCATGACAGCCACATATGTGTCACCTGGATGGTCACCATGGCTATGCAGGATGCCATTGGCCATGGCTACATGCCTAGTAGCAGACATCGGTGACGACTGTCGTGTGTACCCCCGGTGTACTGGCCATGCCTCTCACACCTAGCGGTTGCAAAGGGAGACAGACATGCTCACGGGCTATCAACGCAGTCGGGCGCGGTGTGCACTGTACTGTGTGTCTATCTACACAGCTGCTTACTGGGCATGCTCAGACACTTAGACTCGGCACAGAGCAGACATGCATACACATGGTGCGACAGCATGGGTGGCAGAATGTGGACCGTCGTGTGTGTCCAGCCACACAACAGCAACCCGGCCATGCCACAGGCGTGGCCGTTGCGAAGGAAACAGGCATGCACCCGGGTATTAATGCAGTCGGTGTGCACTGTACTGTGTGTCCATCTACACAGCTGCTTACTGGGCATGCTCAGACACTTAGACTCGGCACAGAGCAGACATGCATACACATGGTGCGACGGCATGGGTGGCAGAATGTGGACCGTCGTGTGTGTCCAGCCACACAACAGCAACCTGGCCATGCCACAGACGTGGCCATTGCGAAGGGGAAACAGGCATGCACCTGGGGTATTAATGCAGTCGGGCGCGGTGTGCACTGTACTGTGTGTCCATCTACACAGCTGCTTACTGGGCATGCTCAGACACTTAGACTCGGCACAGAGCAGACATGCATACACATGGTGCGGCGGCATGGGTGGCAGACTGTGGACCGTCGTGTGTGTCCAGCCACACAACAGCAACCCGCCATGCCACAGGCGTGGCGTTGCAGCGGGAATATCCAGGTGCAATTAACCATGGGTAGGACTGCCCTACAGTTTGTTGCATGCTACAGACCACCCTCCCAAACCCAGGATACCTGCACAGCCGTCCTGAGGACACTGGTGAGTGTGCATGCTCTCACAACACCGCCGTATTGGGTGACATCAACCACCCATACATAGACTGAGAACATTACCCATGACACAACACCCTACGCCACAGGTCCCGGGTGTTCATACACCTGACTGCTGTGAAACAGCCATGAACCATACCCACTAGGGGGGACGTATACCAGTTCTGCTCATCACACATGGGGAGGATATGCTCCACACAGGATGTACATCCCTCAATGGTGATGTCAGACCATATAGTGGATCCACTGGTAATCCACATCCTGCACCCAACACTGGCATGGGAGACCTAAGTGACGACCTCTCCACAGCAAACCACACACATCATACAACCGGTGTGGTACCCTACAAGTCCTCCATGCCAGTGGTGAACACAGGCCGCACTGCCAAAACCCTTACGAATGCCTTCTCTGAGCACCCCCAGGGATGTCTGCACCAAGCGATCATGATAACATCAGGACCTTGTCCACCGAAGGCAGGCACATGGTCTGGTGGACCCCAGCCACTGACAAACTGTACATCAACAGTTGGAGCTAATACATGACAGAGCAATATCAGTACCAGGGAAGCCATCACCCATTCATACCGGCGTTAACATACGGCCACACATACAATCATCCAAGGCCGCTTGTGGGAGTGGTACTGCAGAGGGCACATGAGACAACCATAGGGCCTTCCTTAGCTGTGGTAGGGACATGGGTGGGAGTGCACAGTCATGGCCAGAATTAATCCAGAATGGTACAACGGTCACTGCACCCACAGACATTGTCAACAAACCAGCGGACATGTTCCATGCATACATCCACCCCCCCCAAGAGGGGACGTATCCATCCCACCAGAGTCTAGCCTCCAAAACATCTCATATGCCCTGGAGTGATCTGATATCTGTTAGGCGGTGAACACAGCACCAATGGGCCCGATGGTGTCCCTGGCTGTGTGCTACCCAACCTCATTGAAGCCCTCGCCCCACACATAAGGCCGCTGTGTCATGTTAGCCTTACTACGGGCTAGGTCCCCGCTGGATGGCATACAGCAGCTGTGGTCCCACTACGCCAGGGTAGTGCTCTTATGGACTGTAGACATTCCTGCCCTATCAGCTTGACAAGCCTTGTCTGCAAAGCTGCGGGGAGGTCCATACTGGTGCCCATGAATACAGACAGTGGTGTACAGCCAATACCAGAACATACCCACAACGACTTAGTCAAGGGCAGATCCTGCCTCCCAAACCTGCTCGGCCTGTCTGGAGTGGTCACTAAGGCCATTGATGGGGTACGTCGGTTTGCACACACTACCATGACCTGGCGGGAGCGTTCAAAACACACTCCACGTGGGACTCATGGAAAGGCTCGCCAGCGTACATGTGGGGACATATGTCACACGATGGTTCTCGGAATGGATGGAGGTCACACCACACAGGGTTTGTGTTCCTGGTGCCGTGTCAGACTCAAAGCTGGTCTCGAGTGGAGGCCCACAGGGCTCAGTCCTGGGCCCCCTGCTGTTCGGCATTCGACCTTCCAATGTGCATGCAAACATAGGGGGATTGTGGCAGACAAGGTATGCAGATGACTGCACACTGGCCACCATACCCAACACCCCATCTGACACGGACATCCACCTGGGGCCTCATAGACATGGATAACTGGTGCCAGAGCCATGGCCTGCTGCTACATGCCAGAGAAGGTGCAGACCTACCCAGTGGGTAGGACATGTTCGCCCCGACGTAACACGTAGGTGGTAATCCATTCAACATGGTGGACGTGTTCAGGGAAATGGGTACCACACCTGTCGGTAACCTCTGTCAGCACACACAATGCCAATGTGGGTGGGAAGACATTCCACTGTGGCCACCTGGTCTGGAAGGAATCACATCCACATCAGGGGTGTTCATTGTACCCCTGTACACATCACACACCAGAGCAATGATTGTGTACAATGGCACATCTGGGCTCTACCTAACCTGACACCTGCAGCACTCGGAAGGACCACAAACGTTCCAGGACGCGGGGATAAGGGTGCTGGGACATGTGTCACACGCTGCCCGACCAAGGGGACTCCGGCTGTATACCTTCCCAGCACGTCTGCTCTGTGGTGATCTGTGCCTGACATACACGGCCATGTCCGACCTGGGTGACATGGACATGTTCCACCTCCTAGGCTCCAGGCAAACACGGGCACAGAAGCGACTGTCAGACACCTCACCACGAAGATGACTAGGACGTGCTGGGGGAACAGGGTCAACGCCCAGAGACCCCCTACAACACGGAGAGGATTGCCAGCCCATGTGAAGCAGAGGCCCTGACTGACTTTGTCCAGGAGTAATCATGACGTGTGGATGTGTGATCATAGGTATGCGCCAGGCATCATCTCTGTGTCAGTGCTGGACGGGGGACAGGAGACCGATGGATGTGGTATCCTCATCCTAAGGGGCGTTAGCAGCCACACACACTCTGGCTAGGATTACACATGCCGTAGGGCACATAGCCTGGTATGTACATGTGCGCCTATGTACCTATGTAGGGGTCCATGCCGGTTGCGGGTACCTGTGCTATGCTGATATTGCCAGATGTGCCTGTGGGTACCCCACAACTACACATGGGGAACTGATAACAGTGCTCCCAGTAGGCACATGCAAGTACACCATAATTGGCATACGGGTTAACTGAACCAACATGGTGCTACACATGTAACCACCATGCATACCGTGTACACAAAACAATGAATGCTGCACCTGCACTACATGGTATGCCTGCTGCATGATGTCAGTGCACGACCCACGTCACATACGCACCTGTCACCTGCCATACACAACCACCGCAACATACACATCGCGTACTATGCGGACACAGGTATCACATACACCTCTCACTATCTTGTCCACCCTGTGCATCAGAATATGTTTGCATAACCGTGCACCGATGGTGTAGCTCACGGTTCTGTGGCAGAGGCTTCATCATATGCACAGGGTGATATGTGTGCCACGGGCATAGGCTGTACCAATGGATGACAGCATGTGTGTGTGTAAGGGCCTGTGCATTTACTGGGCATGACTGTGCAGAATGCATGTGGATGTGGTGGAGCCCTACAGTTGTGACTGCTGTGTGTGGGTATGTGTGTACACAGTTCAGTCATCTGTGATGCCTACATGGGGTATACTTGGCAGCCCCAGACTGTACAGTGCAGGTGGTATGGCTCACTGTGTCCGCCTGCGGCGACGTGACCCATGCCTGCCTGGGGTCGCACGGGCACTACCGGGTGGAGGTATAGAGTGGCCACTCTCTGATGACACATGTCCGCTGGAAACGTGTCCACACTGGGACCGTCCAGGGCCACGTCCACGTGGCCTGCTGTGTCCTGGTGTGGTTGGTGTAGCAGCAGCTGCACTGCTGCTGCTACCACCACTGTGTGGGTGGGCATGGGAGGTGGCACGCACACGTCGACCTGCACTTGGTGGTGTTGCTGGCCTACGCCCACATGCCCTACGCCTCACCCCTACCAGGTGTTCCAGCACGGACAGCTCACGCTCACGGATGGCCATGCCTCGGTCGAGGATCCCAGCCATCTCACCTAATCTCCTATCCAGAACATCGGCAAGCTGCTGTTGGGCATTCGCCAATGACTGGATGTTCTCATTTAAGGAACGGATTGCGGACCTCTGCAGCCTCTGCCCTTCCTGGTTCTGCCGTTCGGCACGTGCCTGCACCGCCATTACAGTCTGAAACATGCGTCTGGTTATACCAGCTGCTGCACCCTGTACGGCAGGTGTATGTCTAGCAGTGCTCCTCCTACGAGCAGCACCTGCCACATGCCTGTGTGGCACTTCACCAGTCATTACACTGGCAACATGGTGTGTACCCGCACCTTCTGCAGCCACCACACATTCCTGCTCGGTGCCAACAGACGCTGACTGTCCGTCATCTGTGGGCAATGGTGTTGTGGTATGTGTCGGCATCTGAACCATGTGCGGGGATGAAGGGGACATAAGTGTGATGTTCTCCAATGGCACAGTGTCTGCCCATGACGACCCTGCCTGTGCCTCATGCACATGGTCATCACCGCTAGTATCTGTGGGGACACTAGCATCAGATGGACCGCAGGAGGGGAACGCACCTACAGCACCTGTGAATACAAAGACATACCGTAAGTTACATTACACACATGCAGACACACACACAGACACACACACACACACACACACACACACACACACGCTGACATACACACGCGGACACACACACATGCAGACACATCATGCATGTGATATTGCAGGTGGCATGCAGCATTCCCACACCACAGCCCAGTGAATGCAGCCCAGACATTAATAGTGGCAGTATGCATACTGCCCTGGAGTGCACACTACATCAGGCAGGTGTCTTTTAGTAGGCTTGCAGTACACACATTCATGGTAGTTTGCATGCATCACCGTGATACACCGTGTGGCCACGGGCGGGTTAACAGTACAGATGGCTGTCATCACTATGTCATGTACACCGCAAACATGTGCGGTATCATGTGGACATGTGACAATGGTGTCCCACCACATGCACCACATCACAACGGATGTCACAGTGCAGTGTTATGTGTACAGTCTACAGATAGAATGCATGTGTAACAAGGATGTCTGTGCAGGTGTGGTTGGTGTGAGCTGTGTACATAGCTGTACAGTGGGGAGTACGGGCACTGTGCCACTGCACGGCAGCAGGACACAGGTATGTTTCTGTGCGATGCGTGACCTGGACGCATTGCGTTGCCATGTCTGCAAGTCAGTTCTGCTGTTCAACAGCACGTATATGGTAGACATTGGTGGCACCTCTAGTGGCTGCAGACAGGCATTCCATTTCTCTGGTGTACCACATCGGATGTCCAGGGGGTCCACTACAGTGATGAGCCCACTATGTGTGGACAGGGTGCAGCGGTGAATACCCACTGTGGATGTACTGTGTGGCAACATGCCTGTAGGTATCACCCATGGCCATGTTTGTCTGGTTCATCGACAATTGTGTGTGATGGGCATCGTGCACACAACCCTGTGGTGACCCATGTGACATACAACCGTAGTCTGCGGTGTCACATTCCCTAAGGCTATGCAGACATTGTGGATGTCTGCTATGTCGTGCATAGGTCATGTCATGGTGTGACAATGTTGCGGACAGACATCCACGTGCATGGGACATGTCATTTGCCATGTCACAACGTGTGCACCCAATGCAGGGGCATAGGTCACAGTGGTAACATCTGTGTTCTGGCCATGTCGCAGCTCACTATGTGGTACTGTGTGCATACTGCAGAGGCATACCGATGCATACTACACATGCAGCCATTGTGGAACACCTCCACCATTGTATGCATAGCTGACTGCACATATCACACCGATGGGTTATGTGGTTGCATGCCGGTCTATACTAACGGTTGTATCTACTGTACATGGGTGGTGTGTGTGTCGGGTGGTGCAACCTGTATACCGTGACTGGGGCACACCCAGGTGTGCATGTCATACCTGGACACATGGGGAATATCGATACACCGTATCATGCCTTTTACTAGCAAATGTCTTACCTGCGACAGACCCATGTCTGTGCGACACGCCAGACGTACCTGTATAGGGACGACACAAAAGTATACACATTATCCATTACTATCACCACGGTAAGCACTGTGCATGTCACATCATGCACCTGTGTTAGCATGTGCTATGCACATGTCTGCAAACACAACATAGCATACTGTAGTATGCATCTTGTGTGGCCATATACCTGGCATGTGTTGCTATATTATGTGTTGTACTATGACACCCACTCCTACGTCGCTTATCATACAAACATGCAACACTGACTTACCAGGCAGCTCCAAGCTCGTTGGTTGGGAGACACCCACCTCCACGATGGATGCGAGGGTTTCAGCATGTTGTTCCATGGGTGTCCCCAGACTGGCCAGGAGCTCCTCCGTCGGTGTGAGTGGGGGCTGGGTTGGTGGCCCACCACCTGTCCCACCTTGTTGTCTGGCGATTGCAGCGGCACGCTGTCTCGCATGCCGAATTAGGTCTGTGCAGTGCCTGCGGATCTGTTGATATGTGTGGTTGTGGCCGCCCAGGGTGTTCACCCTCCTGCGCATATCCTGCCACATGTCTTCACGTTGTTGTGCCTGCAGTGGCACGTGGCTGAACAGGATGTCATAGTTATCATGGAGCAACGGTATTATCACCTCATCTTCCTGTCGGCTAAAGGCAGGCAGCCGGGAACATGGCATTATCTGTAAGACATAATGATGGTGACAGCTCACATTTACACTGCTGTGCTGGCATACTGCTGGACATACATTGCTATGACATGTACAACATCTGCACAGTAATCTCTGCGATGCATCATGGCAGTGACACAGCTGATGTGTTGCCGTCACACCATTGAGCAGTGGGTGTCATATCATATCTGTGTGTCACCTCATCACACTGTACACGCACCATGTTGATGTTAGCCTGCTGTGGACATGTGTACCTGCCTGCACCTGTGTCCATATCAGTTGGCATGGGTCCCCATGTGACAACAGTTCTACTGTTCACCTGGATGCTGTGTATATGTCACTAGACATCACGTACACAGCCATTATGAACGTCAGCGGTGGCACTGCACACATACACATGGACACCTGCACATGCATGTGTTGTGCCATGTACATCCACACAGCACTGTACGGGAGTTGGACAACTTGCCACGGCTCACCTGTGTTGCACATGTGATACACATGGGACAATGTGTAACCATGTCACATTAGCAGGAAAGGTCATGCATAGCATGTGCACATGCACATTGGCCACAGCAACACACAGCACCTGTAACACCACAGGGTGCATCACCGCCACATTACTGCTGTGGACGGTTGATAGTGACAGTGCCTTTTGTCCATTGCACCATGTAGGACTGTGATAGCACATGCAGCCTTGCTGGGCAGGGCTGCATGGTATGGCAGGGTATGCCACATACATGGCACTGGGATGTGATCCACCTGGGGGGTAATGATATTGGCAGGGTGGCTGTCCATTCCATATGTCATTGCTATGTGTATATGGACATTACACATGTCTATCATCATGGTGTGGACACTGGCCTTATGCAAGGTAGGCTGCACGCTGCTTGGTGGGGGTGTGTCTGGTGCATGCAGGTATCGCACATCCATGCATACACTTTAGCCCTGACAGGTGCTATGTGCTGCGATATTGATCAACACAGTGCTGTATGTGGCCACACACTGCTATCCCGTGCACATGGATGGTTGCCTGGACTGACGTTGGTACCACATATGTCTACATCCAGTGCCTGCTACCACCCCCATGTCTGCTGGTGCACTGCACACCGCCATCCCTCCCACGGGAAACATGGTGTTGGGCACAGCATAGGTATCCATGTATGGGGACAGGGATGTTCACATAGCAGGGGCACTGATGGTATCGTCGATCTGACCATACACGTATGACGCACCCCTCACACATACAACCCATTCATTATGTTGTTCACAACGCTGACACAGCTATACTGCTATGCCGGAGACATTCACAGACGTACATACACAGATGCGTGCACGTCCGTCTGTGGCATGGCCTGGAGTATTGGTGTGGTTCAGCACATAACGTGTTTGAGTGCGGCTGGCGCAGACCTACTGTGCACATGTCTACACAGTAAGCCTGTTCTACAGTAGGCATCGGTGATGTGCTGTGCACATATCATATCTGCACATTGTGTTGGTGTCTGTCTGTCCACGGGCCACTGGTGGGACACACAGGGATATTGTTGAACATATATGCATGCAACCCTGTACTGCTGTACCGCTAGCTTCTCGGGTGCTAATGTGTCATAGACATGCACACCGTACCCGATCATGTGGTAGTTGGTTGCCACCCATACCCATCTCCTCTTGTGGGTTGCTATCATCCAACACCCTCTTTGTATTGTATGTTCAGGCTATGCACCTGTGTGGGGCATGTGGGCATGCAATGCAGTACTACGTGCCTTTGCACCCATCGCAGAACAAGTCACACAGGTACACTGGCAGCCATACACTTCACAGCTTGGTGACAGCACAACACATGTTGTACACACGTAATACATGTCCTGTGGGACATGGTCAAATGTACAGGCATGTCCAACAGTCACATGCCATTGCTACCCCTACATGACGGCTATGCAGGACATGTGGCGGTACAGCAACTGTCACATGTACATGAGCAATGCCCCCCTACCTACATCACGTGGTACTGCCTGTGGGGCATGTGCATCTGCATCCATGCTATGTCCATAGATGACAGTTGTACATCGATATGTGCAACATACCTCATTGGGTGTTCTCATGTGTGCATGTTCAACATGTCAACGCATTGTTTGTGTCTGTCAGACACTCATTGTTGTGCATGGTTTACATGGCAGCCATGGCGTACTGTGTGTGAATCCAGGTACTTCATTGGGCTACCAGCATTGTACATTATCACAGCATATTCCAGCCATCACATAGCCATCCTAGCTGACACTGTTATCCGGCCAGTGGGAGGTGTTCTGCCATGTGCACATATGTCACACAGTACAAGGGTGACTGACACACATTGTCAGGACAGGGTTCTGACCGCTGTGGATGTATGTGATGCTGTTGACGACCATGACTGCGCCAGGTGGTGACATCTGGATGTGTAACATTCACAACACACACCTACCTTCACGTAGCAACACATCATCCACAACAATGGACATCCCTGCATGAACACTGTGTGCAGTATGTCTGTATGACCACTGCAGGCACCACTGGTAGCCACCAGCATGGCTGCCAACAGCAGCAGTGTGTATCCTGTATGAACATGGGTTACACCATTCACAACACACCTGTGTCAGATGGCCCTGTTGTGGGTCACAGTGCAGTTCCACACATCATGTAACAGTATACATCATGCACCGATATGTTGCGGACATGTGAACGGCTGTGCAACTCAACATATGCACACATGACACATCACCTGGTACAACGTGTCTGTCTTACCACACGTTATTGTGACCACCCTGTGATGACATTGTACAGGCTACGTGGACTGGGACATGTGATGGCTCAAAGGTATATTCACCTTCCGGGTGTGTGTCTAGCCAGGTGTACAGTAGGCAGTGGTCTGCACACGGGGATACTGTACATTGGCCTACTCTGTCACTGTGACTGTTGACTATGCTCATACTGTACTTATACAGGCATGTGGTATTTGTCCAGTATGACAGTCATGGTCAACCACACTACTGTGGCACACGTGACCTGCGGACATCTGCCTAGGGTGTGGGGCCCACATGTACATCTTCACATGCTATGCTGCCTCTGCAGCGGTGTCACATGTCTGTCTCCAGCAGGGCTTTCACAGGCAGGCACTGCATGCAGTGATGTGTGACAATGCTTGCACCCTCCACTGTGCTGCACACAAGCATTGCACACACAGTAAGGCACGCATGACATTTATCTACGGTGCCTGGGACCTGCCTCCATGCTCTGCACAGCACACCTGCCAGTCCAGATTGTACACAGATCATACCTCCCAGGCACATACCTGGACTGCAACACACACACATGAGGGGATCCCACATCACACAATGCTTTACACACATACTGTATATTTTTCAAACACAATGCATCATAGGTACTCCATGTTCGGATACCCATGTTTGTGACCGCTGGACACATTGTGACACGCAACAGAGAGTACACTGTACACCATAGGTTACATGCTGGCTGTGTTGTCATACTGTACATTGCACCTCGGACAGTTGCTACTGCCATGTGCTGACAGCAACCCACACTTCCCTAGTATGGACTCCCATGTACCCACACATGCTTGGCCATGCACTACACATAGCTGGGTGAAACATTACACAACACATACCATACCTACACTACCCTCGGCATGCACCATACCTCCATGTGTCTGTGTGTTAACCTACGGATATCCCCCCTCTGGTAGATGAACATATATGCTTCGCGGCCCTGCTAGCCACACCCTGGACACACACCCATCGCAGCATACATGGTACATGTGCTCAACGGCCGGTACTACTGACGTCTGCTGACGGGGGTGGTTATTGGCATGGCATCCGGCAGCTGGACAGTATACGTGACTATGCTGACACATATCACAGTGCACTTCCGCTACATGTACGCAATGGTAGGGACCATGCTATTCCACACAGAGACATGGCGGTACTGGCCTTTTCACAGACACCATGGTGGTATTCATGTTCCATGCACATGTACTGTATGGGCGCATGTGCAGGCTGTGGCATGGTGGGTATATTCAAATGTGTGGGGTGCATCACTTGACAGTCATGGTGGGTCCTCGTGGTCCATCACATGCTCCACAGCTAGCTACCTACACATGACCGCCGTACATTGCAGTGTGGGCCCTCACGCAGTGTGGTGGTATGTCTGTGTTGTTTGGCTACATCCACATTCGATGTAGCATACAACAGACACCCAGGCATTGCCAACTGAGATGTTGTTGGCAACATGCCAGCCAATGGGGTACCTACCAACAATACACACTCTCACTCACTACAGGGTTCCAATCCATACATGGACATCACATTGTCCCTGTGGACACATACATGGTACTGCCATGCACACGTTATGTCCTAGGACACTGTCCCAATGTCACCTCCAATCTCCCTAGCTGTTATGTCCCGCCAACCTGGTTGGTATGTGTCTCTGCAGCAGCCCACTGAATTAACTGCTAGCCTATTCATGGAAGTTGTGTACGTTGACAACCACACTACCGCATCTATCACAGTACACATGGGTGGTACTGCATTGCACATGTGGGACTGCATTCGTACACCCATGACTGGACCATTCAGTATGGCACTGGGGCACATCCTCACATCCGTGGTTCACACAGTCATTGATGACCTCCATGCCTTTACTGGCACCCTTGTTGGGCCTCTGTGTGCCACAGCAGGCCACATCCACATGCTGGCCACCTGTCATACCATCGCATGGGTGGTTGGTGTGGTACAGAGGGTAACAGATCAGACATTATCCCCACATTGCCCTTCAGCACCATTCCACATTCTGGTATTGCCAATGTACACATCCACCATCACATCATACCCTGTGTCTCAGGATGTTAGGCTATATGACTCCTGGACAGGTCACACAGTGGTGCAAGCATATCATGCTACCTACTACATGTCAGGTACATGTGGCATTACACAGTCATCAGTCATGTGGCCCCTGAAGTTCACTATTTGCTTACATACACAACATGCTGTCACAGAGTACTGTCCATGCCTACATATCCCACATCTACATACCTGGCAGCATTCTAGCTCCACCAGCTCATACTACTAACAACCATACAGGTGTCGGTGTGGCAGATATATCATGTAGATGTCATTGCGTCGGATACATCACACATGGTGCATACACATCACCTTTGCATAGCGACAGTCATCCACTGGGTATCACATGGATAGTGTCCCCATACATGCATATCACATTGTACATGGTTGCTGTACACACACATGCCCCACATGGTGCTGTGGTTGCCATATTCCACTGTGGCGTGGGTACACATCTGCAGGGCCACACATATCTGTACTGTGTGTGTTGCTGGTACATTGGTAGCCTTTGTACCTGTGCCATACACACATCTACACATGGGCAGGGTTACAATAACACATTCGTGGTGTACCTTCCACAACGGCTACAACTTTACATGCCACGGTATAGTCATGCTGTGATGTATACCAGGATCAGACAGTTTACATATGCAGATGACAGACGGGGAACACATCTGTACTCATCTGCATACCACTTACACAGGGGTGTCATCTACTCTGATATGGGCCATGTCTTCCGCATTAGTGATGCATGTAGTACTCCTACCTGGCATTTGCAGTGGGCGGGGTGAATGAAGCGCTCCTACATATGTGCACACATGCCACGTTGCTTAGCCTGGGCTTCTGTGTTACCTCCGCAGACTAGACACACACCATGCTGTGGAACGTAGGTCCTGTGCACATCCCACAGGGACACACTGTGGCACTGGTCATGTGATAGCTCCCTTGCTGATAGGGTGACACATAGACATGGTACCACCACAGCAGCAGTACTGTGTAGACATGCAGTTGACATCCACCTCTGCTGTTCAGTGGACACTACCATGGGGAGGTGACACTACTGTGTACATTGCACATGTGTTTACACATGGACCTGCCAGACGTCATTGTTGCACACATTGCACCTGCTACAGATCGTTTGGACATGGTTACTTGGTGTTCCTTCCATTTCAGGTGGCTATTCTGCTACTACTCTGTCCCATATGTGCAGGCCATACATATCCTGTTAGTGTACATAACAGTAGGCCATACCTCCATTATGCATGCTATGCCTGTGATACTGTGTATGATGTCTGAACATATCCATCATGACAGCTTTACATTACACATACTTGACATAGTAACCCCTACTGCGAGGCATACGTGCATGTCATGCGCACATTACGTATGACATCGATGGTATATGCCCAAACACATGTGTGCTGTGACAGTATACATACATGTCCTATCCCCTGCTGTGGCACTTCCTTGTTGGACATCCACTGCCAGCATCGGCGTGGGTGGTGGCATTGTTCTGTGTTTTGCCCCCCTATGGCAGCCCTTGGCTTATCCCGGCTGTGTACATGATGTCCCACTGCTGTGCACACGGTGTCCACAGTCGTTGGTATGCTCAGCGGGTTAGCACTACATAACCACCTTTCACCACTCTCTGCTTTATGGACAGGTATCTTTACTTACAAACACCGTTCACATACAGTGCAGCTTCGTCATACATATCATGCGTTACACACCAGTACATCTCGTGGGTTCTACATACCTTTCCTGTATTGACTTCCGTATTCCGTTCGAGTCTCGCTAGATACTTGATTCTCACTCTAGCCGTTTGTTTGGATTTGTTCGGTATGAACATACAGTTTGAATATCCTAGGAGTCTTCCTTATATCCGTCGTCACCTGCGACATGTGGGTTCATGACACCAATAGCTGTTCCTCGGTGTGTACTTATGCGCATATCACCTGTGCATCTCCTCCATTCGTACAGTACGCGTCGGAACTAGGGCATGGTTCATTCCTCGGCTGGGTGTTGGTTATTTGCACTACCTTCGTGGGGATGGTATGTATTGTGTTATGTTATGTGTGACTGCAGCCGCTATGTGTGGCGTCAGGTACATTTCGCTGTGGTGTTAGCCGTGGATTGTGTGTGTTGGGTATGGTATTATGTTCGACATGTGGGTGTCCCTGTCCTAGCGGCGTCTGTCGATGGCGTTTTGTATTCGGATGTGTAACATAGCTCTTGTATTCCTTTACACAACGGATGCAGGTATGCATCCGCTGCTGATAGTGTTTCCCACGTGAGATGTTGCGGTTATGCCGCTGTCATTGACTGCCTGTATGTTTTTGCTGCTATTGCGGCTTGTATCCCTTTGATATGTGCGAAGGTGTATATCGGCGGATGTGGGTGACGGGTACGGGTTGTGGGCCTTGCATTTATACATACACGGCATGCTTGTGTGTGTGCTCCATCCCTGCCTGGGGAGCTGCAAGTTACCTGTCTGTTATAGGAGTGTAGGTTTTGTGGAGGTCGTCTGGTGTCGGTATCGCCTGCATGTGTGCTTCCTGCATGTATTCCTCCGTCACATCGGTAGTATATCTGCGGCTGTTCGTATGTGCCAACTATCCGTTGGCATTTTGTCATGGATATTTACGGTCAATGTGGTCCTGTACTTGGGACGGCCTGTGTGCTACCGGTTGCCACCTATTCGGGTGGCAATTGCTTGTTTAACACTCGTTGAACACACTGCGGTGTTTACGGGACGATACGTGGCCACGATCGGTGCCGAGGTAGCACATGCGTATTTCCGCGGTACATGACTATTGCTGTGCAACGTTGCCGACGTATCATTTTGAAATTAACATATCGGTGCCATACATACGGTCATGGTTTGTACATGCGTCCTTTGCATCTCATGTTGGCTATACTCCTGTGGTACATTCTGGGACATTTTCGCTTTGCATCATTTTACGTCGCCACGCGCCTAGCCAGGGAGGTACTCTCAGTACTACTTTGTGGGTACTGCTGTACATACGCCTGTGGTTCCTATACTGTATGCCTACACATGTTATTCCACTCCGTCTGTCACATGTCACCTACATACACATTTTACAGTGGCACACACATTACACTCGCACAGCGGAACACACGACACCCTCACCTCACACATACTGCCGCTGTCGCAGGGATGGTTGCACACAGTACCTACATTGCCCGCATCACCGGTGGCGGTGTCTACCTCCGCCCTCATATCCTAAGAATATTACCCGCACATGTCCTGTTACTGTACCATGGCCTGGCGATCATCCCGACTCGCGAATATGCATTTAGGTAGGTTGACCTTTCCATGGGTGGTGTTCCCTGTTCTGTCCACCCTCCCGGATACTCGGGTTGTCGTTCACTATGTTTACTATGTAGAGATTTCGCGTCTTACTTCTCTGTCACCTTGCATCCCTGTGATTCCCTGTTTTACCTGTTGTACTTTCTATCTGTGTATGTGTACATATATTTCTACGTGTGTAATGATATCTATCTCCATATCTGTGTATGCACATATGTACATATGTATACACCTTGCGGCGAACGTGGCAGCATACGGCTACGCCGTCTGCTGTAGGACCAGCGTACGGTTGAGGTGTTGGCGTTCCATGCTCCGCTGGCTGTTGGGTGTGCAGTGTTTGGGTGCTACCTATGTTGGAGTCACACATGGGACCGCCCATACGATACACATTACGGGCGGCCATGTTTGTGTGCCGTCCATTTCACTGTGTGTGCAGGTAGGGAGGTGTCAGTCCATGGGGCCTACGCTGTCAGAGTATGTGCTATACGTTCCCTCTTTGCCAAGGCATAGGCATATTGGGTACGCCTCCGTCTGCCTACTGGGGCTGGCACAGTGTGTTCATGTCGCTGAACGTTCTGTGCCTGTGCTTGCCTTGGCAGTTGTGGCAGGCTTGGTGGCCCTACACCATTATGTCCCTGCAGCAGCTGTTTCCGCAGGATCATATTATGTAGCATTGCACATACTATGAATATGTGGGCACATGTGCCTGGAGAGTACTGCAGGGCTCCACCGGATGTATCCAAGCAGCGGAACCGTGATTTCAACATCCCAAACACACGCTCTATGATTATTCTGGTTTGTGCGTGTGCCTCATTATGGCGGTCTTGCATGTGTGTGTGTGCATTTCTGATGGGTGTCATCATCCACGGCTCCAGTGCATAGCCAGCATCCCCCACAAGGTGACCTTGTGTGATGTCCCCCCTGGCGAATACCTGATACAGCTGTGAGGCATGCCAGATATGGGAGTCGTGGTAGCTTCCAGGGCTGCCAGCACACACATCCATGATAATGCCCTGCGCATTGCACACGACCTGGCAATTGATGGAGGGGAATCCCTTGCGGTTTATGTAGCGTCTACCCTGCTCCCCGGGTGGTGACTTGATTTCTATGTGCGTACAGTCTATCGCACCCAGTACCTCCGGGTATTGTGCCACACAGTGGAAGTGGCGCATATTGCTAGCCAACTCCTCCTGAGATCTGGGGAAGTATATATACTCATGGGCATGTCGTAACATGGCATCCAGAAACTGGTGTAGTACCCTGGATGCTGATGCCTGTGAGATGCCCATTATATCCCGGTTGGCCTTTGAAAGGTACCTGTTGCCAGTATTCGCAAGCTTACACATACCTTTGTGTCCACTGGGATGGGCTCCCCTCTGTTGTCTCTTGTTCTCAGGCGTGCCTGGCACAGCTCCGCTATTTGCTGTAACGTGTCCCTGTCCACCCTGTAACGCTCTACTATCTCCAGGTCTTGAAGCCCCTGGTAGGTTACCCTTGGTCTGAACACTCTCCTTCTCCTCTGAGGCCGACGGTAGTTGGCGGCACCCACCTCCGCAACTCCGTCTGTCACTGACACATGCCGATGCATCACGCCACGGCACCCAGCATATACATTTTAAAAGTTCCCGTGTGTTTACACCCTAAAGTGCAGTGTTTGGGAATACGCTGTGTGTTGTGTGCATTCACACTTTATACTGTTGTGCTCTACACCCGGTGATGTCATTGGGTGTGTCTGTGCGGCCGTATCTGTGGATTATTTTCCGTGTTTTACCGTTGGCACTGCAACGCTGTTGCCTTTGGTGTTACATTACACTTGCCTGCATTGGTTTAGCTTTACACCTTACCTTACTGTTTCTGCACATTGCACCTACTATTGCCTGGAGTGCATCCTGCAGGCACATGGCATATCATGCATTTTGTCTGCCGCCGCCGTTATGGTACCTCTCTACTTGGCTGTGCTGTATCAGTTCTTCGCTCTTTGCAATTCTGCTACATCCCCTACTTTCTTTGCATTCATATGCCTCCCCTTTCCCATTTTGAGGGATTCTGCATGCAGAGTTGTCAGCTGCCGCCGATTGCCCTTCATCTGTTGATTGGTGTTGATTGCTCATTAGGACTCCAATTACACTGCTTCCGCATTTCCTCATATTCTCCGCATCACCTTCCTGGATCCGTGGTTGTTGACGGGGTGGCCGTCACATGACTGGGTTGGGGGACGTAGTCATCCACGTGCACATGCATCTGTGCGTGCATTGTGTACTCTCAGTGCATCTATTTCCTCACGCGCCGGTCCTGCTGCTGTGATGTGCATTGTACAGCCCATGTTTGCTGGGCTCCAATGTGCTTCCTCCTACAGTGGCACACCCCTCTGCGATTGACATGTATTCCCTCTAGGCCACTCCTCGGTGTATTACCCCTGCGCCATTTGGTACAGCCTTACGCCGGCGGGGGTTTTGCGATTCAGTATTATCTGCCTCATTTGCATGGCATTGACTAGTAATACATGGTTACGGCGCCAGACACTGCCGCCACTCCTTGGCAACCCTTGGGCTGTGGTTGTGGCTTTACATGCATACTATGGTGTATTGTGGCTGTGAAGCTGATATGTATTATACTGCTCTTTTATGACATTGTCATATTATTTCATTGTCCCGCACCTTCCGCGGACATGTCCTGGGGTTCTGCTGTGGTTTCTGCGTACATAATATTTATGTCATTATTTACATTTTCTGCATGTTTTCTTTTGACATTCTCGGTGTCTTTTGCCATTGGCATGTTGCACCAGTATGACACCTGATGTTGACAGCCTTTCGTTACTCCTATGTCATGTTTGGATATATGTAAACCGTTTTTTTTTGGTTTACATTGCCGTGCCCTTATGCTATGCCTGCGCCACTTCGTGAATCGCTACATGCCTTCATTTGCATGGTGCAACACCGCACATGGGGTGTTTAACATACCTACGCCGGAGGCGGCGCAACTCAGGCACACGCCAGTGGTGCACGTGGAATTGGATCGTACCTGAATCGCTCGGCGGCCATGTCTGGCATTGTGGCGCCTACGCCATGCGTGCGCCTGGCGCAAGGTTCATGAATCCCGGGGTATGCAAACACCTTTCAGACTACTCTGTGGGGAAACAGCAGTAGGAAGGCAATCAAGGAGAACTAGCATAGCTGGCAGGTAGAATGTATCAGAATCAGCCGATTAAACATGGAGCAGCTCAGCACACTACTGTAAACTATGCAAACATCTTTCAGACTGCTTTATGGGGAAACACCAGTAGGAAAGCAATGCAGGAGAACTAGCATAGCTGGCAGGTAGAATGTATCAGAATCAGCCAATCACACATGCAGCAGCCCAGCGCAATACTGTGAACTATGCAGTCACCTTTCAGACTGCTTTTTGGGGAAGCACCAGTAGGAAGGCAATCAAGGAGAACTAGCATAGCTGTCAAGTGGAATATATCAGAATCAGCCAATTACAAATGGAGGAGCCCATCACACTACTATAAACTATGCAACCACCTTGCAGACTGGATGTAGGGGAAACAGCAATAAGAAGGCAATGCAAGAGAACTAGCACAGCTGGCAGGTGGAATGTATTAGAATCATCCAATTACACATGGAGCAGCCCACCACACTGCTGTAAACTATGGAAACACCTTTCAGACTGCTTTCTGGGGAAACACCAGTAGGAAGGAATGCAGGAGAACTAGCATAGCTGGCAGGTAGAATGTATGAGAATCAGCCAATCACACATGCAGCACCCCAGCACACTACTGTGAACTATGCAAACACCTTTCAGACTGCTTTTTGGGGAAACACCAGTAGTAAAGCAATCAAATAGAACTAGCATAGCTGGCAGGTAGAATGTATCAGAATCAACCAATCACACATGCAGCAGCCCAGCACACTACTCTAAACTATGCAAGCACCTTTCAGACTGATCTGTGGGGAAACAGCAAAAGGAAGGTAAAACAGGAGACCTAGCATAGCTGGCAGGTGGAATGTATCCCAATCAGTCAATAAAAGATGGAGCAGCCCAGCACACTACTGTAAACTATGCAAACACCTTTCCAACTGCTCTGTGGGGAAACAGCAGTAGGAAGATAATCAAGGAGAACTAGCATAGCTGGCATGTAGAATGTATCAGAATAAGTCAATCACACATGCAGCAGCCCGGCACACTACTATAAACTATGCAGATACCTTGCAGACTGGATGTAGGGGAAACAGCAGTAGGAAGGCAATGATGGAAAACTAGCATAGCTGGCAAGTGGAATGTATTCAAATCAGCCAATTATACATGGAGCAGCTCAGCACACTACTGTAAACTATGCAAACACCTTTCAGACTGCTCTTTGGTAAAACAGCAGTCGGAAGGCAATCAAGGAGAACTAGCATAGCTGGCCGCTA
Organism: Protopterus annectens; assembly: GCF_019279795.1. NCBI lineage: Eukaryota > Metazoa > Chordata > Ceratodontiformes > Protopteridae > Protopterus > Protopterus annectens. Next base: position 1,332,071,239 of record NC_056729.1, on the reverse strand, counting down.
GAATGTATCAGAATCAGCCAATCACACATGCAGCAGCCCAGCACAGTACTGTAAAATATGCAAACACCTTTCAGACTGCTTTTTGGGGAATCACCACTGGGAAGGCAATCAAAGAGAACTAGCACAGCTGTCAGGTAGAAAGTATCAGAATCAGCCAAATAAACATGCAGCGGCCCAGCACACTAATATAAACTATGAAAACACCTTGCAGACTGGATGTAGGGGAAACAGCAATAGGAAGGCAATGCAAGAGAAGTAGCATAGCTGGCAGGTGGAATGTATCAGAATCAGCCAATCACACATGGAGCAGCCCAGCCCAATACTGTAAACTATGCAAACACCAGTAAGAAGGCAAATAAATAGAACTAGCATAGCTGGCAGGTAGAATGTATCAGAATCAACCAATTACACATGGAGCAGCCCAGCACACTACTGTAAACTATGCAAACACCTTTCCGACTGCTTTTTGGGAAACACCAGTAGGAAGGCAATCAAGGAGAACTAGCATAGGTGTCAGGTAGAATGTATCAGAATAAGCCAAATAAACATGCAATAGCCTAGCACACTACTATAAACTATGCAAACACCTTTCAGACTGCTCTGTGGGGAAACAGCAGTAGGAAGGCAATCAAGGAGACCTAGCATAGCTGGCAGGTAGAATGTATCAGAATCAGCCAATCACACATGCAGCAGCCTAGCACACTACTGTAAACTATGCAAACACCTTTCAGACTGCTTTTTGGGGAAACACCATTAGGAAGGAAATTAAGGAGAACCGGCATAGCTGGCAGGTAGAATGTATCAGAATCAGCCAATTGCATGTGGAGCAGCCCAGCACACTACTGTAAACTATGCAAACACCTTTCAGACTACTCTGTGGGGAAACAGCAGTAGGAAGGCAATCAAGGAGACCTAGCATAGCTGGCAGGTAGAATGTATCAGAGTCAATCAATCACACATGGGGCAGCCCAGCACATTACTCTAAACTATGCAAACACCTTTCAGACTGCTTCTTGGGGAAACAGCAGAAGGAAGGCAATCAAGAAGAAATAGCATAGATGGCAGGTAGAATGTATCAGAATCAGACAATCACACATGGAGCAGCCCAGCACACTACTATAAACTATGCAAACACCTTGCATACTGGATGTAGGATAAACAGCAGTAGGAAGGCAATGCAGGAGAACTAGCATAGCTGGCTGTCAGACTCAAACAATTACACATGCAGTAGCCCAGCAAAATACAATAAACCATGCAAACACCTTTCAGACTGCTCTGCGGGGAAACAGCAGTAGGAAGGCAATCAAGGAGACCTAGCATGGCTGACAGGTGGAATGTATCAGAGTCAGCCAATGACACATGGCGCAGCCCAGCACACTACTGTAAACTATGCAAACACCTTTCAGACTGCTCTTTGGGGAAAAAGCAGTAGGAACGCAATCAAGGAGAACTAGCATAGCTGGCAGGTAGAATGTATCAGAATAAGTCAATCACACATAGAGCCGCCCAGCACACTATTGTAAACTATGCAAACACCTTTCAGACTGGATGTATGGGAAACAGCAGTAGGAAGGCAATGCAGGAGAACTAGCATAGCTGGCAGGTAGAAGGTATCAGAATCAGCCAATCACACATGGAGCATCCCAGAACACTACTGTAAACTATGAAAACACCTTTCAGACTGCTCTGTGGGGAAACAGCAGTAGGAAGGCAATCAAGGAGACCTAGCATAGCTGCTAGGTAGAATGTATCAGAATCAGCCAATTACACATGGCGCAGCCTAGCACACTACTGTAATCTATGCAAACACCTTTCAGACTGCTTTTTGGGGAAACACCAGTAGAACGGCAATGCAGGAGAACTAGCATAGCTGGCAGGTAGAATGTATCAGATTCAGCCAATCACACATGCAGCACCCCAGCACACTACTGTGAACTATGCAAACACCTTTCAGACTGCTCTGTGGGGAAACAGCAGAAGGAAGGTAAACCAGTATGCCTAGCATAGCTGGCAGGTGGAATGTATCCCAATCAGTCAATAACAGATGGAGCAGCCTAGCACACTACTATAAACTATGCAAACACCTTTCAGACTGCTCTTTGGGGAAAAAGCAGTAGGAAGGCAATTATGGAGAACTAGCATAGCTGGCATGTAGAATGCATCAGAATCAGCCAGTCACATATAGAGCCGCCCAGCACACTACTGTAGACTATGCAAACACCTTTCAGACTACTCTGCAGGGAAACAGTAGTAGGAAGGCAATCAAGGAGAACTAGCATAGCTGACAGGTAGAATGTATCAGAATCAGCCAATTACAAATGGAGCAGCCCATCACACTACTATAAACTATGCAAACACCTTGCAGACTGGATGTAGGAGAAACAGCAGTAGGAAAGCAAAGCAGGAGAACTAACATAGCTGGCAGGTAGAATGTATCAGAATCAGCCAATCACACATATAGCAGCCCAGCACACTACTGTAAACTATTCAAACACCTCTCCGACTGCTCCTTGGGGAAACAGCAGAAGGAAGGCAATCAAGGAGAACTAGCATAGCTGGCAGGTAGAATGTATCAGAATCAGACAATCACACATGCAGCAGCCCAGCACACTACTATAAACTATGCAAATACCTTGCAGACTGGATGTAGGAGAAACAGTAGTAGGAAGGCAATGCAGGAAAACTAGCAACGCTGGCAGGTGGAATGTATCAGAATCAGCCAATTACTCATGGAGCAGCCCAGCACACTACTGTAAACTATGCAAACACCTTTCAGACTACTCTTTGGGGCAACAGCAGTAGGAAAGCAATCAAGGAGAAATAGCATAGCTTGCAGGTAGAATGTACAAAAATCAGTCAATCACACATGGAGCAGCCCAACACACTACTGTAAACTATGCAAATACCTTGCAGACTGGATGTAGGGGAAACAGTAGTAGGAAGGCAATGCAGGAAAACTAGCAACGCTGGCAGGTAGAATGTATCAGAATCAGCCAATTACACAGAGCAGCCCAGCACAATACTGTAAATTATGCAAACACCTTTCAGGCTGCTCTTTGGGGAAACAGCAGTAGGAAGGCAATCAAGGAGAACTAGCATAGCTGGCAGGTACAATGTATCAGAATCAGCCAATCACACATGGAGCCACCCAGCACACTACTGTAAACTATGCAAACACCTTTCAGACTGCTCTGTGGGGAAACAGCAGAAGGAAGGTAGACCAGGAGACCTAGCATAGCTGGCAGGTGGAATGTATCCCAATCACTCAATAACAGATGGAGCAGCCCAGCACACTACTATAAACTATGCAAACACCTTTCAGACTGCTCTTTGGGGAAAAAGCAGTAGGAAGGCAATTATGGAGAACTAGCATAGCTGGCAGGCAGAATTTATCAGAATCAGCCAATCACACATTGAGCCGCCCAGCACACTACTGTAAACTATGCAAACACCTTTCAGACTGCTCTGCAGGGAAACAGTAGTAGGAAGGCATTCAAGGAGAACTAGCATAGCTGGCAGGCAAAATGTATCAGAATCAGCCAATTACAAATGGAGCAGCCCATCACACTACTATTAACTATGCAAACACCTTTCAGACTACCCTGCGGGGAAACAGCAGTATGAAGGCAATCAAGGAGACCTAGCATAGCTGGCAGGTGGAATGTATCAGAATCAGCCAATCACACATATAGCAGCCCAGCACACTACTGTAAACTATGCAAGCACCTTTCAGACTGCTCTGTGGGGAAACAGCAGTAGGAAGGCAATCAAGGAGACCTTGCAAAGCTGGCAGGTGGAATGTATCAGAGTCAGCCAATCACACATGGAGCAGCCCAGCACACTACTGTAAACTATGCAAACACCTTTCAGACTGCTCCTTGGGGAAACATATGCAAACACCAGTAGGAAGGCAATTTAAGTAGAACGAGCATAGCTGGCAGGAGGAATGTATCTGAATCAGCCAATTACTCATGGAGCAGCCCAGCACACTACTATAAACTATGCAAACACCTTTCAGACTGCTCTGTGGGGAAACAGCAGTAGGACGGCAATCAAGGAGAACTAGCATAGCTGGCAGGTAGAATGTATCAGAAGCAGCCAATCACAAATGGAGCAGCCCAGCACAGTACTGTAAACTATTCAAACACCTTTCAGACTGCTCTTTGGGGAAACAGCAGTAGGAAGGCAATCAAGGAGAACTAACAGAGGTGGGAGGTAGAATGTATCAGAATCAGCCAATCACACATGGAGCTGCCCAGCACACTACTGTAAACTATGCAAACACCTTTCAGACTGCTCTGTGGGGAAACAGTAATATGAAGGCAATGAAGGAGAACTAGCGTAGCTGGCAGGTAGAATAGGTTCATAGGTAGGTACTAGGCTATCTGCCTGAGGGCATTTATAAGCTTTGCCAGAGTGTGTCGGCTTTCACCACCCCATTGATTAACTAACTGATCCTCTTTCAAGCAGACCCAATGAAGTGATCCCAGGGGTGTATTTTCTGTTACCCATCCACTCGTTAAGTTTCTCTTGAAGAGTGTTAGTGAGGGGCTCTGCCTGATGTAATTTGTAATTTTGTTCCAAAGCATGGGGAGTCTCTGTGACAGGAATCTATCCCTCCAGCATGTTCTATTTATTGTTGTGGTGGGGTTTAGCTCACTAAAGCGTGTGGCTCGCAGTGACTTGGATTTCATTAGGTGGAGCATGTCCATCAATTCTGAGTTGAACATGGCTTTTTAAGTCAGGCAGAGATCACCTCTGAGTAAGCGATATGCAACAGAGTACAGCCGTAGTTTTTTTAGTCGGGCTTCATAGGACATATGTTTGAGACCAGTAATCCTCTTGGTGAGGTACTTTTATGGTCTTTCCAGCTGTTGGAAGTGTCTTGTGAGGTTCATCCCAAATGGGGCATTGTACTCTATGATGGGTCTAATGAGTGACGAGTAGAGGGGCATTATAACCTCTTTATTTCTAGATGCAAACCCTTTAGTAATTAGATGGGTCACATAGAAGGATTTCCTAACTACTTTGGCAATATGGTTGTCAAAGGAGAGATGACTGTCTACCTGGTACCCCAGATCTCTTATTACCTCTTCTGTATTAAGGGGGCTGCCACCTATGTGGTAATTAGTGTGTGTTTTTTTTTATCCCAAACAGGATGACTATGCATTTTTTGGCATTTAGCTTGAGGCCATGACTTTGACAGCAGGTGTCTGTCTCAGTAAGGTGCTTTTGGAGGATGTCCGTGTCAGCCGGAGAGTCAGTTATGACTCCCAGTTTGCAGTCATCGGCGAACTTGATTAGCCATAGTCCTCCTGTATTTGTCTGTACTTCTGAGAAGTATATGCTGAATAGTAGGGGTCCCAGGACCGAGCCTTGAGAGACACCACTTGTGACTAGTTTAGAGTCGGACCTGGAGCTCGCTATTCTTACCGTGTGAGTTCTGTCTGTAAGCCAGTTGGCAACCCATATCGTGACATAGGGGTTTATGTTCAGGCTGGTGAGTTTTTCTCTAATACCTGAGTGAGGAATGGTGTCGAAAGCCTTGGCAAGGTCAAGGTAGGCTGTGTGAACCACCTTTCCCTAGTCTATGGCCTTGGTGACTGTTTTGAAGAAGTCAACCAGGTTTAATAGGCATGATCTGCCCTTAATAAAGCCGAACTGGGTTGGGTCAAGTGTTTGGAGATTCCCAATGTCTTTGTTAATGAGTTCCATGATGATGCGCTCCATAGCCTTGCAGACCAGGCTAGTCAGGCTTATACCTGATAGTTACCAGGGTCAGTTGTGGCCCCTCCTTTGTGGAGGGGAATAACTGTTGCTGTGTGCCTTTGTATGGGCACATAGCCTGTGGAGAACATGTATGTATCAGAATCAGCCAATTACACATGGAGCAGCCCAGCACACTGCTATTAACTATGCAAGCACCTTGCAGACTGGCTGTAGGATAAACAGCAGTAAGAAGGCAATGCAGGGGAACTAGCATAGCTGGCAGGTGGAATGTATCAAAATCTGCCAGATACACATACAGCAGCCCAGCACACTAATTTAAACTATGCAAACACCTTGCAGACTGGATGTAGGAGAAACAGCCGTAGGAAGGCAAAGCAGGAGAACTCGCATAGCTGGCAGGTAGAATGTATCAGAATCAGCCAATCACACATGGAGCAGCCCAGCACACTTCTGTAATCTATGTCAAACACCTCTCCTACTGCTCCTTGGGGAAACAGCAGAAGGATGGCAATCCAGGAGAACTAGCATAGCTGGCATGTAGAATGTATCAGAATCAGTCAATCACACATGCAGCAGCCCAGCACACTACTATAAACTATGCAAATACCTTGCAGACTGGATGTAGGGGAAACAGTAGTAGGAAGGCAATGTAGGAAAACTAGCAAAGGTGGCAGGTGGAATGTATCTGAATCAGCCAATTACTCATGGAGCAGCCCAGCACACTACTATAAACTATGCAAACACCTTTCCGACTGCTTTTTGGGGAAACACCAGTAGGAAGGCAATCAAGGAGAAATAGCATAGCTGGCAGGTAGAATGTATCAGAATCAGACAATCACACATGGAGCAGCCCAGCACACTACTATAAACTATGCAAACACCTTGCATACTGGATGTAGGATAAACAGCAGTAGGAAGGCAATGCAGGAGAACTAGCATAGCTGGCTGTCAGAATCAAACAATTACACATGCAGTAGCCCAGCAAAATACAATAAACCACGCAAACACCTTTCAGACTGCTCTGCGGGGAAACAGCAGTAGGAAGGCAATCAAGGAGACCTAGCATGGCTGACAGGTGGAATGTATCAGAATCAGCCAAATTAACATGCAACAGCCCAGCACACTACTATAAACTATGCAAACAACTTGCAGACTGGATGTAGGGGAAACAGCAATAGGAAGGCAATGCAAGAGAAGTAGCATAGCTGGCAGGTGGAATGTATCAGAATCAACCAATTACACATGCAGCAGCTCAGCACTACTATAAACTAACACCTTTCAGACTGCTCTGTGGGGAAAAAGCAGTAGGAAGGCAATCAAGGAGAACTAGCATAGCTGGCAGGTACAATGTATCATAATCAGCCAATCACACATAGAGCCGCCCAGCACACTACTGTAGACTATGCAAACACCTTTCAGACTGGATGTAGGAGAAACAGCAGTAGGAAGGCAATGCACGAGAACTCACATAGCTGGCAGGTAGAATGTATCAGAATCAGCCAATCACACATGCAGCAGCCCGGCACACTACTATAAACTATTCAAATACCTTGCAGACTGGATGTAGAGGAAAGAGCAGTAAGAAGGCAATGCAGGAAAACTAGCAACGCTGGCAGGTGGAATGTATCTGAATCAGCCAATTTCTCATGGAGCAGCCCAGCACACTACTGTAAACTATGCAAACACCTTTCAGACTACTCTTTGGGGCAACAGCAGTAGGAAGGTAATCAAGGAGAAATAGCATAGCTTGCAGGTAGAATGTACAAAAATCAGTCAATCACACATGGAGCAGCCCAACACACTACTGTAAACTATGCAAATACATTGCAGACTGGATGTAGGGGAAACAGCAGTAGGAAGGCAATGCAGGAAAACTAGCAGAGCTGGCAGGTAGAATGTATCAGAATCAGCCAATTACACAGAGCAGCCCAGCACACTACTGTAAACTATGCAAACACCTTTCAGACTGCTCTGTGGGGAAACAGCAGAAGGAAGGTAGACCAGGAGACCTAGAAGAGCTGGCAGGTGGAATGTATCCCAATCACTCAATAACAGATGGAGCAGCCCAGCACACTACTATAAACTATGCAAACACCTTTCAGACTGCTCTTTGGGGAAAAAGCAGTAGGAAGGCAATTAAGGAGAACTAGCATAGTTGGCAGGTGGAATGTATCAGAATCAGCCAATCACACATATAGCAGCCCAGCACACTACTATAAACTATGCAAACACCTTTCAGACTGCTCTGCAGGGAAACAGTAGTAGGAAGGCATTCAAGGAGAACTAGCATAGCTGGCAGGTAAAATGTATCAGAATCAGCCAATTACAAATGGAGCAGCCCATCACACTAGTATTAACTATGCAAACACCTTTCTGACTACTCTGTGGGGAAACAGCAGTAGGAAGACAATCAAGGAGACCTAGCATAGCTGGCAGGTGGAATGTATCAGAATCAGCCAATCACACATATAGCAGCCCAGCACACTACTGTAAACTATTCAAACACCTCTCCGACTGCTCCTTGGGGAAACAGCAGAAGGAAGGCAATCAAGGAGAACTAGCATAGCTGGCAGGTAGAATGCATCAGAATCAACCAATTACATATGGAGCAGCCCAGCACACTACTGTAAACTATGCAAACACCTTTCAGACTGCTCTGTGGGGAAACAGGAGTAGGAAGGCAATCAAGGAGACCTAGCATAGCTAGCAGTTGGAATGTATCAGAGTCAACCAATCACATGTGCGGCAGCCCAATACATTACTCTAAACTATACAAACCCCTTTCAGACTGCTTCTTGGGGAAACAGCAGTAGGAAGGCAATGCAGGAGAACTAGCATAGCTGGCAGGTGGAATGTATCAGAATCAACCAATTACACATGCAGCAGCCCAGCAAAATACAATAAAGCATGCAAACACCTTTCAGACTGCTCTTTGGAGAAAAAGCAGTAGGGACACAATCAGGGAGAACTAGCATAGCTGGCATGTAGAATGTATCAGAATAAGCCAATCACACATAGAGCCACCCAGCACACTATTGTAAACTATGCAAACACCTTTGAGACTGCTCTGTGAGGAAACAGTAGTAGGAAGGCATTCAAGGAGAACAAGCATAGCTGGCAGGTAGAATGTATCAGTATCAGCCAATTACACATGGAGCAGCCCATCACACTACTATAAACTATGCAAACACCTTGCAGACTGGATGTATGGGAAACAGCAGTAGGAAGGCAATGCAGGAGAACTAGCATAGCTGGCAGGTAGAATGTATCAGAATAAGCCAATCACACACAGAGCCACCCAGCACACTACTGTAAACTATGCAAACAACTTTCAGACTGCTCTGTGGGGAAACAGCAGTAGGAAGGCAATCAAGGAGACCTAGCATAGCTGCCAGGTAGAATGTATCAGAATCAGCCAATTACACATAGAGCAGCCCAGCACACTACTGTAAACTATGCAAATACGTTGAAGACTGGTTGTAGGGGAAACAGCAGTAGGAAGACAATGCAGGAAAACTAGCAGAGCTGGCAGGTAGAATGTATCAGAATCAGCCAATTACACATAGAGAAGCCCAGCACACTACTGTTAACTATGCAAACACCTTTCAGACTACTCTGCAGGGAAACAGCAGTAGGAAGGCAATCAAGGAGACCTAGCATAGCTGGCAGGTGGAATGTATCAGAATCAGCCAATCACACATATAGCAGCCCAGCACACTACTGTAAACTATTCAAACACCTCTCCGACTGCTCCTTGGGGAAAAAACAGAAGGAAGGCAATCAAGGAGAACTAGCATAGCTGGCAGGTAGAATGTATCAGAATCAGACAATCACACATGCAGCAGCCCAGCACACTACTATAAACTATGCAAATA